>NC_064909.1:16822500-17133750 GCF_929443795.1 Astur gentilis
TCCAGTTGCATCAACAAAGTTCATTCTGTCACCCTTTTTACCTCTCTTAGACCACTTCACAAAGTACAAATACCTTTGCTGCTGCCATTGCTGAATGCTAAAAAATAAATTAATCCTCTAATAAAATTTAGACATGAAATAAATAGGTCAATCCATTTATTCCCTAACTAGAGTTCAGAAAGATAATGAGGTTTGGCTGGAGGTGGCATGGTGCCCTGGAAGCATATTGCTGTTTAGCCTGTTAATGATCTTGGTATGCTTAATGCTAATTCATTTTGAGTCATTCTTTTGTTTAGGCTTTTAAAAATTAGGATTAAGAAGATACAAATAATATTTTGAGAGACAAGCCCGCCAACAGACAAACATTCAATGTCTTGTACTTCTGCTTAGAATAAAAATAAGTTTCTGTGATCTTGGTTCTGTCTTGTTCTGTAGGTACTTGCCTTGCACCCTATCGCCATTGCTTTGCTACCTTTGTAATTTAGCTGTGGAAAGTCCTCAGACAGATTACGTGTTCATGTCTGTGTGCCATGATAGTTACGTGTCTGTTTAGCCAATCCATTAATTTTGTAGGTGGGCACATTTCTGAAGAACATCTGTGTGAGGTGCATTGGCAGTCAGAGTAATGCTCTCTGAATGACTAAGCACAGTAACATCAGTAACATTTTGTTTTGTTTCCATCTTTCTCCCCAGGGCAAAAGTGTCAGTTTGTAAGCTAGTGTATTATGTACTTGCCATAGTGAGGACATGAGTCAAGGAGGTGGACTGCCTTTAGCAGCAAAATGTAAAGGTATTCCTCCTTTTTGAGGATTTGTAATCTCCAGATTACAAGAAAGTCTTATTTCTTTTGCCTAAGCAGCAGACAACTGTATTTTGGTAAGAGGCGGTTGCGGATAATAGCTGAGGTCTTGACATGGGGGTATGTTCCTCTAGATCTTACTTAGTTGGATAAGAGCTGCTTCATTTCTTATCCTATTTTGTAGTGTTACTTGACACCATTAAAGGCTTGTTGGCCTTTTCTCAAAATGTGATGCTTTTCTGGGAAAGCAGATTAAATCCCTATATGACATTTGCTTACATGAGTTAGGTACTGAGAATTAATATACTATGAATCACATTTTAAGACTCAGATGAAAAGTGCTACAGAAATGCAAAATATTTATTACAGTTTTTATGTACAATTCTCTTGTGATGTATGCATATTCACTGTAATGTATGCATATTCACTACAAATTCATATTGACATTTATTATCCAAAAATTTTCAGACTTCTTTGCTGTTAGTGTTGCAGGATTGATTTCAGTACAGTCTAGTTTTCAAAAGGCTTTCTTTTTTGAACTGTAATATGCAAATCACAGCAGTAGCAGAATCTCCAACTTCTTTTTCCTTTAATTGAATTTAGCAATTATAAAGCCATGGCACCTATGTGAACTACCATATGTTATTCATCTTTCTTATTGTTCTCAATTAGGTTGTTGTCTGGTATGGTTTGGGTTTTTTTTTTGTCTGCTGCTTCTGCAGTGATTAATATAATAGAGTTATAATCTCACTTATAATCAAACTTTCAGGAAAGCTTATTGGATTTGAGGTGACTTGTATGCAAGCAATTTCCCGACAGCCAAACTGGATGCTTGCAATTTATGGGATGTCAAACCTTTATCATTTTACGGCCAGATTACTAGTACGTGTAATAGTCAGGTTTCTGGATTGTTGGGTTTGGGTTTTTGGTTTTCTTTTCCATTTTAGGGGCAGTATCTATGCTTCATTAACTACAGTGTAATTTTATAGGAGGCCATTTTTTTTCAGATACTTTATAATTGGCTTGTTATCAAGGTAGCACAAAGCAATCACCTGTCAACTTGAGTGTTCCAGGCATGGTGAGGTAAGGAGAATTGAGTGGAAAAAATTATTTGCTTTAATGGAAAAAACAGAGATAGATTTCTTATGGCAAGGGGTGATGGTTTTAAACTGAAAGAGGGTAGATTTAGATTAGATGTAAGGAAGAACCTCTTTAGTGGAAGACACTGGAACAGGTTGCCCAGAGAGGCTGTGGCTGCCCCATCCCTGGAAGTGTTCAAGGCCAGGTTGGATGGGGCTTGGAGCAACCTGGTCTAGTGGAAGGTGTCCCTGCCCATGGCAGAGGGGTTGGAACTAGATGATCTTTAAGGTCCCTTCCAACCCAAACCATTCTATGATCCTCTCAATGTACTAGGAATATTAAATTTATAGACATATATATATATTTAGAAGCTACCTTTGCATGGAACAGGAAGAGCAGTACTATGTTATAGGTTGACACAGTACACAAGTGTGTTTATTTCCACCTTTTAAATCCAGGAGATAGATTGAAATGTACCCAAGTAGTGGGACATCAGAATTCTGTCTTTTAAGTATTTTTACCCCATCAACAAGTAGCAGCCTGCTGCTGTAAATTCATCCTTTTGTCCAGTTACACACTGTTGTGGTTTAAACCCAGTGGGCGGCTAAGCACCACATAAGCACTCACTCATTCCCCTCCCATTCCCAGTGTCATGGGGGAGAGAATCAGAGGGGTAAAAGTGAGAAAACTCACAGGTTGAAATAAAGACAGTTTAATAGATAAAGCAAAAGCTGTGCGCTCAAACAAAGCAAACCAAGGAAATCATTCACCACTTCCTATCAGCAGGCAGGTGTTCAGCCATCTCCAGGAAAGCAGGGCTCCGTCATGGTTACTTGGGAAGACAAATGCCATAAATCTGAACGTCCACCTTTTCCTTCTTCCTCCAGCTTTTATTGCTGAGTATGATGTCATATGGCCTGGAATATCCCTCGGGTCAGTCGGGGTCAGCTGTCCCACCTGTGTCCCCTCCCAACTTCTTGTGCACCCCCAGCCTCCTCGCTGGTGGGGTGGGGTGAGAAGCAGAAAAGGCCTTGGCTCTGGGTAGGCACTGCTCAGCAGTAATGAAAACATCCCTGTGTTATGGAAACTGTTTTCAGCACAAATCCAAAACATAGCCCCATACAGGGTACTATGAAGAAATTTAACTCTGTCCCAGTCAAAACCAGTACACACATGTCCTCTGTATGTGACCTTCTTCCTTGTTATCTTCTTGCAGTAAGTGCTATGTGCATATGAGGAGTGGTATAGTTAGTAGGCTTGGTACTTTGTGTGTGGAAGTACATGCTCAAAGAGGGAGAGGGCAAGCATGGAATAGTTCCTTTGCTTATAGAAGATACAGGTTGATTTTATTCAGGAAAGAAGTAGGGTAATTTGCTACCTGTAGAAGAATAAAGGTTGGGCTAAATGTGTCTTTGTTTTCTCGCTATATAAAGGTTTTAGTTTCAAGTGGACCCTGATACGAAGGAACTATGATAGGACATTAGTGCTTTTTCCCTAAACCTGACAATTCTCTTATAATTGAGATCATCTTAAGTCTCACCTGATACGCTGTGTGCTAAGGTGGGGGGATCTTCCTAATCTATCTGAAATAATAACTGCAAAATTGAAGAAAGTGTCAGCACCTGTGAGAGGGTGCATCATGAAAGGCAGATATGATTTGATTTTTCTGAAGCAGCTGGCTGGGGAGGAAGGGTACTACATTAAATGTATCTGAATTATAAAGGCCAAAATTTACCAGCTGTGAAGGTTTTAGGATGATCTACATGAAATAAATAGCAGCTGCAACTCGGTTTCCGACTGGGTAAGCATCCACATGACAGAAACCCTCTGTCATAAATTGATAGCCCTGCTGGAAGTCTAGAGGCCAAGGAACAAATTGTCACTGTTATTTCTATAAAGCCAAGATTATTCTGTATGCTATAATGTAGGTGGTGCTGCTTTACCCAGTACTTAAGCTCCCTAGAAAATATGAAATATTTTGATTCTTTTGAGTGCTGTTATATTTCAGAATGGTTTATGTTCCAAGTGTTTATGAACCGTGATCCTTGATCAGCCTTCATCTCCCCCGCACAAGGTATTACAACCTGCAAACAGCAGGTTGATGTCAAACCCTTGAACACCCTTTAGTATTTCCAGCAATAGCATCAAATTGAGTTTGCTGTATATTGCCCTCTTAATTTGAAGACTGCAGACTGAACTGTATAGGACCATGAGGTTGTCTTTTATGGCTTTGTATATCATTCCTCATCACCCTATTTGGTATGGTTTGGGTCTTGCATGCTTCGTTTGTTACAAAGTTGATGCATTTACTGTAATACAAGGTGTCATCTGTTTTCCATCTAGCTGTACCAGGTTAGTATTTTCTCAAGAGAGCATTTTCTTGGCTTTGTGGGCTGTGTGGTGATATAAAATGGCTACCAAGTTCTAGTTGTTTGCTGTTTCCAAATAAAGGAAGACATTCCTCCACTTAAAGGCATTCTGCAATTTGTATTTAAAACCTTCAAAAGTGGTAAAGCTTGTATAGTATTTTAAAGAAGAAAAGAGTATGTACAACGTAATTAATAATTAGGCTCTGGGAGACCTTTATAGCAGCCTTCCAGTACTTAAAGGGGGCCTATGAGAAAGAAGGTGGGGGACTTTATCAGGGAGGGTAGTAATAGGATGAGGGGTAACAGTTTTAAACTGAAAGAGGGTAGATTTAGATTAGATGTTAGGAAGAAATTCTTTATTGTGAGGCTGGTAAGGCACTGGAACACGTTGCCCGGAGAAGTTGTGGCTGCCCCATCCCTGGAAGTGTCCAAGGCCAGGTTGGATGGGGCTTGGAGCAACCTGGTCTAGTGGAAGGTGTCCCTGCCCATGGCAGGGGGGTTGGAACTAGATGATCTTTAAGGTTCCTTCCAACCCAAACCATTCTGTGATTCTATGATAATTTGTTTCAGGGTCACCCTGAAAGAGTTTGTGGATTTTTCATTAGTTTCTTTGTAAAATTAGTCAAATGTACCATGTTGATATTTTTGGAAATAATGCCTCTCACATTCACTAGACAAGTGGTGTACATGAAGTGGTAGTGAAAACTTAGTTTACCATTGTGCTTCAAACTTGATTTCAGAAACTGTCCTTAGAATATCTACAGTGTGTGAAGGCCTTTATCTTTGAAATAGAGTGTTAGAAAGGGATCCCAGGTAAGGGCCACTGCAAAAAACCCTGTTGGAATCAGCTCGTTTTATTTAAACTTCCTAAATATGAGGTCTAGTGCTCATACTGGCCTTAATACTATTTTCTGTGCAAATTTTTAAAATGGATGAAGACTCACTGACACATTTGTTAGTTTGATTGTGGTCTGGAAGGTGCCGATGTCTATAGGATAGCAAGAGATGGTCACTGTGAGCCAGGCCTGCCATTTTTGGCTGTCATGTAGGGGTACTTAGTTTCTGGCAGAGGCTTTGAATATCAGGTATCTAAAACCACAAAGGTCCTAAGATTCCCCATCTCATCTGTCTGTGCCTGAATGCTGAATTATATCCCTGAAGAGAGGGTGCTGGTGTTATGCATCTCATGAACGTTCTTGTCTCCATCTCCCTGTGTTCAGAGTTCCCACTCAGTTATTTTCCCACAAGAATGCCAAGAGCTGAAAGTGACTACTGTACCTTTTCTCTTGATGGAAGAGTCATGTTGGGTGGTAGCTATTCAGTGTTGAAGGCCACCAAAAGAAGGCAGCTTTTTTCTGTTTCAACAGTTCTGTTTGTTTCCTTTTATACATTTGTCCTAAAGGAAACAAACTTATCAATTGTGTCTAGAACAAGGGCTACAGCCATACTGGGACATAACTAAATTACATACCTGTCCTGGTTTTGGCTGGGATAGAGTTAATTTTCCTTCTAGTAGCTGGTATAGTGTTGTGTTTTGGATTCAGTATGAGAAGAATGTTGATAACACACTGGTGTTTTCAGTTGTTGCTAAGTAGTGTTTAGACGAAGTCAAGCATTTTTCAGCTTCTCATGCCCAGCCAGCAGGAAGGCTGGAGGGGCACAAGAAGTTGGGAGGGGACACAGCCAGGGCAGCTGACCTGAACTGGCAAAGGCATATTCCACAGCATGTGACATCATGCCCAGTATATAAACTGGGGGGAGTTGACTGGGAGGGGCTGATGGCTGCTCGGGAACTAACTGGGCATCAGTCGGCAAGTGGTGAGCAATTGCATTGTGCATCACTTCTTTTGTATATTCCAATTCTTTTATTAGTAGTATTATCATTACTATATTCTTCTTTTCTGTCCTGTTGAACTGTCTTTATCTCAACCCACAAGTTTTACTTTTTTTTTCTGATTCTTTACCCCATCCTGCTGGGAGGAGGAGTGAGTGAGCAGCTGCATTGTGCTTATTTGCTGGCTAGGGTTAAACCATGACAGTACCTTGATAGCTCCTCTTCAAAGGTGGAAATGGTTTGAAAGCCTCCTCAGCCTGAAAGTCTCTGCAATGTTCCCTTCAGGATCAGTTCTGCATTTGTAATGAACAAAAAAGCCATGTTATTCCCTTTTTTTAAAAAACAGTTTAATGAAAAAAACATTAAAACCTTGCCAGTTAGGATGAAAAATACTGCCTACAGGAACTGTAAAAGTGCATGCTGTCAAATGTGACATATATGCACAAATACCTATGGGCTTCTTAGTGCCTCCATAGTGATGTGCTGTCAGCAGTGTATTTCTACTGCGTATGACCTTGCAATATTTACTTTTATCTAAAAGGAAAAGGGAGATGGAGAGTTATTCAGTGAAGCTTAGGGTATCTCCCCTAACCTTTATGGAGTCTCTGCCAACCACTTCATAACAGCCTATAGCACATTTGCTCTGTGTAGGACTCAGGTTATTGAAAAGCCATAGCGGTAAATCCTATGCAGCTGGATGTCACAAGAAATAGGAGAACTCTCTGTTTGCTCTTCATTGTTGTATTACAGCTTACACGTCTGCTGCCTCCACTAGCTTATTCCTAGGGGAGTTTATTTTCCATCTGTAAAAGAAGGCTGCCAGACTGATTTAAGGACAGCAGTGATGCTTTCAAAAAAACATGGGTTTATTGAACCTTGGATCATTTGACAGGTGGTCATAAGGTTTTGTTTGAAGTCAAAGAAGGCAGAATCTTGTCTGTGTTTAAATAACTTATCCCTTGCCACAAGTTTTGGCAGCCTTGTGCTAATGCCTCCAATTAGGAAAGGAAGGCATCATAGTCATGCTAAGAAAACTGACCTGCAGGTGAAACACAAAATGTAGGCAAATTACGTGAATGGTGTAAAAGTGAATTAACAGGTAAGATCTTTCCTCTCTTAATAATATGGTGATTTACAGTGCAGGCTTTTAGAAGCAGCCTTATTAAAACTAATTCCTAAGCATCTTTCCTTGTTGCTCTGTAGAACACCAGTGACCTTTGTGAATTTAAAGACGTCATGGGTGGTTTCCCAGAAGTGCCTTAAATTCACTCTGCTTACTTTTGACTTTCATCTATACCCATATTGCATGAAACCCTGCACCAGTTTACCATAATGCATCAGTTTCTGAAATGAGGTGTTTCTACTAGTGCTTCACTAGGAGGCAAGTCATCTATTGTCAGAGTGAAAAGCTGAGCTCAAGGACAGTTGTGTTAAGGTAAGCTGTCCCCACTCATGGGCCAGATCTCTTTGGGCTCCTGAATCACTTCTGTACCTCTTGCACATGCTGTCTGATATACCTGTTTGTTTCAAAAGTAACAGTCACTGTGTTTTTGCTCCGTAGGGATAAGCACTGGGAGGCATTTAGGGCTTAGTGCACATATAATGAGACAGCACTGAGGTCAAAATCCACTGTGTATCTGCAGTACGGGAACCACACAAGTTACATTTACACCACGTCACCAAAATGTCTTGCTTCAGTACTGATAATAGTAATGGCTTTGTGATGAGGACTCACTGAAACCATCAGCTGGAATCACTGTGTCAGGCAGAGCCAGCTTCTAAATTCTTGAGTGCTGTCCTGGGCTGTGTAAAATCCATGCTGTGAGCCACAATCCATTTCCAATTCACCCTGCCATCCAGTCCTTGTTCTGTTATCTCCAGGCTAAAACTAGAGTAGGGACATAGTCTTTTAATAAGACAGTAGTTCTCTCAGTCTACAGCCAACAGAAAACAAATAGAATGGAATTTCTCGTTTATGCTATATCTTAGGGAAGTGAAAAGAGGATGGAATAATTGTAACCAAGATAGATACACAAGTCATAACCTTCTTCGCATAACTATGCCTGTTTCTAGAAAATTAGAATGTCAGTGAGCTAAAGGTAATTTGTTCAGGATGCCAACAGAATAATAAGTCTGACTATTTTTTTCTCTCATTAGGTAGTTTCAGTAAGACTGATAAGTGAATGTAGATGGTCAGAAGAGCCTTGTACCATTTTGCAGATACACTTCCACCGATCTCTTCCCCAACAATAATATGATTTCCTCAGTTTGATTTTGAGGCAGAAATGCTTGGTAGGGCTGTGATGACATTTCAGAGATGTTTAAGTACTCTTTTCTGAGTGTTCCATGAAGATGACGACTCCTATGATGTATAACAGTTGGTGCTGTTTAATTTAATTTCATGTAAAATTTCTCCATTAGACCTAGGTTTTGTGCTGTCCAAATTTGTTATTTTTTAAGATAAACATTTATCTCTTGAGAAGTAGAATTGATTTAGAAGTCATACTGAAGGTAGCATGACAACATGTGAGATGATTGGCATGCCCTGTTCAGTGGGCAGATCCCCTGTGGCTGTGGGCATTATTTTTTTTAGAGCAAAAGAGCTGTACAGTTGTTCATCCATAATGTTCACTGAGAGCTTGAACTTCTACAATTTGTACTCATGTGAAACCCACATTGAAGCCCCATGAGTATTTGCCTGCAAGAAGACTGGAGGGCTTAGTTGCTTGCGCTGGAAAAAGCAGTGTCCTTATTATTTCAGTCAGTTCATTGTATTCAGAGCCCAAAAGTGATAGGCAGTTTGCAGAATAAGTAAAGAAGAAATGGCTCTTCCTCAGCAGAAATGTAATTTCTAAGTGAATTGCAGTGCAATCACAGTAGGAATAGCAAACTGAAGAGAAGAGACAAGGCATAAGAATTATGGTTTCGTGTTGTAGCAAAAATATTTTAAGATACATGTGCTTTAACGGTCACTGTTGACAGAACTGAAGCTCCTCTTTGTTTCTTTGTGTGCTGTTGTCACTGTCCATTCATAGCTGCCAGCTGTCTTTTCCCTCATTCTCTTGGACTCTTTGGTGCAGCGACTTTCAAAGGTATTCTCTGTAAAGAGGTCTAGCCTTCAGTGAGACTCCTAGGCCCTGTAAAACAAAAAAAGTATTCAAAACGATCCTTTGGTCTTCCTTGGTACACATTAAAGCATTTTTAGAAGGAGATGACAACACAACCTAGTAACAGATGATACTGGGAAAGTGGAAGTACTCAGTGACTTTCTTTTGCATTTATAGGCCAAGACAGTCCCCAGACCTTGGCATGTAACAGTATGGTTTCAAGAAAGGGGCAGCCAGGATTGGGAGAGCACAAAGTTAGGGACTACTTAGAGAACCTGAATGCATTCAGAGCCCCGGGACTGGGGTCTGTACTGCTGTGTCTAAAATCCATGAGAAATCATTGCCATTGAAGGAGGTCCTTGACAACTGAAAAAGATTAGTAGTATGTTCATTTCTAAGAAGGGCATGTTGGAGGACTTGGAGAACTATGGGCTGGTCTGCATCATATCAGTCCTTAGAAAGAACATGGAGCATGTCCTCTTGGACTCTATTCCCAAATATGTGGAGGACAAGAAAATAATTGGGAACACGTAGCATGGATTTACCCATGACAAATCATAATTCACCAGCTTGATGTCCTTCTGCGTCAAATGTGTGAGCAAAGGAGAAATCAGGGATGTATTCATCTTGACTTCAGTAAAGCTTTAGGCACTGTCATCCCCAGCATTCTCATGTGGGAGCTGAGGAGGTCTGGGTGGGTGAGCAGCCTGTTGGGCAGGCTGAAAACTGGTCCGACTTTTGAGCTCAGAGGCTAATAGTACTTGGTGGCTTCATGCCCAGTGGCAACCAGCGCTGAGCAGAGCTGGCCCCAGGCGCCAGTATTGGGGATGGTAGTGCTCAGTATTCTCATCCATGACCTAGATGATGAGACACTGGTCAAATTTGTAGATGACCCTCAACTGAGAGGAGAATGGGCTTGGCTGATGTAGCAAATGGCAGAGCTTTGCTCCAGAGGGACCTTGGTAAACTTGAGGATTGGGCTAACAGGAGCCGTGTGGAGCCACCAGGATTGAGCAGCTCTGCCCTTGGACCAGGACCTGCTGGTGCACCATCCCCCCCATGGGAAGCAGTGGCCTGAGTAGTCCTACTGAAGAGCACCTGCAGGTTATGGAGGACCCAATCCATCACAAATAGGGTAGGCAGCCAGCCAACCCCCAGAAAGGTAGGAGGAAGGCAGCCAGCGTTGAGAGAAGTTATTATCCCGGCCTGCTCAGTGGTGGCGAGGCCACACCTGGGTTGCTGTGCCCGGCCTCGGCTCTCCTTCCCAGGTCAGTGGGGATATGGAGAAACGAGCAGGGCCCAGTGCGGGCTGCCTGTGTGTTCAGGGGCCCACAGCACGTACCCCCTGGGGACCTGGGCTTGCTTAGGCTGGAAGGAAGTATCTGAGAGAACTGGAGGGAGCTGGGCTTGCTTAGGCTGGAAAGAAGTGTCTGAGAAGTGAGCTAGTGGTGGCCTACAACCACCCCATGGAGAGATACAAAGAAGGCAGAGCCAAATACTTCTCAACCGTAGCAGGTGATACAAGAGGTGGTGGTGACAGTTTGCTGTTTGGGAGGTCCAGGTCGGACTTTAGGATAAAGACTTTCACCAGGAGGGGGGTGCAGTACTGGAACAGGTTACCCAGAGAGGCTGTCAAATCTCCATGCCCAGAGGCTTTTGAGACTTGGCCAGGCAAAGCTGCAGCTGCCCTCGTCTAGTGTTGGTGATGGTCCTGCTCGGAGCAGGACATGGGATGGAGACCTGTGGAGGGGTCTTCCACATTTTGTGGTTCAGTGATCCCATTTTAAACCAGTGACAGCAGTGGGCAGGCCATTTCCTTCCTTCTGGTGGAAGGCCCTCCAGACGCCAGAATCGAGACCAGAGAGCTGGAGTCCAGTCTGTTGAGATCTGATCTCACCACAACACGTAGCCTTCATCTGAACCACACTCATTCCTTCACCTGTGCCACTATCTCTAGAATAGAAAGGAGAATCTGTTTTATTTCATGAACAAGGTAGATTAGGTAGAGTTTTAATTAAAGAGCTAACTGCAAGAAGCAGATGAAACCAGTTCTTTCAAATGAATGTTGCCATAATAAATAATATTGTTGGCAGTTGAGCAGTTCAAACTACTAATTCTGTGTGATGGCTGATTTTATTGCATTAAGGAGACAAGCCCCTCACTTTTTGTGCTATCTTTTCCAATTTGAAAAATGGATTTTGAGAGTCCTGAGGTTTAATCAGTTCATGTCTCTGCAATGTTTTGAATTTATAAAAGGCTATCTAAATGTGAAGTTTAACTGTGTTGTTGGAGAACACTTTTTGTAAGTGATCTGAAGGCCCAGGGAAAAGTCATTATGTGTAAGCTCCTGGACTTCTGTCCTCTTTCATTGATAGCCGTGTCATTTTTCAGCATGTCTGTCAATGTTCAGAGAAGCTCTAACCCATTGTCAGACCCAGGGGAAAGGGCTGTTGTCCCCTCACTTGTCTGCTCCTTTACAAGTGGGTGAAGGTTACTTTTTTCCTATACATGAATGTCAAGTGGTTTTTTTGAATCAGAAGGAAAACCAGCAGCCAGTGTAGTTTTCACAGGAAAGCAGAGTGGTCCTCAGAAGATTTCTTCCACCTGCATTTCCTTCCATCCTATAATTGGTGTGCCAAGGCACTCTTCTCCCTTTTCGTCCCTGCAGCAATAACTTAGGAAAGCACAGAAAATATGAGGAAGCTCTGGAGCTAAAAGATGAGTGGAAAGGGGACTGCCAGACAAAACTGGCGTGCAGAATTGACAGTGCAGAACTGATAACTGAGTTACTGAAAGGCAGGTTTGGGATGAAAGTGGAGTGGAGGCTAGAGATGGAGGAAGGATGGCAGAGCCTCAGAATGGGCAGGGATTTGGCGACATGCTTTATTGCTGTCAGGCATTCAACAAGCTCTTGATAGGATCATCACCTTTCCCAACACTTTTGGGGAAAGTTGGCCAACTAATTGTCTCCTGGTACTGTGTGCATGGATATACATGTATGTATGTAGAGGAGAGGCTGACAAGGACAGACTAAAACGTATGAGACATTAAAATACACCATCTCCTCAAGATTTATCTTATTTATGTTATCTGTGGACCAATTTCATGATTCTCCGATGGTCTGAGTTACGACGCTTGTGCACTTAAAGCTGACATAATGGCAGCCTCTATGTGATTAATTTAATCCTGGCACAGAATGAAAATGGAGGAGGACTACACCAAATAGATTTAATTATGTGCCTTCTCTTGTGGCTTTTCTAGTTCTTCAGGGGAATAACTCAAAGTAGTTGCTACTTGTTTAATGTGGTCTCTGACATTACTGAACTGTGAGTTGTTGCAGTACCGGTTCTGTTCCAGGCACGCTTCTATTCAGGCGCTTGTGCATCAGAGTATTGTCAAACTTCTTAATTTTTAAGCTTCTAGCCTCCTGAGTGTAATCGAATAAGGACACTGGAGAGCAAAGTAGCAACTAGAGGCACAGCATTAGGCTTCCTTTCACACCCTCCCCTTAACTACTGCTCACACTGTGAAGTACTGAACGGGCGTTCTGCCTCTCTGTTTTTATTGACAGAACCAGCTTCCTCTTAGGTTTCCCTTTAGGTCTGTCTGTTTTGCTCACAATGACAGAAAATTTTCCGATCCTCTAGTCTCAGAACAGAGATCTCAAAAGTAACTTGCCATTCGCCTCTGTCAGCAGCAAAAGAGAAGATGCGTATTGGTTAATCAGCTGTGGAAGGCTGAATTATTTAAACACTCTTTTGTGATTCTCTAGGAAAGATTTTAATTTCAGCATTGAATTTTAAGTTTTTAATTAACTGACTACTTTTTTCAGTTCAGTGCTTTTCAGCTGGGAGCAAACACTGCTGAGTCATTTAGGAATTGGGCTGTAACAGCATCTGGCTCTAGCTCCCATTACGGAAGGCAATACCTGGAGCTTTTAATTGTTTTCTTCTTCTTCCTTCTCACTTTCCTTATGAAAAACTGGATGTAAAATGCTTTGTGAGAAAAACATCTTTTATTGTTGCCTATCTAAAGTGTAAGTAGTGTGATGGGATTCAGCTTTTCATATAGATATGCTAGGGATTGTTGGAGTTTAAACCGATAAATAATAATAAAGTTTTATAATAGTGTTCCTTTGGACTTCAGCTCATACACTACACCTGAGTTTAGGGAAGCAACAGGGGAAACCTCTAAAAGAGCTGTGTGAAGGTCACTGCTAGGAGATTGCTCCCTCTGTGTGTAAGGCTTCAGTGCTGCCTTTAAGAGAATAGGTAAATTAATAAGGAAAATTTCTGGGACTGGAGTGTGAGAAAAGGGAGGACTCCTGTCTTTCCTAACTTCAAGGTATGTTTCTCTAGCACTGCTGCAGTTCTCAAGGATCACAGTGAATACTGGTTGTTTGAGGGAGAAAGTTTTATATGAATGAAGTCTTTACATTTCAGAGAAATCATATGGGGCAAATCAAATTTGCCTGATGCCTCAGTGAGAGTACAAAATTTGACTTTATTTTGCTTTGATAGATTATTGGCCTTCCTCTATATTTAGGAAATGAAAAATACTTGAATAGGAGGTAATTTTAAAGACCTTTGACTTGCAGATCTCTGCTCTGATACCAATCTTGGCCACATGCTAGTTGTGGCCAGTTTGCAGTTGTTTAATGTCTGCCTTAACTTGTCCATTTGTGAAATGTATTACATGCCTACGAGAGTTAGTATGAATTCATTAGCATTTCTGAATTGCTCTTGCATCATCTAGAGAAACGTGCTCACATACCTGCTAGGTATTAGAAGTGAAATCCTGGTTCTTTTTAAGCTAATAGTAAGAACTCTTATCGACTTCAAAACAGGTAAGATACCATCCAATTACTGTAATTAGATTATTAAGAATTGTTCAGCCTCAAATTCTGTAATAATTCAAAGGCTGTTACCTTCATGAATTTTAAGTCAGATGCGAGTATAGTATGTTGCAAATCTTCCGGTGCTTACGCAGTCACATTGCACTCAGCACTGGAGACTATTCACATTTTTAGTGTTCAGCACTTTTTGGAGCCTTGATGAGGCAATTAGAAAAATCCATAGAAATAAGCCTAGAAAAAGTATAACTATCTTTTCTTAATGTTGTCACTCAGGTAGTGCCCAGTTCCTCCACAGCTTTTACCAACTACTGAGCTCCTGCTATGAGAGTTTTGTTTGAATAGTTAATTTGGAAGTTAAGTGTAAAATGAAGAATCCAAAGGCCAGCTCTGTGGGATGTTTTGCGATACCAGTGGAAACATTCTCTCCAGTCAGCATCTCCAAAGACCATAAAACTTGATTTAAATTTTTTTTTCTACTGTACAGTCCCCAACAGACATTGACTGTTAATAGTTTTTACAGCTCTAATTTAATCTGGTAGAGTATTGAACTTGTACGTGAAAGGTAATAAAATCCTTTTAGTAGGAAGATGGAGTTTATGTTCAGAATAACAATCTATCAGTTTTGCAAAGGATTGTTAAATTGCTGCTTTATAACTGTGATCAGATTAAGTCAGCCTAGCTGTGTTTTGAGCCTTGCTTTTCAAGAAAGTAAGTTAAAATAACAAAACTATGGCCTTTAGTTATTAGGAAAGAAATCTGCTTGAATTGGCATGGGGACACTTTAATTTGTATCAGGTATCTGGATGCCTGCTCTATGTGTATTATTGGCTTGGGTGTGTTGCTAAATATTATTTTCAAATAATGTGAACTTCCCTCTTCATGAATTCTAATGCGTACCACTTTTGTAGCTGATTTTGATGTCCCATTGCCCTGTTTGATGTCATGTCTTTAGGATCTTATTTGATTGTGTGATATCAGGTATACAAGAACATCTCATGCTGGAAATCCTAGACCTCAGGTGTAAGCTGAAGAGTTGCCTCTATGTGTTTGTCCCAGAACAGCTGGTTGCTATTTTCTGCAGTGAACACTTGTTTTCCATTGTAACTTCTTGGGCTGCCATCTTTTTGGGCTGCAGCCATCTTTTCTAGACTGCTGCTTCAGAAAGGTCAAAGGATGCAATAGCGTGCACTGACCTCACTGAGCATCATGAGGTTGTTTAGTAGAAGAATCTGACCTGGCTCTGTACTGCATTTAACCTGAGACTGACTAGGAAGGATTTAGGGTATGAGCAGTTAGCATGGTGCATTTAAAGCTATTGGGTAGCTATCAGATGACCAGCTTTTAAAGGGGCTAGCAGTAGGATACTAAGTTTGCCCAGTTCCTAGGGCCAAGCGATGCCTCTGTCTTTTTGACCATCTCTCAGGGTTGCCTCAGCATTCACTGGTATGAGTTTCAGACGTTTTGTCCATCCGTATCAGTCAAGGATGTTGGACCAGAGATTGTAGGAATGAGCTTTGTAGCTGGTGTGGTTTTGAGTTGTAGTCTTCCCAGTCTATACCTCTTAATTTGAAAACTTTTTTGGGCAGGTGATTTATTCATAATGTATCTGCACAAGCATAGTATATTAGCATCAGTTTTCTTGTTTAGACGTAGCTCTGTTACTTCATTAGTCCTGAGCAGCGCAACTTGAAGCTGTCTTCATCATCTCAAAAACATCTTGTTACTAAGCTGATAAGCCATCCTTCCCTTTTGGTGACATGAATATTAAAATGTTGTAAACAAGCTTCCAAAGGATCAGCAGCAATTTTTCATTCAGGATATATTAATTTGTCTTGTAATATTCCTTTTATGTCAACTGGAATAATTCCCTGTGCTTAAGCATAAATATCTTTGCATGTGTGTTTGTCTGAAGTGACAGCAAGTTGCCAGAGATGTTATCAGACACAACACTTGAGGGTGAGTAAAACCATTGCATCATGACTGCAGGTGTTAAAAAAGTAGGGAAAAATATGATTAGAAGCTGAGTAGTATTGGTAGGTTTCTCCCACAGTTTGTGAGTGTTTAAGGGGAATGTGGAAAATAAAGTATTTGCATTTAGACCAGGAGTTTCTGAAACACCACAGAGCAATATCAGCTAGTAGGGTTTCTGTGATATAATGCAAACACAGGAGTATTTAGTGCAAAATACTGGATGCTGTTCCCTCTGCAACACGTGGTTCTGCATAATGATGATGAATGAGCTCAGGACCCAGGAAGTGCTAAGTGCTTGGGTCTGTGGCTGTATATCTAGTTACAATGTGATTATTTTAACTGCATCTCTTTAACATCAGCATTGAGCTGTGCAGCCAGAGTCTAATTTAAAACCTGTAGTGGAAGACTCCTGAAATGACTCATTGGTGAACATCTTTCTGAAAAGCGAATAGACCCTTCAGAGTCCTGAGCAGTAGAACATGACACTGGCAGCATGTACCGTGAAGGGGCCTTTCATCTCAGCTTATATGCTTTGATATCTAAATAGCAGCAGAAGTTTGTTTGAAGCCACAGTCCTTTTTCTAGCTATTCACCCGGAAAGATCCCAAGAGCCTGATTAGAGCTGTGAGCTAATAGGAGAAAATAAGAGCAAGGAAATAATGGCTGGAACCTTAGAGTCTTACTGGTCTACACAATGATCTCGGAGCGTGCCACAGGGATTCCCTCCCACTGGAGGGAAGTACAAGTGAATATATAGCTTCTAATTTTGCCCATAAGATCCACTGGTGTGAAACAGAATATTGTTCTGTCCGTTGGCATGGATAGGAAATCGATCACTATGTGATCTTTTAACTCTTTCTAAGTAGCGGTCTCTAATCTGATCCTGGAAATGGTGCTTATGTTGAATCCATGGGAGGCCATCACATGAAACAGCGGCAAGCAGTGACTGAGAGACTGTGCCTTTGAGGGAAGGGAGAAGTATAGGGATTTGTGTTGAAAATGTATCATTTCTCAGTTCAGACATGTTAATTATTCCTTTGTGGGGTTTGACACTGTTGATTTCAGTAGCGTAAGTCCTGTCAACTTTAATGAAAGAGGATTTGGGCCACTGTCAGCGGGTTGTTGTCTTTGTGTATGTGTGCGTATGTATGTAGTTGACTGATAGGTATGTCGTGTATGCTTCGGAGACAGCAAATTCATGAAATTGGGTTTGTCTGAATTGGTGTTTTGAGTCTATTGCTTATGTGGAAAAGAGTATGTATGATGTTAATGTACACTATAGGTGGAGGCCCGGTTACTATAGGAACTCTCAGGTCTGCTCTGTAATCAGCAGATCTAACTTCTAGTGCGTGAACAGGAATCTTCAAATTCTGCTCTGTAACAAAGCCTCTGTGCTTTCTGTGTGGTTTCACAGCAAGTACCACTCATTTCAACTTTGGAAATTGTTCCAATAACACCAGAGCCAAATGCGGCTCTGATAGTTCTTTCCTTAGCACTTACGGACTAGACAAGCAGTAAGAACAAAAAGAGAACACTGCAGCAGACAGGGAAGTCACCCACGAGATGGTTGAGCTTTCAAAAGCAAGAACAAAGTTACTTTTATTCTCCGTCTTTTTTTTTAAATAAAATAAAATAAAATAAAATATTTTTAAAAAGGTAATCTATCATAGCTCTAGTATTTGCCCAGGTAGGGGATCTCCCCAAAAGTACGTACTAGGAGGACATTTCTGACAAGACTGGTACCAGTGGTGAGGCCAACACAGTATAACGGTCATGTAATGGCTGTGTCCTTCGGAGTGATTTTCTAGGCACCGCTTCACAGCAGCGTAGTGCGGGACTGTTCCTCCTAGCATCCTGGGAGAGTTTGCTGGGGTAGCCCCCACCGTGGCAAAATTGTGTTCCTTTTAGTAATATAATTTAGTAGGTAGAACTGGCCACGTGATGAGTAATAAGCCATAACTGCAACGTGTGAGCCCTGTAAATAGAGAGTAGAAATATAAAAGCCAAAACAAAGGAGGTTACTGACTATCTCACAAATTTGCTGTAACAGCTAACCTTGTCTACTACTAGACTTCACTGATGTTTCAAACCTGGCCCCAAGTCAGGGCATAAGAGGGACTATCCTTGGAAGCTCCCTTTATTTAGAACCACTGCAAGGAAAGAAGGAATGAGAGCTGCCTTTGTTTGTTTGTTATTTTTAAAATCTGGCTCCCTGTTGCAAGGCAGTAAGATGAGCAAATGGCTTTTGCACCTGGCAAGTTACCATCAGCAATTACTGCAACGCTTAGTGTCTTTCTGCCACCAGCGGAAGTCTCTTTGCTCCCTTTCATGTCACAGATTTCAGTGTTCTTATGGGGATGGTACAATTAAAGCCACAAGATTTAGTGCTCTAATTCTCTTTTGTTTGCAACAAAAGGGAGAGACAGGGAAGGATGATACATGTGGCTGGGTTTTCCTTTCTATTTTACTGACCAGCAAAAATACTGTGTACATATAACTGTGACAATAACAGAGTTTGTTTAAACTCATCAAACCATTCTGTTAGTAACTGGATTAAAGGCTAGTATTTCACATAAAGGAATCTTGTTATTAAAAAAAAAATGCTGTGACTACATTTCACTCCTCTCTGTTTACAAACCTCAACATCTGAGCAGGCTGTACCTTATGTATTTCTATGTGTTTCTTTCAGTACAAATGCTTTCTAGTTTTAGATATGTCATTAATGTGACGCCAATGTCAAGAACACTGTTTTTGACAAGTAGGTCAAAAATGCTGCTTGTGATAAATGTGTGTATGGGAGGGAAACGTGGTGGTTGACAGGAATCCAGGTTTCATTTTTAGCCCTTCCATTACTACCCTGTGTGCGACCTGAGATGAATTGCCAAATCAGACTTTTTCAAAGGGGACATCTGTGAGCATGAGTGTAATTCCCGTGTTCTAAACTGGCATCTGACAGTGAGATATTCAAACCTGAGCTCTTGACCCTTGGTTCAGTGGAGAGAAATGGGAACTACCAAGGGACAATTCACCAGATCCATTTTAGGATGAGGTGAACTACCACAGGGACTCAGAATGGCTGGTTTGCACCTTGTGGTCCACAGCTCAGACGCCGAGGTGAAGGCAAGCAGGATCCGCACATTGCCCCTCCACAGGATTTCTTGGACACCCTGGAACTCAGCTGAGCCATGCTTAGTGATGAGGAAGGTCATTCCTCTGAAGATTCAACCTTGGTATTTTCTAAACCAAGCTGCTGCTCCTGCTAAAATTCATGCATGCTTAAAAAGAGGTTTAAATTACAGCCCTGTTGAGCCTTAGTTTCTCCTTCTATGAAACTAAACTGTTCATCAGATCTGCATGTTTTAAGTATTAACGGACAGGCCTTATTACTGGACGCTCCAGGAAATGAAATCTCATTGTCTTGATTATCTGACCAGTCTTGCTAGAATCTGTGGAATATCACAATTTTTCTTGCTTCAAGTGTTGGTCCTTTTCATTTACTTAACTGCACCTTTCATTTGCCAACTGTGCACCCCAGTGTGCTTGCTCTGTGGACAAATTGGTAAATTGGTCAGCTGCCAAAAGGGAGTAATTTGACTTACCTGAAATGAGCAACGGTGTGATGAAAATACATTGCCTCAGTCCCATTGGATAAGCCTCAGATTGTATTGAATTAGAATTAGGACAAGGGAGTCAACGTACTGGATAATAATGAAATGTTTAATGTGGATTAGCTGCATATAAAATTAATACATTAGAATGAATTGTGGAAGAAATAAAATTATGTCAGGCCTTTATCCTGACTCTAATGACTTAAAAATGATGCACTCTTCTGTTTATAGAAGAGCAAAAGTAAAGCTATCAAATTTGTGTTCTTCATTTGGGTGAGAAAAGTAGACATAAAGTATTATTTAAAAATAAATAAATAATATAAAAAATATATATCCGAGCTGTCAAATCAGGATCCCACTGAACCAAGGCCATAATGTCTGGGTCTGGACCATACCTGAGAGGTTACAGAGATGAGGATGAAGTCTAGCAAGAATAGGTACATGAAAGCAAGATTCTAAACCTGAAACTCCTTAATCACCTGCCTGAGCTTAATTTTGGAAGTCTCTCGGTTGATTGAGTTTTATTGTTACTCTTTGTTATTTTTTCCCTGCCCTTAATATTTATGGCTTTTTCTACTTTATGCCTTTTCTTCTGGGGGTTAAATCTAAATGTAAGCTTTGTTTTGGACTATCCAAAGGTGAGTTGAAATATTGCCTGTCCAGGGAGATCTTAATGGGTTTTAATACAAAATGGGCAAACTTTCCAAACAAGTTGGCAAAGATAATTTTTGACTGGCAGGTATGGAAGGGCTGCAGAGTTTGCTGTGGCATAAAAATTACAAGTATTCATCTGCACTTTGTGAGGCTTTTTGGTTGTTTTCTTTGTTCTTAATGCTTTCTTGTTGCCTCATCTGTTCTAGGTTCATTTCTGTTTCTCAATGCATCAGAGAGGCCAAGCCCCGTCATCCTGAGCCCTTGGCTGAGAAGCAGCAGTGACCAATGCATAGTTCAAGTGGCTGTTTATAAGTTTTACCAGCAGAGTGGAGAATATATTGCTCGTGTCCTTCTCATTGACGAAAGCAGAAGTGAAATCTTATCAGTGGAAAGTCCAGAGAAACATGGGTAAGTCTCAGCCTCTCATTTGACTCACAGCTTGGGTTGAGAAAAATCACACGATTGTGCAGCAGTACAGCCACAAAATGCGTGCTGCATGTCTAGTAAGGGGAGCAGGACACCACACTGAGTAGATGTTTGTCTTGCATGGGTCTAAATTATTGTAGAAGCTGGAGATTGGTGCTTATTTTATTATACAAAGCATCAGCAAACTACTGGATCCATGTAACAGTGAGTGTCTAAGTCAACATAATCTTTATTCTCAGTGCTTGCAAGTACAGACATAGTGTGGATACTCGTCCTAAGTTTAAAGCTTTTCTGTCTAATTCATTCTATCTGATTTCTTTTTACTACTTCTTTACCCAAGTATACTGTTGGGCTTAGAATATCTACTGAGTCTTTGCAGTTTCATGTGTCTGCATACATTTTAAGTTTTGTCTTGTGTTTGTATTTTTTTTAAATGCAGTCTCTTGTCAATAAAGGAGTTCAGATCTACTGCCAGAGGAGGAAAGCTTTTGATCTTTCAAGGGTGCAACTGTTTGAAATGTTTTATCTTCTTTGTGCAATTAATCTTAATTGTTGTTGATGTCTTAATTTGTCAGACTTCCTGTGCATTCTTTTAAATTTTGGTTAGCAGCAAAACAGCAGGAGCTGAACACAGTAAATATTTCAAAATGCTATAGTAGTGGAGTAACTTAGAATTGAATTTGGATATACATGAGGCTAATGTTCTACCTGTTCTATATACTGATTTTTTTTTATTATTTTTTACTTCTGCTGTGAAATGTGTGTTAAGCAGCATAATTTTTACTAAGCATCTCAGATGTTCTTTGTTTTGATGTGATAGAGAGTTTCTAATAGCAAGTCCTGCTGGCTTGTGCTTGTAACAAGATGTGATTATCTGATTACTGTCTACAGCAAATTCTGTGTTTTCCAGTAGCAAAAGGAGAATGTGCAATAAAGAACCTTACAGGAGATAACCTAACTCATGGAAACAGTTTCAATAGTTGTAATTCCCGTATAACACATGGCCTATAAAAGTGAGGAGGAGAGCTTGTGTGTGGATCTAGCTCATATTTGGTTCCAACAACATCATCCAAATTGTAAATTACTGTTGATGTCTGGGGAAAGGTAATTAGGGGAGCCGCAGCAGCTGTCTTCTTCCTTAGCTCTTTGCAAATGCTGTGCTCTATGTCACAGCTAATAAACATGCTTTGTGCGAAGTGCCTCCTGCATTGGCAATGCCGCTGTTCCTTGGCACTTGCAGGGAGTACTGCTGCGTGTAAAATGTTTTGCTGTGCGGCATGGAGAAGCTCTAGCTTGGATCTGTGGGCAGGCAGAACTCACCAGGAGGACAGGCAAGTGCCAAATGTAAGGAGCCTTGAAGGGAAGGGAAGGATCACTTTTAACTACGATAACAAATGCCTACCTTTGCCATCTGCTGGAGACAATATGGACTACTTAGCTGTGTGTTGCAGATGGAAATTGAGGGTCTGTGCTTTTCAAGAAGGTGGGTTTTGTTATAGCTTGGCTATCCCATACCCTTGCAAGAAGTGTGGCACATATACTCTGTGTGCTATAAAACTTTGCAGTTGGAGCAACTGGCTGGTTCATTTTTCCCCCTCTGGTCTTGTCTCTTCACTGTGAGAGGTAGTAGCTCTTCCCCCAGCTCAGCAATGCAGAAAGGCTCTGATATTGTGCCCGCATAAATGTCACAGGGATAGTTAAGTATCTACCCACAGACTGCAGCTACAGATGATAGGGTAGCAGTTTGTTATCATTTGCCCTGAACCTTCAGTCCAGCATTTATGAGTGCTCCTCTGCCCTTTGTTTGGAGCAATAATATTTGATTATCCCAGCTCTGATAATAAAAAATGCAAATCTCACTTTTGTAAAATCTTCTTTTCTTTGAATAGGAATCAAGAATAGCTGATCAGAAGTCAAGAATAATTCAATAAAGTTCTTAAATGAACTAGCAATCCTACAGTGGAAATCTGTTCTGTTTAATA
Source organism: Astur gentilis (assembly GCF_929443795.1). Taxonomy (NCBI): domain Eukaryota; kingdom Metazoa; phylum Chordata; class Aves; order Accipitriformes; family Accipitridae; genus Astur; species Astur gentilis. The sequence goes on from NC_064909.1 coordinate 16,845,186, forward strand.
TTTTATTTTGTCTTGGAAATTGCAAAGAATTGCATTGTTTTGTAATGAATTCTTTGACCATGCTATAACCAAATAATCTCTAAAATTTTATAGGGATTTTAGCTCTAGGCACAAGGTAATTGAATTCCTCAGTGATAAGCCAGTGCTAGAAATAAAACCACTTTAAAGTTTCACAGGTGACACCTCTTTGAGTCTCTGCACTTTATATATTGTTTTGCAAACGAGAGGTGTAAAGTGTGCATAGTTCCCTGTAACTTATATGTGCAGTAGTAAGTCCATGCCATTGCTTAAAGTCAAGCTCATAGCAGGATGAGTATGTTTTATTGAAACATGCACCTGAAGGGTGGTGAAGCAATAAATTAATTGGTGGATTTTCTCATATCTTGAACTATGCACAGTGTCAGTATCTTTTTACCTTTTTTTTTCTTTTCCTTTTTAAACCACATCACCTGAATTACATATATTAATATCTTACAAGGTCTTCATAGTTCACCTACACTTACAAGAGAAAAAAGTAGATGCTGTCAGGTATTACTGTTTCATTCAGGGTGAAACCACGCAAGCAAAGGTTTCGGTTGACAGCACTTGGAGCTGATTTTAAGTAGAATATATGTCAAGCTATGAAATTTTATTAGTCAAGTAGAGAGAGCATAGCACCCAATGTTTATTTGTTACCAGGGTTCAACCGTGTTGTCTTTGCGTGCAAAATGCCAGGTGTGATTTCAATGGATACTCAGCACACATAAAGACTCAAAGGCAGAACTAGTGGTGTTCTGTTTGCTCCTCTGGTCTCATTCTCTCTAGAAAAAAATAGCCCGAGCCTGTGGACTGTGGACCAATTCCATAATGAGACATAGTCATTACAGAAATTGTTGTGTGGAAGATGCATATTTGTTTTATTTTCTTACTTGACATATTTCTCTGCAGCTGATCTATTGCACGTAGGAAGAAAGCTAGCTAATTTTAAGATGCATTATATAGCAGTAGGATAGGGCAGATGGAACAGACACCAGGAAGAATATGCCAGAAGTGATAGCTGTGAATGGTTCCTGAGTGATGGAATACCAGAGGCTGGCAAAGTAATGCTTGTTTTGTATTATACAGAAACTTTGCCAAATACAATAATAACTCTTCTACATAATATTTGCAACAGTGCTTACCACTCAGAAGATAATTATGTCCTTGTTTATCAGTTCCACAGAATTGTATACCTTTTAATTTTTTTTAAAGAGCAGAAGGATCTTACTCTGTATTTAAGCTATGGATTTTGGAACACCTTTGGTTAGACCTTCTCTAATTTAGTTCCTAAGCAATCAGTAGGACTCCTCTATGGGGAACACCACCTTACTATATTCTGTTAGAACTAGATTTGTTGCATGATAGAGTTTCTAGATGATCTGGCTTTGTGGATGTGTTTTTGATATGGTTAGTCTCTTCTAGCATCTCTTGCAATTCTGTTCTGTTTCACAAGCACCTGCAAATGATACAGGGAGAGAATCAGTGCAGTGTTATCAATCCTTTGTAACGGCAAAAGAGTTGTTAAGATTCCTGCCATGGAACACAGCACTTGCTGATTTATCCCAAAGGCCACTACATGTGGGTATTGTCTTCTGCTGTTTTTCTGCTCCCATGGCACTGTATGCAATCCTTTCTTGTTGCTGTTTAATGGACTTTTTTGTGTTACTGGAGGTGAGGAGGCAGCAAGTATGTTTGTATAGCATATTGGTCGTTCAAAGCAGAGTTGCTTCCACAGTTTGAATGTTGGCTTCTGGGTGCTGGTCCGACTGTCATTGAGGCCACTTCTTATGTCACCTCTTACTAGTTTTCCTATTTGTTAAATTTATAATTATAAAGCTAGTAAGATTGTAAATGTGCTCTGTAGCGTGGGGAAAACAGAAGGAAAACTTGTCAACAAGGTCAGAGTTTGTCATACAGGATTTATTTTTATTTCTTTTGATCTTCGTATTTCGGAGAAGTTAGAGTTGGGCAAGGACAAAAATAGCATTGTTCATTTTAATTATCATTACTATTTTACATCTCTACTTGCACTACTACTGGTAAATTGCAGTATTATATACTATATATCGAACCAAACTTTTTAATAAGCCCATAGCAAATGACAGCATAACTTCAATTTGGTCTTTCATTGTTGACTTCCCTCATCACTAATTCCATAATCATGTTATTGGCCCCCAGAATAATGAAACAAGTGGATCTTAATACTGTTCACATGACTGAAGGTAATTGTGGTCTCCCTGAATAGGGGAGGCGGGGAAGATCCTCAGATGAGCTACTTCAGCAGGAATACCAGGATGCCAGCCTTGTTCAGATGTAGATTGAAAAGATAAGATTTGAATTACTGGATTGAATTAACTTCTGACATCTATCACACATTTCCTGCATGAGCTGGGCACGCCGCCTCTTCTGTCGTGTTGCTGCTTTTTCTCTATAGAAGAGAGCAGGGTAGTTTCTCTTAGATATTCTTCTATGCCTTTTTAGATTGTAATTGCTTTATGTTGGTGTCATGGTTTAACCCCAGCCAGCAGCTAAGCACCACGCAGCTGCTTGCTCACTTCCCCCAGCACAGTAGGATGGGGGGAGAGAATCGGGGAAAAATAGTAAAACTCGTGGGTTGAGATAAGAACTGTTTAATAGGACAGAAAGGAAGAGAATAATAATGTTGATGATAACAATACTAAAATGACAATAATGATAATAAAAGAATTGGAATATACAGAACAAGTGATGCATAATGCAATTGCTCACCTTTTGCCAACTGATGCCCAGTTAGTTCCCGAGCAGCGATCTGCTCCCCCTGGCCAGATCCCCCCAGTTTATATACTGGGCATGATGTCACATGGTATGCAATACCCCTTTGCCAGTTTGGATCAGCTGTCCTGGCTGTGTCCCCTCCTAACTCCTTGTGCCCCTCCAGCCTTCCTGCTGGCTGGGCATGAGAAGCTGAAAAATGCTTGACTTGGTCTAAACACTACTTAGCAACAACTGAAAACATCAGTGTGTTATCAACATTATTCTCATACTGAATCCAAAACACAACACTATACCAGCTACTAGAAGGAAAATTAACTCTATCCCAGCCAAAACCAGGACAGTGGGACTTTGTGTCTTCCTATAAGTCCTTGCAACACTTAAGAGACAGAGGGAGATTGAGGCTGTGGCAGTGTCAGATCAAGATGATCTGTTCTGTCACCCCACACTTAGGGGATGTGGACTGTGGAACCCCTCCACAGAATTGTTGGTAATGAACTATACATCTTTTGACTTAAGCATACCTATACAAAGCACATAAAATTACTTTGCAAGCCATATGTGATTTCTGAGCTGTGAGTAGGACCTCTAGACTAGACTAGAGCCTTAACCAAACTTGAGATTCATCTGAAGACTTTTGTCTAAAAATGTGAAGTAAAAGGTGCCTCTTAAATAAAACCTGAGATCTGAATGTGCATGCATGAGCAAGGAAGCCATAAAATACTACTACTCTGTATAGCCAGTACTTTAGTAGGTAAATGTATATTTCTGCACAAAGCACTTCCAACAGAGAAAGAGCACCTGGTTTTGAAGGTTACTACAAATCATGATAGGCTATTCCCTTTCTGGCATCTACAACTTCACTTGAGATTGATTGCATTGATAGATGTCAAGAAAAATAGACGAAGGGATCGCTAGCATCTGTCACATTCGACCTTGGGGCTTGAAGTCTGAAGGTTATTTCTTGTACTAGTGTTGTTCTTTTTCTTGTTCTTTTTTCTTTTTTTTTTCTTTCTTGCTGATCGCTTCACTAGTCTGTCTCACAGACCATGGGCTTAGTAGAAGGAATTTACTTTCTTGGAAGCCTTTAACCTTAAAAGTACCTTTCTCAGGTTAGTGGTAATATGAATTTGCTTGGCTTTTTTTTGTGGATAGGGTTTTTTTCCTTCTTCTCCTTGAAAAAACACTTTGTTTTGCAAATGCCTGGATTATGATATAAGAAGAACAAAGACCAAAGTATGTGTATTTGGGGTACTTCATATGGGCACTTAAACTCATTTTTAGGAATCAAAATATGTCTCAAAAAATTTACAGCACATTTTACTCTCAGAGAATTGTAAATCAGGAGTTTAAGTCATTCAGTCTAAACTATACGTTTGAGAAATTCAGGTAATCCAGGAAAATAATCTGGGTTTATGGATTCATTAGAAACTAAGCTCTCCTGCCTTGGTGGCCAGGCACCACTAATCCTTTTAGAGAGGAAACTTCAATTGTTCCAGACAGAAAATTAGCACTTAAACTTTTCCTGTGCTGTTATCCACTAGGCAACTTTTAGTCCCTTTCAGTCTGTCAAATTAAATGCAAAGAAAGAAAAAGAAAAAAAGAAAAAAAATGTTGGTGTATCTTTTCCCCCTTCCCTTTTCAAAAGATACTGTCCTTTATACCTGTGAAGAATCAGTCCTTTTTTAGCAGTTGATTACAGTCCCAATCAAACTGATTGGAAATGAGTTTGTGGCAGTGGAGGGGAGGGGAATGCTCTTTCTTGTTTTCTAATACATGTTATCAGACAGTTATTAGGTGGCGGTGCTGCCTCTTATTGATGTTTGCCAGATTCAAATGCAAACGGGAAGGCCAAAGTTGTGTCATCTCCTTCCAGTTACAATTATAAAAAAGGACAGGGGGGAAAAAAAAAGCTATTATAAAGTTGAATGCATCAATGAAGCCTCAAATGAGGAAGATTTTTGTCAAACATATCAAAATTTGGCTTACTACAGAAGCAAATAACTTGATATGTAGAGAATGGAACAGTAGATGAAAAATAAACTTATTTTTCAGGGTAAGAGTTCAGTTTTATGGATACCTAGTGAAGTAGCCTTTTTGGCTGCTTTTAACATAGTGCTGAACACACTGTAGTGGAGAAGGGCTAAGGTGGTGAGCTGGATGCCCAGCGTGCATTAGCACAAGGATCCTTGTGGCTTCCCAGATAATCACAGCACCTGTTGGTGACCTCCTTGGGCTCTGGGAGCTGCTTCTGTGCATGAAAGCCCAGAGGCTGGCACATCTGACCATGTAGAAATGATGCCAAACTGACCGTGGTAACAGAGTTGGGGCACCCTTAATGGTGGCTGGTTTGGCTGTTTGTTCTTTTGAAGCTAAAGATTCCTTAATATAGATTATTTCTTACACAGCTGAAACAATTCCTTCAGACCACTCTGAGCAACCTAATCCAACTTTTATGTTGTCCAAATCCTGGGCACAAAAATCCGTCGTCTTAAACCTTTATCCGTTGTGTTCTTCAAGATTATTTGCAGGCTCCACTTTTCTGGTTGTTATGCTATTCTCCAAAGTCTGGATTGGTTTTCCACCCCACCCCTTCTTCATTCCTTTGTTTCTCTTGTTTTATAGATCTCATTTTCCTCTCTACCTGAGGTGGCTTCTTCAATTTTTAAGTCATCCCAAACTAATCTTTACGGCCCCATGTTGACGCTAGCTCATGTTGCACTTCCTATCAGTGTAGACATGCCAGGATGAATTTCAGTTTCCTAAAACCTAAACAAGCAAACAACCCACCACACATAGACACACCACCCAGTCTCCTCCTCCCAAGCACACCCACACAATTCATTTTGTCATCTTTCTTTTCTTCATTTAGGTGTCCCTTCTGCTATACAGAATTGCAAGCAGTCTCTTTAGGATCCTTTGCTACATAGCATCCAAGTATGTTTTCCCACAGCCAAAATGCTTTCAACATTTGTTTCCAGAGACTAGGCAACACGAATCATTCATATTGCCAGCCTTGTTTCTAGTTATTTTTCTGTTCCCCTCAAGCTAAGCTCTCTGTCATTCTGCTGTTGGCAGAGCTTTATAACTAGCCTGTGGTATAATTGCTTTCTGTATCTCCTTCTTATCTTTGACCTTAAAAACCTCCTGAGTTCTCTGCAACCTCCTCCACGGCTGTCCCACCTTGGAGCGTGGCTTTGTCATTGTGCGCAATTTCCTTGGGGCTTTCCTTGCTAATGCTTAAGAATCTCCTTCTTATCCAAGGCAAATCTACCGTGCTGTAGTAAGTACTAGAGAAGATTTACAAGGTAGTATTCCTTCCTTCAAATTCAGCAAGAAATTATTAACTATGTGCTGGTAACCTTGCAAGACTTAAAAATCATGTCCTTGACCTGTTCAGCTGTTAAGACTGTTAGTGTAGTGGAAATGCAGTTGATTCTGCATTCTAAGCCAGGTTCGCAGTTATCTCTCTTAAATTATCTCAATTCTGTTTCATGACTTGGACCACAGTGTTCAAGTCTGGTAGGGCAGCTTTGCACCCTCACTTTAAAGAACACCGTCTATATTTGCTGCCTCACCAAAAATGGTGCCTTTTATTCTCAAGTGCTGGTTAGTCAGGTGTTTTCCACTCCCAAAAGAAGAAAAAGAACTCTGATAAACTTAGCACTAACTTCAAATTTACTTCTGTATATTAAAAAGAAATCAAAGATTTATTCCACAGGAATTTGCAAGTTAATTCTCAATAAAGTCCCAATTAGAAGATTGAAGGAAACGAAGGTTAAGAAACTACTTAGAATCTGATGTTTGCTGTGGTGGCAGAGGAGGCGGCTTAGGGTTCTTTTCAGTGATCAAGGAAAGTACTAAACAGGCTTGCTTTCTGCAGCAATACAGTGAGGACTGCGGTGTTTGACACTGGTGTGAAGCACTTTGCAGAGCTTTTAAATTAAAACTCATGTGCCATATTTGTTAAGTAGTATTGCTAATGCCTGAAAGCATTTTTCTGTCATTTTTCTGTCAAATAGCTACTTTTGTTTTGCTTGGCAATTTTATTGTTTTCTATGGCACAGGTCTGGTACAGTAGAAATTATATTCCTGTAATAAAATACTGTCTCAAGGGCTCTTTTGTACTGGCAGTGGCAAATCATTAATGTCAGCGGCTAGTCTGGCAAAACCATGGGTTTGGGTTGACACCCACACCAAAGGCACAGGTTTCAGACAAGGTTGTCAGATCTGCTTTATACATTGCTTTACACAGCTTATTTCTTGACTTGTGCACTGTGGAAGAAGGCTTTTCCACACACTGTGCTGGATAATGCTTGTTCTTAAAATGAATCAATATAGAGAAGCCATGAACATTCATGGCTTGCATGGTAGCATTGTGGTATCTTACATACAGAAATGAACAGTCCTCACCATCACATTTGAAAGTATTTGCCTTTTCCCTACCTTTTTTGCAAGGGTTGTGTTCATCTTATGGTCCATTCTTTATGGACTTTGAGTTCTCCGAGTCACTGAGTACAGTTGCCAGCTCTTTATAAATGTCAGTCTGTAACCTTATGATACTTGTTGCCTCCTGTATCGGGCTGACTAAATATGATTTTCTATTGGAAGTAGCAGCAGTGAAGTTTGTTTACTGAATGTAATTGGAGCTTTTCCTGATGATCCCTGGCTTGGCATGCCATTCATGCTGATGGATTGGGGCCACAAAGATGCATAATAAAGTTCCCTTTGACAAGACAAAGTTATTCTAAACTGGGATTTAAACCAGCAGCACCGTCTGCCATCCTTGATGAACTTTGCATGAGGATAAGACTGCAGAAGATCGGTGCAAATCTAAATCTTTCACGAAGCAATGAAGTTTTTATGACTCCATCTAGCAAGGAATACAAGCAGTAGAGTAAATGAGACAAACTCGGTTGTCTCTCATATTCACATCAGTGGCCAATTATTACGGTGCTTTTGTAATAGAACAACATTACACTAAGGGGAAGATTTTATCAAAATATTTACATTGAAATACGTTTTAATCAAGAAGCCAAATAATCTGATTTTCTTCAGCAGAATTAAAACAGAAAGTGTAGAAAAACTTTCCCCGTGCAGTGTGCTTGCTCAGAGATGTTAAGATAACTTTAGTTAGAAGATTGCTATCAGTGCATTAAATGTCATGGATGACCTGATCATTTTTAGGATGTTAAACATCCCAAGAGTGTCTAGCTAAATGTACTACCACACCAGCAAATAAAAACGTGAGGTGATCCATCTGGATATTGTCTTAGTTTGAATGGAGACAGTGTTCTCAAATGTAGCAACTGTTCCTTGCATCTCTGCTCCTTTCCTTTCTAAATGCCCGGCTTTCAGGAGGCTGTGGTGTGGAAAGTATAGGCTAGTGCATTTGAAAATTCAGATCCATATCAAAACCATGATGATTGCAATTTGTTATTATTTCATGCCAGATGAGCTATTCAGAGGCTGGTTTCTTAGAGGTCTCTAGATAACATCTGACACAAGTTGCTTCACTTGTTTTTTAAAGCCAGTTGTCTGGGAACATGGGCTCCTTTCATTCCTTTAGGCAATTTCTCCAGGTCAAGGCTGGGGCATGTATCTGGACTGTTTGAAAAGGAATTGACTGCTCTTACTATTTCTGTTTTAGATAGGTGATTTTGATTGCCAGTATCAAGGCAGTTGCAGCTGACAGTGCCTAGTAAAACAGCCCCCCTCAAACAATGAGAGATACCATCAACTTCAATGTTTATCAACAGACCACTATCAATTTATTATTTTTTTTTTCCAAGAACATCTTGCTTTTTTTTTCACTTATTGCTTGGCCACAGTATTCTATTACAAAAGGAAAAAAAAATCCTATATAATTTTACTGACTTATTTCCTTAATAAATTTGAAAACAGGGAGAATGGTGGTCTGTCTTGGACAACAGAAATTCTGTCCTTCCATCAGCTCTTTTATCTCTTCTCACTTATTCCCAGGGCTCACTTGTTCATTGCTCCCTCTATCTCAACATACTCTTTCCTTCTAGTTTTTTCTTCCAGGCTTTTCTTCTAAACAGTCTTTCTAGCTCCTGAGCAGGTCTTATTCTCTCTCTCCTTTCATCTTCACTCCCTGTCTCTTGCTCCTGTCCCGCTTGCCTTTGACTCAGGTATATTTCTTCTTCACACGTTCTGGGTCCAAAGGCTGGGGGAAGCACAGAGTAGGTTATTCTGTGTTCCCAGGTCTGATGCAGTCCAGGATGAGTGCTGGACACTTGTGCAATTCAGCTGCCACTTCTGGAGGAAAATTTCTGCCAAGAGGACACAAGCATCAGCTGTTAGAGGCTTGCAAACTGGCCTCATTGAGGTGAATTTTCACAGAAAGGGCCACACAAATGAAGCAAGTGATGCTATAGTTCTCCAGTAGCATTTTCATCAACTGACGTGAAGGACTTTTAAAAACATTAAGACTCCGCTGAAGTAGGTGGTACTATACAGATGGACACAATCAGGCATGAAGGAGATATTCTAGCAGATCGTTAGTGAGGTTGGTATTCAATAGAAGTGCGGCTGAGTGGCACTGCATTTATGGCATTATTTTTACTGGAAGAGTACAGGTTTTAATGGGGAGAAATAACGTTGATGTCTGGGTTTTCAAAGTCAAAGGAACTGATTCCGGCAGAGTTGTTAATGCGTATCTGCTTCACCTCAGGTGAGTGGCCTAGCACTGTTTGGGGAGCAGGCAAACACAACATACACACAAAATCTAGATTCTGCATTTGTTGCAATGCAGAAACACTTGTAGGGGCAAAGTTAAGAGGAGAAAAAACAACCCTAAACAATTGTTCATAGGCTAGGTAAATTCTAGCTCTGCATCTGCTCCTGAGTCCTCATTATGAGCAGCACATGGCAGATATGTTTTTACCCTGCAGGGGACAGGCATTGCACATGCATGCTCTTTCCATATTCTCTTCCTCATGCCCCTCCCAGCTCTCCTTATTGCATTAATACTCCCCACTCTTAAGATACGGATGTCTGAATTGTGTCTAACTGAATTGTGACCATTTCTTTCTCAAATTAATCACTATCCAATCCCAATTTCATGTGCCTTTGATGCCTGGGTTTAATTGCCTTAAAGTAGAAAGCTTCAATGAGCAGAGAAATTAAAATTGCAAAATCCTGATGGCTTTTTTTAGCTGAGTTGTTTGCCTCCACAGTCAGCTTGAATAGTATGGATTTTGGTTGGTTGTTTTCTTTTTTTTTTTAAGTGAGTGAATATTTTAGTTTTCCATTTCTGACAGAGCTGCAGGCTTAACTGCAATGGATAGGCTACATTTTAGCTCCAGAACATGGAACGTGTTCTGCGTTGCCTACGCTCTGGGAGAGATGTTGCAAGTCAGTGAAACAAGCTCTCCCTTTTGAAGCTGGACTTTACTTAGGAGGGAAACTGCCATTTGGAAAGATCGAAACCCCTAATATATATTGGAGTGTCAGGGATGTCATGGAGGGGGCAAAAGTGGGAATGAAGCGCATTGTATCCAACTGAAAAGCCAGAAGTCATTTCAGACGATCGCACAATTTCTTTTATCCGGAAATTGTATATTCCGTGAAATCAGAACTTTTCATGGGAAAAGTTAAGTTTTGATTAAGTGTTTTCCCTTAGGGCAAGCTAGATGAAATAGTGGTTTCTTGGACTGACCCCAAATACCTTCTTAGCTATCTGTTCAGGATTACAGTGGATGTCATTTTGCTGCCTTAGTTTGTATGTCTTTTTTGACAGGGATTGTTCTTTATCCCTTTGATGAGACAGCATGTCTTCTCCAGCCACAATGTGGCATAGCGTGGAAGTTGCATGACTTGAGGAGCATCATCATGAGAGCTGATGGGTAAACTCTTTACACAAGGAGTAACACCACCATTTGAGTGTCTGTGTATCTTTGTGCCATACAGGAGTATGGCATCATAAGGGAGTGGAATGGAATGATAAATTGACTCTGAGAGAAATACTGTAGGTCAGCTATATAAAGCAAAGTAAAACATGCCGATAAGTGAATATCCATATTTTGCCTTAAAAAGCAACTGTGATGCTACTTTACAGATTGTTTGGGTTTTTTGAACTTAATGAAGTGTAATAGCAAAGGGTCCCATGTTTTCACAGGCTTAAGAGTAAAGTTACTTTGTGGAGAAAAATCACCCTGGTGTAGGATAAGTTTATTAATTATTGAGTGAAAAAGAAGTTGTCTGTCAAATTGCTAGATTTCAAATCTGAAATTTGTTGCCTTTTACTAACTTGTTTTATTTCTAGGACTGATATGACTGCTTTTTCCTAGTATTGACTTTTTCTTAATGATTTCTCCTTGTAGTCTTCTGTAACAATTTATGCCATGATCATGCTCAGTTTTTATCTACTGACTGATAATAGAGTTTGTTTTATAAACAGCATTCACTGTAATGTAACTGTTCAGTACTGTCACAGCAAGCTGCGGTAATAACTTCTGTAGGTTAATGTCATTCTTTACTCAGCTGTTGCTCGATTATCCATCAGAAAGTATCTTGTTTTCTGTTCCTTGCCTGTGACAGCCCTCGTGAGAGTGGTTTGGGTTTGTGGTTTTTTCAGCATTCAGGTGTAAAATGGATTTTGATGCCTTTTTACCTCAGAGAAGTATTTGAAACATCCTTCTGGAAAGTTCATGATGTTCTTGAGGGGCAAAGACATAGCCTTTATTGACTGTCTTTTTATACAGTTACCCTTTTTGACTAGAAATTCAGAGTTGAAGATCCACAGGCTGTCTTTGTAAGGGAGAAAAGTTGGCAACGAGGCCAATGGTTTTGGTCATGCTGTTGATTTGAAAGCCTTGTGTTCCTGAAAACTGGAGGCATCAAACACCATAAAAATTTGTTATTCACACCTCATGTAGCCCGGAAGCCTCTCTAGTCTTGTTTCTGGGCTGCTCTCAGTACCTACTGAGCTACGTTTGATGTTTGCTCTTTTCTGTGTATGATATTCCTGGTTTTCTTCCTTGTTGTGTCTCTCCCTCACATGTGCATTATACTGTATACAGGAACTGGCCTTTTCTCTCCCATTCCCCCCCAAGTTACTGTTTTCTCTCTCTTTCTTTTTGCTTGACTTATATGGAGTGATGGATTTTTTGGTTTGGGGATGGTCATTGCTTGCGCACATAATTTCTGGGTGTGTGAGAAAGAGATAGACACACGTGCACGTACACATACTTTTTGCTTTCTGACTCTCTTTCAACAGTCTGTTATTGTATCTTCTTACTGCCTTTATCCGGGAATGACTGCTGAAGGGTGGCTTTGCTGATCCTTATTCCCTTTTGGAAAGCCATCAGTGTTATGCAAGTCCCATCCATCTGCTAGGGAATGCAATTCTAAAATTATTTTTTAATGGTGTAGAAGAGGCATAAGCTCAATATGTTTTCAACCACAGAAAGAGAAGGGAGGGAGTGTTCCTCCTGCTTATTTATCAGAATCAGAATGAGAAATGGAAACAGCTTCCTAGTCATTTACTATTTGCTCCAGAGTAAATCTATCTAAATATTAGTGCACTGATGATAGTAAAAAAAGGGGGTTGGCGGGGGAGGCAGGAAAAAACCCTTGTCATTAGCTTGTCACGCTCTGTAGCAAGGTACATGGGAGACCAAAGATATATATACTATGGCATTTCTGTAATGAAAACTTGAGCAATAAAAGTAGTTTCTGCTATGTTCTGGAAAAGGAACTCTCAGAGGAAACACATTAACAGTATTTCACATTACAAATTATTATTGCATATTCAGCTATTGTTTCAAATGAGAATTGTGTGTACTACAGGGCGAGGGAAGAAAGATACAGTTAGTATTTCTTCTGTAAGCAGAATTAAGATTTTATGCATCTGGCTATATCAGTTCTACCCTATAAATTAGAGTTAATACTTTCATGGAATGAGTCAGTTGTCCCTAGGATACTTGATGGAATTACACATGTAGTTTTGGTTACACTAATAGTGGCTGAATATGTGAATCTCTTCAATTTCACTGTGCTTAAATGGAAGGAGGTATTCCCATGTGAAAATGAGACTTGCTGGATATATCTAGTAAAGTGTGGTCTCCCACGTTGAATTTGTAGACCTCATGTTGTAGAAGTTGGATATTACTAAATAACAGTATTTGTGCTCTGAGTGCAAATTACACTTTTCCCACCATGCCTAAAAATTTTGAATTAATTAAATGCTTTGTTTCACCCACTCCCCTCTGTCCACCCAGGAGGGGTGTGTGTTTGGAAAGCTGGTTATTTTCATTACCTTCTTACACTGTAATTAATTTTATGACCTTGCACAGGTTGTCACAGTTGTCTCCACTACAATTTGGAAGACAGTTTAAAATATCATTGAGAGTTTCTATATTAACATCTTGCTAGCAGAAAGCTATTTTTGTCTTGTTATAATGCTGATTTTTCTCCTTCTTCCTCAAGCCTCCTTCCTAGAGGAAGAAGTGTCCCTTCTTCATCTACCACCCTCCCTTGACTGGAGAGCCAAGTGATCCACCACTGGGCTCCCTTTATGCTCCCAAGAAACAGCCTCCAGCTCTTCTCTCTGAGCTGTGTTTAGTTGGCTCTGACTGCATACCTCAGTTTCCATTTTCTGATTTCTGGATGAAATTATTGATATGTAGTTGCACTTTGGAATTTGGCTTCAAATATGTGTGAAAGTGAGAAAGAGAGAAATTATTTTTCTTACTGTGTTAGTTTCTGGGTGTATAAATTGAAAAGTATTTAGAGACAACAGTTGTTCCAAAAGTGGTGTGCCACCGAAGTTCCTAGTTCTTTGTTTGCCCCATTAGGCTGCAGAGTCTAGGGGGAACTGGGTCCTATTTCCAATTCTGCATTAGCTTATATAAAAAGCAGGAGGAAGAAATGGTGTTTTATTTTAAGGTTCTTCAGTTTGGCAGACTGTAAGGCTGGCCTAAGATGAGATGGGGCCAAAGTAACATCTTAACACTTTGACTGACAAATCACTCTGAACTTACAGAAGACCTAGGCTGATGTTAGCAGAAATCAAGAGATGCAGTTAACATTGGTTTCATTCTACTGTTAAAATGACTGCTTTCTGGAAACACTCCACTGTCTTACCCTGCTCACCTTTGTTGTGGCTGGCAGAAGGGGATGCTGGACTTAGTTGCCTTGGAGAAGCCTCCAAAGAAGCATTGCATAAAGCTTGCCTTTTAGATCTTACGGACTGCTTGCATTTGTGCCTTAATGAAGTTGCATCAAGACAGTAGGATGTCTAATCCATATCAGCAACACCATTCCTTCATTTATATTTACATTAAATTTATGTTAACAGTATCATTAACATCTTGGTGATACTGTAGCATAGCCTTACCAGTGCATTCTCAAAATGCTTCTTGTTGAAAGAAATTTGCTAAGTACTTTATTGCTAGCCAGAAATGGTTCTAGCAAACTGGTGAAACGCTCTTTAATTAAATGAAAGTAGTTAATTTTCCTTTTTCTGCCATTGAGGTTATAAGGATATTTGATTATTGTAATGATATATGAGTTTATAAAGATATTTGCAGGAAACACATATCGACCAGGTACAATCTGAATCAAAAGAAACTGATTTTAAAAGATTAAATAGCTGCTGAAAACATACTTGTTGCTTTCTTCCGTAAATGATAACCTGTCAAGTATGGGTGCTCTAAGGCTGAATTCAGCAATGTGTGTAAAACACACTTAAGGAGGCTGGCAACTGGAATAGTATCATCAGGTGTGCATACCATCAGTTAAGTGGAGCATGAGGGTTTTAATGTTTAGAAAAATGGGTGTCTTATGGTGTATGCCTTCAACAAGGTAGCATCTGGTCTTTTCAGTGCCCATTTCAAGCCCTCTTGATTATGAATCTGTCCATAGAGTTTAGTAGTCCTTCAGTCAAGTCTTAAATCATCAGCTAGGAGTGCAGCCACATTTTAGATGTATTTCGCTTTCCTGATATGCTTTGAAATATATAGAATTGAGGGCTGCGTCTGTGGAGTAGTTTTACATCTTTCTGGTTTAGTGTATGCAACATATAGCAGATAAGTTTGCTGAAAGAAATATGTGGAAATATCTCACCTACCTAAGTGTCACTCCACCTCACCCCCCCCCCCCCCCTTTTTTTTTTTTTTAAAGCAAAATGGGGAATTGTGCCCAGGTATCCCTTCCAATTTTTATCTTCTAAGTGAAATTTCAGGAAGTAGATTTCAGTACATCAGTTTCAAGCAGCAACAGTCAGACAAGTAAATTGTGGATATAGATATTGATTTTAGGTACTTGGAATGCTGGCTGCTAGCAAACTTTATGCTGGGGTGGGGGGAGATAATGTGAGAAGTTCACTAAGGCAGAAAGACAAACTGCTAGAGGAACAAAGAAGTTATGCTACTATGACACGGTTTAGCCATATATAATTTAATGCTTTGCACTTTAGCAACACCTTTCAGGTAAAAATCTGCAGGACTTGATGAAATAATAGGGTTTTTTATGACATCTTTTCTGCCATCTTATAGATAGCTGATTAGAAGACTAGCAATGTTAGGGGACTGTTCACAACTCTGTATTCAGAGCCCAGCAGTCCTGTATCACAGTTGTGTGTGGTGGTGTTAGAAGTCTTCATTTTTGACCTGCTGTCCTGCCAAACGCTTGCTCTGAACCTTGAAAAGTTTTTGTCATCACATTGTCTATACTGCTCTTTTTTTTTTTTTGTTCTCTGTGAGTGCTGTTTCTTAACCACACAGCTATAATCAGGATCCCAAACTTCAGCTCTCCAAGTGCTAAAAGCAAATTTAGTAACAAGAGACTTTACAGCTTTAGACTGATAAAATAGAGCAACAGATAGAATCACTTCACTGTTCAGGATAAACTGTTGCCCAGAGCAGGTACAATATCTTAAAATATCTTCCAGAGTTCACTGGGAAACAAGAACAGAGACATTTGTCTGCATGAAGTGAAACCTGCCCTAATTCTGAATATTGGGCAAAGCATGACATTTACAGATTCCAAAATGTCTGATTCCTAGAGAGAGAGTATAGTACTCTGCACCACCACAACGACCACTGAGGCTGGAGTTATTTTGTGCCTTCAGACAGACTAGAAGAGGCTGGAAGACGCGCCTGTGACAATTTTATATTTCATTATTATTGTTATCTGTCTCCTTGCTATAGTGAGTGTAATCCTTTCAACAAACTATCAGTGGTGATGGTGGACTCTTGCCAAGTCTGAATACAGGTTGCCAGCACTAGTCCGTATGGTGACATGGTTAGAATATTTTCCTGTTAGTTGAAAACACTCACTTGACCTGCTAGGATAGGCCCTTCCTAGTATTGCTCATAACCTTTGCTGTTGCCTTGCATAAAAAGATAGTAGTCTTCAGATGTAAATACCTGATAGTTTTACAGCATTGGGGGGGTTAGGTCAGACTTGGGACCACTGGCTGGTCCTGTGTCCCTGTTGTTCCCTTTTGTACTCCTCTTTCTCCTAGCACAGGGAATTGGGTTTTTTCCCCATCAGAAAAACAAATAAAACTCAGTAATTAAAATTAAGAGACCAATCCTAAACATTCTGTGCATAATTTCTGCTGTTGTAAAGACTGTGAGACTAACCCAAATCTCTACTCAGTATAACAACTGCTGACATTCATCTCTTTCAGAAGTTGTTGATACAAGTGCCAGATCAATCCAGGTTTCCTTGAGTAGGGCAAGTGGCAGGAAAGGCCTGTTCTGGAAAGATAGGCAATACCAGTGGTACAGAGGTACAGTTGCAAAGAATGAAATTTTGCAGTCTGCTGTGCTCTCTTTCTATTCTTTAGCTCTTTTTCACTCACTTACCATTATCAGCTTCTGAGTTCAGCGTGATACTTAAGCTAAGTTGAATCTTCACCGCACAGAGTGCTGGCGTTGAAAATTTTCATCTCCTTAAGTTACGTACAGTTTCTTAAAATCTCAAGTGGTCTTTGGAAATTCATTCATTCATTGCTTCTGACTGAATCAGTGGAGATCTGTCCACTTGTAATCTGCTAAATTAGGTGTCCTTCCTTTCCACCATTTACTTTATCGTATCTAGCGTGTAGTATACAAATCTCCCCCATGGCATTCAATTGGAAATGCTTACAGCAATTTTGGAGGGCATTTAGCCTTCTGTATTACATTCTGAAGGCTGCCAACATCTTGTGACAGATCCAAGCACACAGGTGGTAAGGTTGTGTTGATGTGCAATATGGCTTGCCCTGTTTTCCCATGTGGACTTGGAGAGTTCGCCAAACGTGGGAATTGGCCCAAATGTGAAAGCTGAGATTTGGCTTTGAGACTTAGCAGGAACACAGGCTAGATCAAATCTTTCTCAGTCTAATATTGTGTTTCCAGGAGTGGAACAGGCTTTTAAAAAAACTTTGCATTAAGTTGATGCTCGATTATCTGCTTTTCTACATCTTAGATTTTATCCTATTTTTTTTACCCTAGTATTTTCTATACCTAGAAACTGCTTTAGGCTTTGAAAGAATTAGGTTAGTAAAAGGACATCTTAGGAAAGTTTTTGTTTGTCATTAATTAATTTTTTACCTTTAATTGTTTTACATTGTAACAAAGCCAGCACCTTTTCAAGTGTTAGGTGTGTGTTTCCTTGTCAGGCCCTTCTCTTCTCTTCTGCAGAACAGCCTGGGATATATCCTGGTGCACACAGTAGACACACAGCGTAGACCACTCGCTTCCCCGTAAGTATCAGCCTTGAGATACTGTTCTGTCTGTCTCGTAGCTGGGATATGTCTATTCTAGTGGTATTTGAGGTGAAGTGAGTATTGACCCCTCTTTCTGCTAACAGAAATTCCACCATGAAATGAAAAACTTTTTTGATGTAGAAGTATAATTAAGATTGGTATATTTCTATCAAAAGTTTTGTTCTGTTACTTTTTCATTTTCAGACAAAAGTGTCTTTAGCCAGAAAATTCCCAACAGCATCCTCTTAACAAATTCTTTTTAATAATTTTAACATTAGATGCAATTACAAAGATCTAGTCCTTTTCTGACCAGGTAGTTTTAATGTCATGTATTACAACTGACAGCTTGTTCATTAGCATTACTTGTCTCCCAACTTGTAATGTTTGGAAGTATGAATAATTGTTGTTACTGTGGAAGGAGGCTTTGAGTTGTGACAACTGTTATAGCTGTATGTTGATTTTATGAGGAGTGAGTAAATGTCTGTGCGATTGAGTTAACAGCTTAATCTGCCCCCTTTTTCCCAACGTGACTCACTAGAGCATTTCTGTATGCACTGCTGCCACCTCTCTCCCCAGTTGTTGCTTGATTGACATTAGTCTGTTTGAGCTCTCCATACTTGTGTTACCCTCTCTGTACCATACAACTTTGTCACCATGCTGATGCCACTGGCTTTCAGATTCTCATGTGAGATTCCTCTTCAAGAGAATCTGACTCACAGACCCCTCCTGAGATCCATTTAACACACTGAATTAAATTCAAGTAGCTCTTGATGCTTGTTAGCATCTTCTGTCTGACTGACTGGTCTTACTCCTTAGTCTTCAGACTGTTTATAATATTAGATGTGTACATGGTATATCACAGATTTATGCTACTCCAGGGTCCCAATTGCTTTTTATTTTGGTGGGGTTTTTTTTTCCCGACTCTGTCTCCATGAAGAGCTGCAGAATATGTGATCTCACTTTACAGTGTGTCCTTAGTATGCAAATGTTTCTCCGCTTGGTTTCTTAGCAATTCATTCTTTTGTAATAATATATTGTGTTCTCAGTTTTGCATACAAGCAATGCATTCCAGTGTCATTGACTGAGCTGGGAAGAGAACGAAGGTCTGTGTCCAGCTTGGCTGTTGACCTGCTGGATGATCCTGAGCAAGGCTTTTTGTCTTTATGTCCTCAGCCTTGAGGAACATTAGGACCTTGTTAAAGAATATGTGGTGTTGGACCACACAAAGTATAAATGTTTGGCTGCAATGTCTTTTGTAAACGTTTGAGCACTCACATGTAGTTTTGAAATGAGGCCTTACTTTGGAGTTACTTTCTTCATTTCACAGAAATCAGTCATGAGGCACTGTAAACCACACCTTTGTATCTGCTAAGTCTGAATATTTGGTTGGCCATCCAGAAATGCCAATGGGGATTTTCACACCACTTCCATGAGCTTCAACCTCACTGTCCATTGACTGTTTCAAGGGCTTAGATTCCTTACATAGATACCCCCAAATTAAGTTATATCCTATGCTTGTGTCAGTTCTTGCCTTCAAGTCAAATTATGAACCCAAAATAGTGGGCATTTGTGAAAACTTTGACCTAAGTAATTCACCCAAAATCATATCAAAGCCCAGCTGGAGATGAATGAGTAGCAGACATGAAAGTTAACAGGAGGATACTCTAATAGTACAAGGAAATTCAGCAGAAGTGTTTGTCCATTGGTAAAAGGCAAAGGCAAAAATAATGGCTATTTTTAACTTGAGTCTTCACAAGCAAAGCCTGATCTGAGACCTATGTGCATATTAGTACAGCTTGGAAAGGAGAAGTGCAGCCAAATTCAGAAGAGCAACCACTCAGGAGCTGCTTATATATAGAAGGTGGATGTATTCAAATCCATGGAGCTGGATGTGCCCAAGAGTCCTGAAAAAGTAGGCTGATGTGTTTGTGGGGCTGGTGTATAATGTCTGTGACAAATTATGGTAATCAGGAAGGAGGCTGTTAAATTCCTCATGACTGAAAATTACAAGTGTTCTACCAGTATTTTGGAAAGGCAAGAAAGCGGAGGACCTGGAGAATACCTCAACCCCATTCCTGTCCCTGGAAAGGGCATAGTGCACATCATCTTAGAGTCTATTGGACTAGATGACTTCCAACCAACTTTTTAATGATTTTGTTGTCTGAAAATGGAACCCTGATCTCTGATTTTTGTCTCTTCATTTCAGCTAAAGCTCTGTTTTGTATCCCCAGCTGTGTTCTCCTAAATGTTGTGTAGTCATCATGAGCCTCAAATTGATGTTGTTCAGAGTCAAAATTCCTGTGAACTTTCAGAAAAGTTAGGTCAGTTCTGAAGCTACACGTTGCAGCTTAGCTAGTTTGTATTTGGTCTTTATTATCCTTAGCAAATCGATGTTCAAAAGTGAATTTCTTTCTTTCTGTGAGATCATTGAGTTTGGGTTTGTCCAGTGCCTGGGAAGAGAATAAATGCAGGGAATTTAATATCTTGCAGAGGTCAGAAAAGGTTGATCTCTTTTCAGTTTATCGTGCCGTAACAATTATTTAATGTGTTACAGCATTGCTGGTTTTTATCTCTTTCCCAAGTATTGTGTAGTGGCTGTATTCTAGAGGCAGACTGTAGAACTAGTGAGATCAATAGTCTGGCACATCTAATGTTCATGTGATACACAACTAGAAAAACACATACTGGACTTCCAGAGTACAATGTAAGCTTATTTACTACTACTTTAAGTATAAAAATAATAAGTTTAATTTTGCCAGTTACATGTTACAATTTCATATTGTTATAAGCTTCAATGTATACTTAAACGCTAGCAGCTCTGAAATGAGGAGAGGCTTCTCAGTTGAATGAGGACATTTTTATTGCTGTTTGTACACTTTGATTAAACGGAAGATACAGAAATTTAAGTCTGATGATTATATTTTCAGGATAACATAATTAACAATAATTTGCTCTTTTCCTAACCCAGTGAATACGTTTGAGAGATAATATTTGTGAAATGGCAATATTCTCAATGAAATTAAGACAGTATGATCATGCCAAAAAGTGAATTTCATGTTCCAGAACTGTTTCCATTAACATTAAACTACTGCCCTGGCAATCTCACACTGTAGTTCCTGAGGCCTTGTCTCTTACATGCATCTTTTACTGGGGTATGGAATGTCAGGGGACATGACAAGGTCGGGGCTCCTGTCATCTGTGTCAGAGCTAACCAGTCCTGGATAAATCAGTCTGCACATGAAATGAAAGTAATTAGTACTGTAATGTAGAGATTCACTGGAAAAGTTGGTGCCAAGGCTGATTTTCATTCTTACACTTCACTCCTCCTGTGCCCTTTCAAGTGCCTTCTTGGTCTTCTGCTTCAATACAGACCTCAGTATGATTTGAGCAGACGGACAGTCTAGGCTCCCACACTGGTGGCATCTGCCACTGCGTGCCAGGGCTGCCACTGCTCTGGGCCCGCAGGCCTCAGTCTGGGGCTGAATGCCATGTAGCCGTGTGGCACGGGATCGAGTCTCACTAGCAAGCCCAACTGAGGCGGCAGGACTTTGCAGCAAGGGCCCGCAAAGGTGTGCAGATGGCACTAAGTAGGAGTTTGCGTCTGCTGTGGCTGCGGCCCAGAGTGGATGAAGCCGTCATGCTATAGTCCGTGTCAATGCGTAGACGTGCTCGTTCTCTCGGAGCACAACTCGAACAGGACTCTCGCAGGAGTTGCTGTACTAGATCTGTGCCACCTCTTGGCTGGGAATCACCCAAACTGTCCGATCCCAGAAACAAACCTGCTGCAGAAGAGGAAAGGTACTGCTTCCCTGCCTTCTGTGCAACTTCAGTGAGAGAGTGGCTTATTTTTTGAAAATAAAAAACCCAACAAAACAAAACAAAAACCCAAGAAGCTCTGTTCTGTGATTGATCAGCTTCAGCATGATACCACTGCTGCTGGCGCTGTATTTATGTCCCCTCCTACTCCACATATTGCAATTCTATCAACAGGAGTGATCTGTGAGGATGGAGACATGGGAGAAAATACCCATAGGGTCAGCATGTCATTGTGGAGGAGAAGGAATCATTGTTGTGTTTTATCAAATCCTCAACAGCTTGGTCTGCTGGGGATAAATGTTTTTCCCTTACTGCTCTCTGGAATCCTAGTATTCTTCATCCAGCATGATCCCATGGTGTGCAATTGAATTGAGATTCATACGGTGTGGATTGCCATCACAAAAGCATATTTGAGGAGAATTGCCTGAAAAACTTGCCATCTGAGGGGAGACATTCACAGGATAAATGCTTTCTCCAGCCTCAATTACCTTGAAAGCTAAGTCAAAAGTTGCCGTATTGAATATACCAAACTCTGTTGGCTAACTACCAGCACACTGGTGATATTGTTGGCCCCGCAGGCAGGAGACTGGCCTCACCAGCCATGACCAGCTGTAAGTTGGAAAGCAATTAGGCTCTTAACTATGAGATGCAGACATTTGTGATGCTGTGCTTTTTGGTTTTTTTAACAAAGACATGATAAATGCCATTGTTCTTCAGTCAAAACTCAGGGAGGCTCTGGCTTGATTTAGTCATGCTTTTTCCGAAGAAGCCTTGGGGAAATGCTTTAAGCTACAGGTGCTCTAGGGCTGTAGATCAGTGCCCTTGGCACTGAGTTCTGCTAAAAACATCTTTTTGGGGTGGTGACAGAATTTTGGTTTTCTTTCTTGCGTCATTACAGAAGTGATCAGAATTGGAACATTAAATGAAAGCAAAGTTAATTCTCACACTGTAAATTTTAAAGTAGTATATTATTTTTCACTCACTTTACTAGCACATGTCAATTTGCAGCTCTGGAAGGAGGGGCAGGAGCTACCCAAGCATCTGTAACTAATGGCTGCTTGTGTTGGAGGTTAATGGTCAGATTGCCTTAAAATATCTGTAATTTATAATGATTATTAATGGAGAATGAGGCTCTGATTTGGGTTTTTATATGTGATTATCTGCTCAAATTCTTTATTTTGTGTACCTAGTACTCTTAATTAGACCATGAGCATTATAAAGCTAAAATTTCTCTCGTTTCTTTTTATTATTCATATTTCCACTCGCTAGTATTCATAAATCATGCGTCTGGCTTGAAAATAATACTGTTGGCAGGTTCTGTTAATTTGCCTCAAGCTTTTAAAACCTTACCTCACATTTTTAAACCATTTTTTCCCCACAGCAATGATGACTAGAAAGTTTTGGAAATAAATAGTTATTTGACATTGAGAAAGACATCAAATATTGCGAGACTTGTGATGAATTCACAAGAGAGAGCAAGGCAGAGTATTTTGAAGACGTAGATGACTATGTACCTATTACATCCACTTTTCTAAATTATTAGTAAGTAGCTGTGTACAGAAAGTGTCACTCAGTAGTTGCTCATTTTCACATTGAAGCATCTGTCTTGCTTATAGCCTGAGGAGTCTGTTTTGGGTACAAATGAGGCTTCCACATTCAAAAGCCTGGATGAAATCTATCATGCAATCAAGAGCAATATTTTTTCCTTATCATAACAGAAGCCATTCGTACTTAGTGCCAACACTGTTGCTTGCTCTTTTCTGATGGAAGACCAAATGCATTAAATGATCAGCAAAGTGATGTTCTTATCCTTAAACTGCTAAGTTGACTGCTCCTTGTGGACTGCAGCCCAACATGGTGTTCAAGCATTGTATCAGATGTCATTGCCACAGTGCATGCAGCCCAGTGTTTCATCTCTGCCGCTGTCAACACATGACTGCATCTGGAAAGACCTAACATGCAGCTTTAACAAAGTGTGCTTCATTTCTGTGTTAGCGCACAAATGGGATTATATGCATATAAACTTAATGAAAGTGTTGAACCTTCTGGATCCCAATCCCAGACGTCTGGGGTAATGTGGGAGGAGGAATGCTTTCATACAGTGCTGTGGCTTGTAGGTGCTATGGCAATACAAATACTAATGATTAGGTAATAATTCAAATGCTCAGGAATAAAACTGAGGTTTACAGTCATTTCATGTGCTGTATAAGGACTTAGGAATTTAAGGATAACCTGCATTTTGTTTTCCAGCTGTCTGCCCCTTTACGCAGTTCAAAGTTCAAGGAGAAGTTGGAAAGCAATTCGCCTCTAACTGTGAGATGTAGCCATTTGGGTTTTTTTTTTTTAACAAAGGGTAAATACCATTTTTCTTTGATCAAAACTGAGTTAAATTAGTTTTCTATTAACAGCTAAGGAAAGCAAATTTAGGCTCGTTCTCTTATTCTTTGCATTTTGCAGCACTTAGAGTATTTATAGTTTCCAACTGTACAGTGTTTTACACTTCCTATATTTAATTTTCACTTTAAAAAAGCCCCTTAGCTTCCGGGGAAAAGAAAATTCAGTGTAAAAGTCTGTAATCAGGAAGATGTGGCATTAAATGTGATACATGAAATACATCATTCTGATATACCTGTAAGTCTTTGCTTACTGGTTTTAATATGATGTTAGGCTACACTGTCAGCAAAATGTTTGCTTTTTTATTCTGTGCGGTATCTCCTGTCTCACAGTGCAGCCTAGTTCAAGCTGTAATGACTTAGCATGCTATCTAACAATCTGCTGACTCTGGTTACAAACACAAAAGGTGTGTGACTTAAAACTGCCAGTAAGTGTTTGACTTTCTGTCCCTCCAAATAACCACTGAAATGGTAAGCTTTTTGCCTGGGTACCAAAACGTATAAAGCTTATAAGCATTTTAACCACCTTCTGCAGATACCAGAAACCAAGGCACAAAAACCAGAGGGAATTTCCTAAGGCCGCACATGCCTGAATGACAACACCAGAACTGACAATATTGTTTGGTTTAGCCAGTTCTCCCTTCATAGTTCTCTGCTTATCTTTGTTTTACTTAGTTTTCTCTCCAGTAGCAATTTTTTTCTCCTTCAAAAATTGCTGAAGATAGTGATAGGGCCTCAAAATCTTGGATCCAACCACTTGAACACATCAGTATCAGGATATTGAATCCCTCTGAAATCCCCTTTAATGGGCTGAATCTGCCTGTTCGATGTGAACATCTCAAACTCTTTGATTGTATTTCAGTTTGCACTCAGATCAGATTGCCGGCCGTTTGAGTCTGTCTACAGTTAAAGCCGATTTGAAAGAAACATCAAGTGCACATGTCCAATTAAACTGAAGGTATCGTGCAGCATATAAATTGCAATCCATCATTCTTTTCAGCCTTCCTAAAATTCACTGACTGTATTTAATTCAAAGCAGCTATCTTTGTGGTTTAGGAATGTACCACAGTAGGGCAGAGGAGAAATGAGCACAGCTCTCTGTGGTGCTTAGCTCTAGTGATCTCAAAATGGTGGGTCTCAACGAATTTGTGGTCAGCTTAACAGTAGAATAGGCAGCATATCACTTCTTTCCCCTGCTTTCCTGTTGTAACCATGTCCTGTCAGCCTGGGGCCACTTTCTTGGGCTCTGATGGACAGGTCTCTCCTACCTGCATTACGTTCTGCTACCTTTATAGATTGCATTTGTATACATCCCAGGAGCTAAAGCGAAATTGGTACCTAATTGGAAGTGTCATTTCAGCAGCTTCTTTGTGCTGCTTGCTTATGGTCAGGAGTCCCAAGTGGCTTCTCAGATAAGCATTCCAAAAATAGACTTTCATGCTTTTTTTAATAAATGTTTTGTGTGAAAAGAGGATGAAGGGGGGATGATGTGAATCAAGTTATGCTAATGTGAGCAAAGTACCTGGCCTGGTGGGGAGGGCTATGAACTGCTGTGATCCATGCTTCCTATGGAGAAGACTAATTCCACCACACTTTCATATTACTTGTTTGTATGCATGTCCCAGATGTCTTTGCCTTCCTGTTTTATTTGATGTAACTGTATCCTATTAATAACGCAAAACTGTACAGATTTCAAAAAAGATCCTTCTAACCCAAATTGTTGAAGGCAGAGACTGGCTGCGTAGTCACCTTACAGTTTACTCTGTCACATGTTAAGAGAAGGAGCTTAATTGGATCAAAAAGCTAAAAATTTTTCTCCTGGCCTGTTGCTAGCTTTTCCCTGGTGTGCAATGACTGAATATTTAGCGTGTAGCAAACTTCTCTAAAACACAAGGATTATAGGGCTTGCCTTGAAGAGAACTGTAAGTAGAAACAACTCCCCAGTCTGTAAGTGAAAGGTTCTGGCTCTAGTGGCCTGATTCACTGTAATATTTATAAACAATAATTTAAGCAAAGGAAAAAATGGAAGGAGGAATTTTAGCCATCTTTAAATTTTTCACCAGCATGTTTAAGACAACAACTGGGACTGAGAAATATGTAAAACCCCTTCTAATTAAAGTAGTTCAATATACAAAGGCTTCCTGGTGCTGTAACTTTAAGGTACAATATGCATTTAATTATCCCCAAGGCAAAAATGACTTTCAGAGTGGTGTAATTCTCCCCATACACAGAATAATATGGTTTACTGAACTGGACCAAACTTTAACAAGGCCTGCAACAGCAGTAATTTTAGTGGCTCCGTGGAGATTACAGAGTAAACATTTTAAAATATCTCATTTATAGGAAATGCATTGTTTTGGTTTTGGTCAAGCCTAATTTATTGTTAACAGGATTATTAAAGTGATGTAAACTGAGGATCGTTCCTGCTGGGTAATATGCACCCTCTGCTCCCAGTAAGGTTGACCAAAATTCAGCAGGATCGTTTCACTACCTTATGCAGATGTATAATACTCTCACGAGAATAACACTTAATTCTTTAACTCTTCCATAACTAAAATACTTTATCCCAAAATAGCCCACCTCTTGTTTGTTGTAATTTTTTTTGCCCTAAAATTAGAACTAAACAAGATGTGGAATGTGTAAAACTGCCTAATAGAGTCATTATTTGATTTACTATTATGACAGCTCTTTTAAAATAATTTGGATTTTTTTCAGTATTTAGCATTTAATAATCACACATCTTAAGATTTTTCAGGAATAGGGTCTAAGTTGCTTCAGAAACTTCAGTGCAGACTTTAGGTTTATTTTTTTGTTTAACTGTCAAAATCCAGGCTTAATATTTGTTCTTTCAATTTCCGTTTGTACTGTTGAAACATGTCTTTTTTTAGGCAAAGAATCTGAATCTGGTTAAAAGTTGGACTCCTGCTGTATATTTCTGGGTTTTGTTCTTCTGTAAAATGACCTACAAAACCTTATTGACTGAAGATGTGCAGAGCCTGAGGCACATACCTTATTTTAAAGTATCTTAGTACGGTCTTAAAATGACCGGTAGATTTATTGAGGGACATCAAAATGTTCCATGTGCTGTATTTCTTATTTACTCTTCAATTTAATTAAGGAAGGGGGAAGAAGCAGAGGGAGACATTTCTGAAGCTATGATTCCCCAGAGCTTTGGACAGAGGGGATGTATAGTGGCTGCTGAAGTCACTAACCGACCAAAGTGTTTGAATCCTGTCTCTTCAGGGGGGTCCTTTATGCCTGGTTGTTCCTGAACTCTGTTAGTATTGTATCTGTTCTTGCCAGCTGAACGTGGGAGAAGTAACTTACCTAGTTACTTCTAGTAAGGTACTAGTTAGGGCTAGTAACATACCTTGCAGTACATAGTAACTGTGTCCTGTCATGGCTGAAGAGGTACGGACAGGATCAGGTCAGCTGTGACTGAGTAAGAAACCTGAGTGCAAACTCAACCCTCTCTTTTGCAGAAGTTTGGGGGTGGCAACTGACCTTTTTTAAGAGAAAGTGAAGTTTTATTTTGGTGTTTCTGGTTCCTTCTGTGACCAGGAATTGAAGAACTCTGAGTTGGGTTTGGAACAGCTCTTCAAGAAATTTCCATCTCCATTTTACAAACAGAAGTACTTGAAAAGGTTTACACACGTCTTGGAAGTCTTTGTTTTAAACCTGAAGCTGTGATGTATTTTAAGCTACTGATGTTGTGGTAAATGTTTTGGAGGTCAAGCCAACTGCAGGAAGTTCTGAGCTGTGTGAAATTTTTCAAAGGTGTTTTCTCAAGATGTTTTGCAGTTTGACCATGAGTTCATCTCTGACCATCCTTTGGAAATTATTAGTAAAGAACACGTTACATTTGGGTAATGGTGATTTCTTTTCTGTCTTGTCTTCCTTCTGAATGCTCGTGTAGCTATTAGGGCTCTGTCTGTTGCTTAAAAGGAAAAATAGTAGGAATGGAGGTTAATCAAGCTTTTTGCTACTTCTGTTTTTGTTTGCACAAGTTATTATTTTATTACTTTTCCACAGCAATAGAGTTATTTCAGGTGAAGGAATTAGAGGTCCTAGGTGTGAAAACTTGTGCTTTTGTTTGTGGTGTGTTGGTGATGCTTTGGGATAGGGATGGCAGAAGTGGTCAGAACTGAGAAATTCTTTCTTCAGGATTTGTCATTTGAATTCATATCGGACGTTCAAATAGACAACTTCCAGAGCTCACACCTGAGAGCTAGGCCCCCCCATCCATTTCTTTGCTCTTACTAACAGGTAACAAGCTCAGGAGTTAAACTTTGATGTCTTGAATTCTAGTCTACTGTGATATGTACAAAGCTGCCTGGTTTTTCCCTGGTAGAAGGGAAGGAAAACAGCAACAAAACCCACTTGTGCTCATCCTGGCATTAAATAGATGATAAAATCCTGATACTAAACTGATGATTATTTGCAAATCTGTAGAACAGCTTAGTAAAGTACTTGCCTGTGTTTATGTTCATATTTTAAATTTGAAAAGGATTAATTTTCCAACTCACTGTCTCTTAAATCAGTTAATCATCAACTATGGAAAACTGTTGATAGCTCTTTGACTGTGCCATTGATGTTGTTTTTATATTCTGAGCAGAAAGTTCATCACTCTTTCCTCTTGCATCAGGAGGAATGCGTGCGCCCACAAATACATACAAGCAAAAGTAAGACATGATTGTGGGTTTGGGGTTTTTTTTTCCTTTCTATGAAATGTTCAGAATTACATGGTGTGTCAATATATCAAGGGAGAAAAAAAGCATATGACACCTTTTGTTCCCAAGTACTCTGGATACAAATATATAAATAACGTACACAATTAACTGAAGTCTCCCTGGGTTTGCATCGATGTACCTGAGTTCTGCATGTCTCAGTGTATTTTTGAGATGAGTTCCCTTGTTTTATACAGTGGTTATTAGAACCTCAAGGTGGCTGGTAATGCTACTGGTCTGATGAAAATGGGTAAACATGAACCCTGAGAACACAGCAAATGAAATGGTCAGACAAAAAATGAGTCTCCAGTTTTTAATTTCATTTCTGCAGTGACATTTAATTTGAAGCATGTCTTAACACATTTCATTCTCTGATTACCTATACCAGGTATTTACCCCTCTCTGAATTTGCCTTTTCTTTAATTAACTGCAGATATATCTGAAGTGCGTTCTTTTGAATGCTCCTTAGCCTGTTCTGAAGGAATGCAAAAGCATCTTGTATGCTGATTTTAGGCTGTTGCTGCCAACAGGCCTCTAGGTAGAATTCCATGTGCAGGCCAATGCAGTTGATGCTCTCCTAAATCGAGGGGCTTCTGTAGCCAAATGTTCAACCTTTGAACCAAGTGCTGTCTCTTCAAACCTCTCAAAGGATGGATGTAATCCACAGCACACCATTGATAGTTTGGGCACTTCTGGTTCAAGCACTTCTTCAAAAGAAAGCAATAGGGAGTATCTAACGCACACAGAAATAGCCTGCGAGCAGTGTTTCTGAACATGGCTGTCCTTTAAGAAGTAAAGTAGTGCTCTGCCAGGGAATGAAAGAAGACCGTGAACCTGACGGCTCTTTGTCCAGTGCCTGGGAGTCAGTACATCGCTCAGCTCTGCTGCCTCCTCTGGCAGGCAGGGTCCTGCCCTTACCACTGCAAGCTTCAGCAGGGTTTCCCACAGCTGTAGCTCATGAAAAATGAGGGCAGATACTGTTTTGCCTTCTAAGGACTCACAGCCCTCCTTATCTGAGACTAGCCTGCCTTTGTGAGTTACATCATGGTTAAGCCATATCCAACTGATGGGTCAGTTCTGTTTGGCAGGAGTCAGACTTTCGTTTACAAGATCTGAAGGCCACCCCTGCCTTGTACTGCTAAATACCTTAATGAACAGAAGAACATAAAATCCTCTTAAACTTTGTCCACTGAAAGAAAGGGATCACTGTGAAGGTTTCATCTTGGTGCATGGATTTTGGAGAGAGACACAAACATATTCTACAGAGCTAAAAGTTCTAGTTTTTATTAGAGTTGCTCAGAAACTTTTGTACTCCAAGTTTCTGTGAAATACTGGATTTTGACAGAAAAAGAAAAGAGTTTGTGGAAGCTTTCAAAAAACCTGCATTTGATGCATATTTGTTGACTAGCTGTAGTTTGTATTTAGACTAATACAGTGCATCTTTATGAACTTTGGGCCACTTTTTGCAGCCCAAAGCATTTGGGGACGTTAAGTGATAAAATTTGGAAAAGCATAGCTAGCAGAGAAAGGACTGTATTTCCAATGTTGTTTGGGTGTAGGGAAGTATTGAGATGTGGCCATATGAGACCTGTTCCAAGTGGCAAGCTCTGCAGTACAGGATGGCTTTTATACCAGCAGTGATGGGGATAGGAGACATGGTAAATAAATATTTTGTTCGAGTTTGTATTGGAGTGAAGCAAGAGGTATAACATACAGAACTGCAAGAAAACATGTCTGTGAGGTAGACTGGGAGCATATAGAAATGGATTTTAAAGAATGAGGAGAAATGCCATCATTCTCAAGGTTAGATGTGCTCCCTGCCCTTCTCCCCAGTCTGTAGCAATGTGATTAAGCTCCAAACTCCAGAATTACATTCCAATTAACAAAATTTCCCTCTGTGATTTCAGTTCAGTGTGTACTGATTCAGCCCCCTTACCCAAGAGGAGGTGAAGTGATCCACGTAGAGTTGGTCCTTAAGGGATTTCTTGGGAGAAACATGCAATACAAATTCTCAACCACCTTCTTTACCCCTGTGGTTTAGTGCCCTATTTAGAATAGGGTGGACCTTCTGGAGTGAATTCTGTTTGATTTGCTTTCAGGAGGAGGGAACCACACTTAAAACTTACTTGGTTTATGTGGCCATGTGCAAGACAGGAAATTTTGGTTATTTCAGTAATATCTTTCTGGTAAATTTATCCCATCTATTGTATTCTGATGGTCTACAGTCAAGGAACAGAATTGTTACTTTTTTTTGCAAATGTGCATCTTGAAAGGGATTGATAGTTTAAATTGAGTATGGTGATCCTTTAATAACACAAGATGGATTTTGCTGGTGGGAGACTTGCTTCACTGTGGTGAGCTTAGCTTGGGCAGCCTGGCAGAACATGAAGGCAATAGCCTAGTGACTTGGGAAGTTCTTTGTCTTTTTTAAGTGGAGAAAAGTTTACTTTCAGAGGATTGATGTAAAAGAGATCATTTTCCTCCTGGTAATTGTCTGCTTGCAGACTTTTTAAGCTGTCAAGCGAGAAATTTAAAACTTAAACTGGAAAATGTGATTTATTTTGTTTGTTTTACCGGAGTCTAAAAAGATATTTCCAAGACAGATGGCAATCTTCCTGCATTGATTCCATTCTTTGCCTTTGTACTGCTTTTTTATTTGGTTATGCCATCTGAAAAGGGTTTTTTCAGGGGATGGGTATTTTGGTTTGCTTTTGGGTTTGCATATATTTAATTAGATAGCAACACTAGAGGCTCTAATCTTCACCTATTAAAATGTATTCAGGCCTTTCCGTATTAAAATCCTTAAATGTAAGTCAGCTTTTTACTTCTGGGTCTGCCTTGGCACAGCAAAAGCAGAACAGGGACATTTCTCTGGTTTTCAGTCATCCAAAAGGTAAAAACTGCTTTACTTCAGTTTCAATCTGAGATGGCAACAGGCACAAGGCATCCTGCATTTTGACCAAAACCACCATGAGATCTCATGACCTCTCCTCCCTTCATTGTGGTCTTACTTTGCAAACCTTGTAATTAAAAATGAGATTATAATCTGTATTTTCCTCTGAACATTAGTCTCTGACATTATTGTTTATGTTCTTTCCTGCTTGCTATAGTCTTAAGTATATATGCATGTTCAAAGAATATTACTGAAGGATAAAATCAAGCATTTAAAATTTATGAAATGCCAGAATGTTTTCCTGTCCAATCTTAATTCTACCTCTTGTAATTATATTCATTATGGTACAGTCTTTAATTATATGAATCATAGTATTTTTAGTACAAGATACATATTTTATTCAGCACAGAGGATAGATGATGCTCACATAATGAGTAGCTATGCAATATTTTTTTGCTCTCATTGTTCAGTTAATGCTTCTGTGGTTTATTTACTGAAATGATTCAAGCCTTGCTGAGAAGACAAAGTTGTTCATTTGCTTAGGGGTTTTATTCTTATCACACTCATGACTAGAATTTTGAATACTTCAGATACTGATTTGTTTCTACACCAGCTCACTCAGGTGGGGAGATTATCTTTATTACGGGGTCATAAATCTGGTCATAAAACCCGTGCATGTTGCCATTTTCCACTGGGTTGCTGAGAAAAAGGGGTCTTCAAAAGTATTCACTGATTTTTAAGAGCCCAATTTGAGACATGTATGAGCAGATTTTTATTATGTGACACTGAATATTCAAAGAGTATCTCCCCTGTATTTCACTGAGACAGTGAAAAACTAGCAGAAAGGCAATATTTCTGCACAGTTTCAAGCTTCCTGCCTTTTCAAAAAACCTGCCTCCAAAAAAACCCAAACAACAAACCAGAGAAAATAGATAACCTGGGAATTTATTTTTTTCTTGTGCTTGTCTGAGGTAACTACTTATGGAAAAACTCAGATTGGATGGGAAGCTACCCCCAAGATTCCTCAAAATTGAAATTCACATTTATGAGAGATGTTGGAAAATATTAATAAATCATTATAGTATCTCTACTCGTAGTTATTGTAAACTTTTTGTTAATAGCTGCTGGTGAATACAGGCATTACAGAAGTGCAGTGTATCATTCTTTTCCTCTGCTCTTATCCGATGACTTTGTCATTCCATAGCTTCATTTTACTGTGTCTTTTTTGCGTGGGGAGAAGGGGGATTTCTCCTTCAGAAAACATTCTGCTGGAATCTAAATTTCCCAGCTGAACAGTAGGTTCATAGGAAAAGCTCTCACTTAAACAGAACAGCATTTCTTGAAAAGGAATTAATTCTTAAAAAGATCTTGGCTGGCTGTATTGTAGAATTCATTTGAACAACAGCTCAGTAGGACAGGGCTTGAGGAAGCACCACTGACACCTCTTATGCCTCTATCTTTTTCCTTTACTATTCTAATTGACTGATTGAGATTGCATCCATGAGCTGTTCCACTATAACTTTGGCATTGTAACTCATGTTTTGATTTTTGAAAATGGTTACTTACCTTTTCGTTCACTGGAAAATTCAAATTGACTGCTGGTATGGTGAGTACTTAATTCTTCGTCCTTATTAGCATGAAGAATGCACTGGCCTGATTGTGATCATTCTGCTTTAAACAAAAGTATCAAAGTCAGTAAATGTCTTGAAAGAAAGGATATTCAGAACTACATGAGATTTTTCTCTGAGGTGATAGCAGTTTTCCCTAGAGCTGTGTGGAAGGAGTTTCTGTTTGTGGTACAGGCTAAATGCTACCGTTTCTGCATAGGCAAAGTATCCAGATAAGCTGCTTGGAATCCCTCCTGGCGTAAACCAGAGTTTTTCTTAAAAAACAGAATGAGGTTTGTCTTGTACTTAGCTTTCTCACTTAAATGAGGAGAGGTGGGAATAAATCTCTTGTTAAATGACAGGGAGAGCAAATCACGTTAATCGTTTTAATTCTATTTACATAGTGTTATTTTTCAACTTAGGTGTGCTACATTTTTAAGTACAGCTAATCTGTCATTGCTCTGTATGTTGTTTAACAGGTCTAAATCCAGACTGAATTAGTTAAGTTCATTTGTCCTTTTTTTTATGAGAGCATGATTGAAAGCAGAATATGCCGTGTTTAATGCATGGTAAGGCCAAACTAGAAGCCTTATTTTAATGTCATAAGATTTCAACAGTGGAAACAGAAGACATGTTAAACTTGAGGTTAGATTTAGATTAGATTAGATCTCTCCCTATACATTTGGGACTGCAAAATTGAGTAATTTTGGAGGTGTCTGTAATTCTTCTTCTGTCAGGACAGGTTTTTTTCATTCTGTGCTGCTACCATCCACTTGTACCCTTCCAAACAGGATTTGCCAACGTTTTAGCAATGTTTTAGATCCCAAGCCACGGTTTGTCTAAGGACTGCCAGTGAAATTTGCACATCCTTTCTACCTGAGGTGTGCATACTTGCTGACCCTATTTTACTATGAGCTAATTCATACTATTGTAAGTTATGCCATACCCACATTCCTTCATCTAGAATTTTTCTAGACTGACTAACAAAGAAACAGATAGTTTTTAAAAGTTTGAAACAGATCTGCATTAACAAATCCTGCCTCAGTTTTAAAAATGAGTGATAATTCTGACCACCCAAATGTTGATATAAGCGTTATCCTGTGGCCTATACGTCCTGATCTTTTCAGAACTCTTGGTGGGGGCGGACAGCTCTCAGGAGCTTTCCAGAATTCTGGCTTTCTCTGCAAGATCAAATGATTTCTATCAGTAGTAAAAGGCCAATATCAGAGACAGTGCAGTCCACCTCAGTGGAGTGCCTCAGTGTATATAACTGGGTATAAATTTGTCACATACGTGCAAAGGAGCAGGAATTTATGAAGGTGTAACCTGTGGCAGAGGACAGACTACTTTGACATATAACTGTAGCAATCCCCTATCCTATATTCCTTGTTGTATTCTTCTGCTTTTTGTTGTACTTCTATTACCACGTGGTAACGTTTGCTTAGTTGGCAACTTAATGATGATACCAAAGAATTCCAGGGTGTTAAGGTATAACACTCCATGTTGGAGAGTCTACCAATTTAGATTTTGCTAGTATGTTCAAGGAGAAGGTCAGGTGGTGGTGTAAATCGCACTGGTTTAGACACCCTCTGGACTTTCTTTGTGTTTAGATCAGTTTCTGAATTTCCCTGTGCTGCCCATGGAAACTGTTCTTCCTTATTACTGAAGTTTGTTATGCAAAAGGAGCTTAACTTTAATGATATCCTAAGAGGAACCCATCCATGCCTTCTGTCAGCTGGTTTCTCCTAGACAACATGACACTGTGGTCAAAGCAGCTGAGACACTTCACTTCTGTTTAGGCTAGATGCAGAATCATTTTCTCAGGAGTTTAGAAGTTCAGAAGGAGAATGAAATGAGATCATTTTCCCTCTATACTTTACAAAATCCTACAAAGTAGGATAGACCTTTTTGCTCTTGCATCATTATGTCCAGAGAAAGGTTGGGCTTTCATTGCAGATTTGCTCA
Source organism: Astur gentilis (assembly GCF_929443795.1). Taxonomy (NCBI): domain Eukaryota; kingdom Metazoa; phylum Chordata; class Aves; order Accipitriformes; family Accipitridae; genus Astur; species Astur gentilis. The sequence goes on from NC_064909.1 coordinate 16,880,078, forward strand.
AGGCACATTATGTGAACTCCAAAAGAACGTATGCTTGAAATTGTCCAGCATGATTTTCAGGAGAGAACAGCAAGAGCAACAAGAAAGTAATACAGACTTGAGCAAATGCTGAAATGAGTGTCGTTCTGTGTTTAAAAGCCCTGAAGTAGATTGCAGTCATCAGTCTCTGCTTCGCAGCCCCATCCATAGTGCCTCCTCGTTTTACCTGCATCTGCACAGTGATCCCTGGTACCTGAGGAAAGGACATTAGAAGAGAATGGAGAACTCTGGCAAAATATGTGAAGTATGCTTTTGGGCTGATCCTCTTCAGAGCTACAGAGCTGTAAGTGGATCCAAAAAGAGAGGAAAGCAAGCATTTGGCATCATCTCTGTACCACGCAGATTCAGAGACACTACAGGGACAAGCAGTGTGAAGACAAGCTGAGGCTCTCCTGAGGGCTGCTCTTCCTTCCCAGAGCCTCCCTGGGCTTGCCTACAGCTTTTGTTGCTGACCGAGCCTCCCCTCCGCCGACCGGTTTGGAGCAGGCCTTCTTGTTGCTGCTGTGCTGGCAGGAACTCCTTCCTGATCTCTTCAGCCTCCTCTGCCTTCATTACATGTCACCTCAACAGCACCCAGGGATCGTGGTGGGCATTGAATTAGCTCAGCGTTTTAAAGGGGGTGAGTGCAGAAAACGTTGCTTATGTTCACTACTTTTAAAGGGAATTTCAGTTTCCCACCCTTCCCTCGGGACACTTTCTAAAGGGAGGGATAGGATTGTACTTCTGAGGCAAGAGAAAAGCAAACCCAAACCTTTATTTCTTTATCTTTTGGTCTGGAGAAACCTCCTTATCATAGTTGCCACAGCTGCAGCTTCTTCAGCCTTCAGATGAATGGCAAGACAGCTTTTGCAAAGTGTTTTTTTTCTAAACCTTGTTTCTCAGGAGTTGAAAATAAACCTTGTGTCTTCCTGACTTAATATTCCCTCAGGGCTGCTTGTACAGCAAGGTTATAGCTTTTGTGGAGTCATAACCTACCACCTAACAAGCCTTCCAGCACAAGGGAAGGCCTGATCTTCTTGTAATGAAAGACAGGCAGGAGAGAAGATGGAAACAAAACAAAACCCCTGAATAAAAACCTTCTGTAGTTTCTGTGTTCCTCACAGAGAGATGAGTCAGTGACCAAACTTTTCTTTTGCTTTCAACTTTTTGGCTGTTGTAAAAAAAGCATGACAAAGGCAAGGTCATAATTATCTTTTTAAAAAAAAAAATAAAGTTGGAAGACAATTTTATTGCCCAATCCTGCCGAAGTGCTGATCCACTTCTCTGCTTCCTTATACCATCAACACTGGGGAAAGAGAAGAGGAGGAAGAGGGGGGGAATGCTGAAGAGGAGAAAAACGGAAGTAAAAGAAATGCTTCTCACAACCAGTAGCATTTTCATAAGTTAGGATCTGTGCGGTTTGATGGGGCAAAACTTAACCTGTATTTTAGAGAAGGTCTCACAGCCAATGCCAGTGTGCATTGGAACTACAGCTGTGATTTCTCCTGGCAGCAGCATCAGTGTGAATAATCAATATTGAACGCTTGCTGAACCAGGGATTGGTGACTTGTAGGTGAATATCCCAATCAACAGAGCCTCTCTCACCCTCTTGCTTGCTTTCTCCTTGCACATAATTGGTACATTGTATAAAATGAAGCAGGTACCACAGAGGGGTGTGTTTTGCAATGCCCTTATGCTCATGATTGAGGTGGGATTTTGATTTGACCTTCCAAACTGAAAAAGGGGTTTTCTATTAAAGTCCTCTTCTTTTTAGCCAGATTGTCCTTAGCATTAACCAGCAGAGTGTTTCAGAGTTTAGGGCAAGAAAATTTTTTGAGAAAAGCTGTCAGCACCTTTGAGACCTCAGGCAGCCTCAGTGTAGTTGCACGGCACAGACTCGTTGTGGACCACAAATTAGAGTAGCTTTATTCTATGTCTGTGTTGAAAGGGACACGGACAAAATGGTTCCCACCTTCCTCTGCCTCAGTAAGAGCATTAATTCATGTTCAAAGTCACTCAAAAAGTGGAGTGATGAATTACAACTATCTGTAATTATTGTTAATTTTGCTTTTCTTCTTACTTCCTGGTTTCTCTAAGACTGAGCTGTTAAATTCCCAAACAGTAAGTAGAAATACATCTGTTAACATTATTAATCTAAGGATTTACTTGCAAACTAAGATCTTTTCTTCTAGGGTAAACTCCCTTAGGTATTTAATTTGTACAGCACATTTTTTCCAGCCTTTCCTTGGTAGAACAGAATACCAATTGAGTATTTGGCTTTATGGCTTCTTGCAGACTTGGGAAAAGATGGTAAAGATTCAGTCCCATCCTCTTGCTCCCAAAATCTAAAAATCCAATAACAACCAATTTTATTTTGCTGTGTTATGTTCTTGCTGGACTGTGGGAGATTTTGCCATTAAAACCACAGCACATCTTCTACATTGAATTTCTCAGTATTTTCTTTTTCCTGTTGTAAAATGAAACTAAAGGTAACAGTGCCTGTTTACTAGAGGGAAAACTGTTTCCCTAGAGGGAAAAATGATTTTTTTTTTTTTTTTTTTTTTAAAGAATTCTTTGATATATGCAGTTTATGCTGAGGGATGGAAAGATGTAAAAATTTCATGAAGTAGTCGAAACTTGAAAAGAGCAGAGAAGCGTTGTCCAGTCGATGGCTTCAAGAGCTGTGTTTGCCAGCACATTCATTCACTAACCAAGTTTGACACTGACAGCATCAAATTTCTGATTTTGGGACACTGCCCTGAGGATTTAAGCAAGGCGTAAGTGTTACAGAAAGACATGTTCTAATGCTTTGTAAAGTGACAAAATTTGCTTTCATTCTGTCAAATTATAGTACTGTGGGCATTAACTAACTGTTGTGGTGCTGGAGTGGATCCATGTGGATCAGAAACCGGGATTATGGTCATGCCCTTTACTGAAACTTTATATGTCTCCCAGAGCTGTGGTTTGCAACATGATACACCAATTACCACCAAAGAGATGGTAATCAGTGCTGATTAACAACAGAAGGCTTTTTGAACACAGAATTGTACAGAGGGAAACATGCCCAGCAGGTGCCCTCTCTGTTATTTAATTATAAGAGAATCTGATGGAGAGAGGTGTTTACAGGACTGGCTCTGGATTGCCTAAGAGGGGGTTTCTCACAGAAAAGGTTTTAAAGAAGGTGCACTGGTGTCAGACAAAGGTTAGGACACTAGCTCAATTAGAGCTAATTAATGTCCTGTGAGTGCTTTGCTTTTTCAGCCAGGCTGCATAACATCACATGTGGTACTTCACTGCACAAGAACTTCTTGCTGTGGGCTGGAAAAGTCTGATTCTTAAGTGCCTTAAATCAAAGAGCTCCAAGATACTGCTACTGTAAGTCATACTTTGCAAATGATCTTTGAGGGATTTAGAAGGTGTCAAGGCTATGACTAATGTTGGTTTTCTGGTGCGCAGGTGGACGCTTAAGTGCCATATAGATGTATGAGGTACTGCAGTTAACGGATTGATGTGGTTGAGCATGGGTGTTTTGGTGAAGTTCAGGATCAGGTGGTATGCTGTTCCCTGATGAACTAGGTTAGAGTAACTGGAAGTTAAATGAAAAATTGAAATACTGTATTCTTTATGTGAAGAAAATGGAAGGATTTTGAATACTTGATCATTTGTTGCACAGATCGAAAATTATTTTTGTCTAAAGGCTGTTCAGATTGTTCTGAAATGAGCTTGGCATAACTCTTAATGAACCCAGGTGGGATTTTCAAAAGTATGAACATTTGTCCGACTCTTATCCCAGTGAAGCAGATGTGTTCATCCCTGACTTCCTTTGGGGTAAAGTTCAACCACATCTCAGTGCCTGTCTTGGAGAAGGCTACCCTTAGTGCCCAGACCACAGCGATGTCCCTTACACCTGATGTTACTTGGCACTTTTGTTTGCAGTGCGAGTGGTTAGGTCAAGGAATAAAGAGATGCTGGATACCAGCCTTGCTTTCTGCTTCCTATAAAAAGCTGCTGTTAAGGTCAGAGCTGGGTCAGGCTGGTGGGCAATTAGCAAATACTTGTAGTGCTGCCTTTAGTCCATAACTGCTCTGAAGATAACAGCCAGGCTTGTCAGTCCAACACAACCAAGGTGAAGTAGGCTGAGAATATTGTACCAGAGTTTGTACATAAAGCTTTCTCAAAGTGAAACTTTGTGAATTATTTTCTCCTTTCAAGTAAAAGCTCAGGTAATAGAAGTATCAGTTTGAATAGATTTTCAAATTGAAACAGGGTGGCTGATGAAAACATGAGAAGTAGCAATGCCAATACATGCTTTCTGATAGTACTGGTTTGTGAGAGAAAGGAGACCCAGAGCCTTTTCTCAGCTCCTCCAAATAGTGCAAGTACTTTGGGGCCGGTGTATCCTCACTCTGTCTCTTCACATGTTTTCCACACAGAGGTGCCTCAGGCTTGGTTAAAGCACCGAGGTTTTACCATGCTCTTAATGGAAATGAATTCTTCCCATGCTCTTTTTCTGTCTCTTTATTTTGAAGACCATTTAAGATGTCTTTTGAGGTAGTTGTAAAATCAGTATCTTTTGCTTGTTGCATGTATTTGACTGGACCCAGACAATGCACTTCCTTCATCTTCCAAATGATATTTTGTTAAATACACATTTAATGTTTTTCAATTTTTTTTTCTGCCAGTTTTTGCGAGCTTTAACAATCTAAACCTCATTGCTGTTATTCCCTGAGTTATCAGCCCAGAAGGGTATGGGACAAACACTTAGACTTGAATTACTGAAATATTTGTGTGTCTATGCAGTGGTCTCAAGACCTGTACATTTTTATGTACAAGGCAAAAAATAAAGCACCTTAAAACAAAGTTTAAGTTATAAGCATTTCAAGATTTTGGTCAATTAAATCATCCCTTAAAAATGTAATGAGTATTTAATTTTCACTAGAGAAATATAGGAGGATCTCTGATCCAAAGGTAATTGCTTTGAACTCAAACTGCATTTTGCAGTTTGTTTCATTTGTCACCAGATTTGTTCTAGTTTACTGGCTACCTTTGCTGAACCTATTCTGTTAAAGGTAGAAGTGCACTCGTTTTGAGATAGATATAATTTGTTTTTTCTAATACTCTTTCAAGCAAACAGAATGAGAATTACCATTTAGAAATCTGATTAACAGTGGGGAAACTCTGAAGCATCTTGAACAACAGGGAACATGTGAGGAGTTACTATGCATCTTGCCTGAGAGACAGGATGGACCAGGGACAACTTAAGGAGTGATGCTTTTAGCAGCTGCACCTACCTCAGAGCTGTCTTGAGTAGCTTGTGGTGCCAGTAGGCTAATACCTCCTGCTGAGCCCATGCTCAGCACAGGGTGGTTCACCCCTCCGGACGCCTACTTGCGTATAAAGTCCAACAGCCTCTTGTTTTGACTGCGTGCGGTTGGGTACACAAAGGTGAAAGATTGCCCACCAGAGAGTGTGGAAGGTGGAACTTTTTTCCTAACCCAGCAGTACGCTCATACTCAGTGCCCGTTTGGTATGAGCCTTTGTAACTGGATGAAAAGCACCAAACAAATGCCATAACCGGGTATCTCGGCAAGCTAGCAAATTATACTGAAGCTTTCCACATCATTTTTTTTGTTAAAGGAGAAGTCAGCGATGTGAAGCCTGAATTTATGCTCAGGAAATTGCTTTTCATTTTACAGCATGGGTTCTTGAGCAGAGGTGGGCTCAAACAATATGTTGAAAATTATCTTTTCACAGAATTTTGATCAAAGTACAAATGTCCTTGCCTCAGGAAGCAGTTTGTTTTCCCTTGAGAAGCCATGCTGGCAAAATCAAAAAGCGCAAAGTCTGCTTGCTGGCCAAAATTCATCCATGAATAAATTGCATCGCAAAGTTACCGACAACATAACATTTTCAAAGACTATGTCATGCCGTTGCTGTAAGAGAAATGACTTGTAAAACTCAGCATTGTATGGGGACTCTTGCCATAACAATATTATTAGAAACTATTATTGTTTATAATGCAATAGAGTATAGACTTCTAATAATATTTGTTCGGATTTAGCGGAATCCAGACCTGAACCAAGTTTTGCCAGTTTCGTTGTTTGCCTGTTTTGGAAGTTTCATGTACGTTTTTCTGTGAAATTATGTTAAGGCCTTTAGTAAGAACATACCTATATTTAGTCATCTGTTGTTTAGAATAGCAAAAAAAATTGTAATGACTAGCACACGTTTGAATCCTGAAGGATCCAAAGGAACTATCCAAATAATCCTAAATGCCCACTGATGTCTCATTTTACTTATTTTAATTTTGCTTGTTTGCTACAAAGCTGAGATTCAAGGCTTCTTTTTGCTCTTTAATACAAATTTTTGGAACCCAGAAATCCTCCCATGCCAGGAGCCTCTGAATAGGTGTAAGTCATTGTTCGTGACACATAGTTTTTCTTTTCTCTTAGAATTTCCCATTTACTGAAAATACGTGTTTCTCATTCTGGTATGGAGTGACACAGTTCTAAGTAGAGAAGCTCTGGTGAAAGATGGTTCTGACTGTTTACTAGTTCTTTGTTTGTATCCCAGCATTATTTTCATGTGTTTTCACATGTTTTGGAAGATGGGAATTTCTTCTTCCATCCAGACTCTCTCTGTAAAGGGACGTCTGTGCTGCCAGAAGAGTTTCAGGTCAACTTTCCTTTGTCATCCTGTGAAAAGAAGGATGCATCTGCAGCTGAGACTTTTAATGTGTTTGGTTGAAAGAGTAAATCCTGTTGGTAATGGTGACTTCATCTCTAATTCCACACAGATTGTAAGGTTGAGTAATACTGTTGAAGTCCTTCCCCCAGTAATTGGCCAGTGGAATCCCTAGTGGGTTAGTAGTGGGCTTGTTTTAAAGGAAAACTTTGCAGATGTGTGTTAAGTTTGGCTGCTGGCAATTTTTGCTCAGTGTTTCAAGTTGTAGTGTCTAGCACAGGCTGGACCCAGCTGCTGTGCATTGTCAGCTTGCGCACACTTTCTTAGCAGGCTTAGCTGAAAGAGCATCTAAAAGTGCTGGTTTGGCCACCTGTTGCTTTCATACGTTATTCCCACAGAAACCCACTTCTGCGGAATATGAATGATTCAGCTCTAGCTCTATGCAAGTGAAGAGAGATAAAGGAAATGTGCGTTAAGAAAAACAACTTAGGAGAAAACTCTATTACAGCACGCCAAAGGCCCCATCAAGAAATGTCCTTTGGATCAGGGTTAAGGGTAGGTAAATATTCATATAAGAAAGAAGAATTTAGATAGGAATCTGAACCTTTATGGGAAACTTGCACCAATACATGCCGAGTTTGGCATTACCCCACTTGTGGTGATTGGTACAATAGAGCATAGCTGGTGGTAATCCTAGATCTGGTCAGAAGCAGAGCCGTGCCCATTTTCATTATTCTTCAGGCGCAACTCTAAAGACTGCAGGCACTTATTATGCTTCTGGCGTTTTTTAGCTGTTTTTAATGCATTAAGTGGAACTAGCCTCTTTGAAGACTAAGTGTTCCATTTATTCAGATATGCCTTCCTGCAATGCCAGTATGTTTCAACCATAAACTACAGGAATAAATTTTAGTAGCAAGAAAAGGATTTAGTCTTCACAGTCTGCACAGACTCCCAGCATGATTTTCAAGAGATTCTTGCCCTGAAATGGGGAAGGAATAGCTAGGGTAAAAATAGGAATCTTCATCTTTTGTACTTCATCAGACATCACAGAAATATGAATACAGTCTCCTTGTCTAATGCAGTTAGGTCTGTGTGTGTTACTTGTTCCTATATCTAGAAATTTTCCTTCTCTGTGTGCCTAACCTGACTTTTTTTAACTGTCACCTCAGCTGCCGTGGTCCTGTACATACCTTTCTGTTGATACCTTGACTTCATTGCTGGTGCATAATCCACATATTGTTATTACCTTTTCTTCAGGATAAAATTTAGAAATGAGGGATTATTGGACTCAAGTGAATTTCGTAGTTCTTTTGCATAAAAATAGGTTTGGTGTGGTTTGGGGTTTTTTTTCATATTTAGCAGGTGTTTTTCAGTAGAATTTAGAGACACAGCTGAAACGGGAAACAGTAGTCCAACATCCAACTCCAGTTTGTCCTCAGAGAAACCTGTATCAGGGTTGGTAATCTAGAGACTTGACATTTTAAAAAAAAAAAAAAAGAGAAAAAGAAATAAAAAAGGAGGGGAGGGGAGAAGGCTTTGACCCTGTTGAACTCTTTGAATCTAAAAAGCTGCCAGAAGCAAACAGCTTTTGATCACCATCAGCTTTTGGCTGAGCTGAAACATATGACTTAAAGTTAGGAACATAAGACTGGGAACAATCACTAGGATTACAAGAGCTGGGGCATTAGTTTGTGCCTTTCTAGTCTCTCCACTGTAATGGAATTTTTTTTTCCTCTCTTCAAATGAACTGAAGTTTACTAGTCTCACCCATTTCTACACAGATTGCTTATTTCAGGAGGTTATGTCCTGTCTTTAATCTGCTGTCTTCACCTTGTCCCCATTCTTTTTTCTTTTCCTTTCTCGTGGGTCCCCATCTCTGTCCTCTCATTTCCTAGAAAATGATGATGTTGAAATTCACTATTAAAACTCCTGTTGGTATAGTATTTTTTTTCCTCAGGCATTTTTAGATAGGATTTCTGATTCATGCCTTTAAGTTTCAGTTACATGCTCTTTCTGATATTAACAGATATTTCTGTGAAGGTTCTAAGGACAGGATTATTCATAAAGAGTATCTCAGGAAAAGAACAACTGAGGTCTCTAATTTGTGCAGCTCGGTTTTCCACCCTAGAAAGATCACTCTACTTTTTTTCAGTAGCTTTCTTCCTGAAGTGTTTCATGGATTGCCTGGTGGCCTTTAGAGAATGCTAAAATAGTGCACAGTGTTTCTTTGCTCTTGACTCATGGCTGTACCCTGACATCCTAAGGGCTGAAGGAAAGGGAAGACAATACAAGGCTAAGGCAGAAGTTTAGAGAAATAGTCAGTCCATGCTGGCCTTCAAATATTTAAATACACGGTTTTTCTTGCACTAGGCTGTTGTTTTCATCCAGAAGTGTTCAAAGAACACCTGTTTTCCCATCTCATGTGATCCACAAACTACAACCACAGTGACAACCACTGTGGTCACAGTCTTGGCTGCTGTCATGGTTTAAGCCCAGCCAGCAACTAGGCACCACGCAGCCGCTCACTCACTCCCCCTGCTACCCAGTGGGATGAGGAGGAGAATCAGGAAAAAAAGTAAAACTCCTGTGTGGAGATAAGAATGATTTAATAACTAAAGCAAAATAAAATGTAATACTAACAGTAATAATAAAAAAATATAATAATAATAATGATGATGAAAAGGAATATAATAAAATAACTTAAAAAAAAGAAACCAAGAAAAAAAAGTAATGCACAATGCAGTTGCTCATCACCCACTGACCGATGCCCAAGCAGCAACCACCCCTCCCAGCCAACTCCCCCCAGTTTATATACTGAGCATGATGCTCTATGGTATGGAATATCCCTTTGCCTAGTTCGGGTCAGCTGTCCTGGCCATGCACCCTCCCAGCTTCTTGTGCACCTGGCAGAGCATGGGAAACTGAAAAATCCTTAACTTAGGATAAGTGCTCCTTAGCAACAACTAAAACATCAGTGTGTTATCAACATGATTCTCACACTAAATGCAAAACACACTGTACCAGCTACTAAGAAGAAAATTAACTCTATCCCAGCCGAAACCAGGACAGCTGCCTCTGGGACATCGTGTCTGAGGGAGGTAGTGCTGTTGCATGTATTTTGGCCATCTTGCTCGTATGCATGTGCTAGTCTGTACTCTGCCTCATTCATTGTTTGCCAGTGCTATGGTTCTCCAACTCCCCTTCCATCTTTCTCTCTGGCTTCTGCCCTTTGACTCGCTTGCCAACAGATGAACTTTCTGGCCTGGATATGATCTGTCCATGTTCTCCAGTGCCAAGTTTACAAAGATGTGTATACATTTCAGAGTTTTGAATGTTGCCCTTTGCTAACACAAAGTAACAAGAAGAAATAACCTTTTCTCCTTTCTTCCTTCCCCCTCTGTTTATAGGGAATAGTGACTGGAGAAAAAAAGTACAAGGTAAACCAAGCACAGAGCAGAACGTCTAATAGGGTCTGAAGGGTTTCCCTCTGGGGAACAGGCGCTTGAGACTTGCTAACTTTTGCACATTTAACAGGAAAATGGCTCTTTCACTCTGAAATTAATTTCAGAGGGGAACAAGGTTTGAAACATTTGACAGAAGCTTCATTAATAACTCTTGATGCTTTTCTAGCTCTTTGCATTTTCAAGGCCTACATCAACAGAAGCAAAGCACAGGTTACTTCAATAAGCTGATAATAATAGGCTTTTTCTTATTCATGTATCCTGTTTCAGTGCAAGTAGGTACATCCAACTGAAGCTCTGAGTCTATAGCTGAAAAAGAAAAATTGAAGATGTGGCTATGATTGCGCGTTCAGTACCGGGAGCACCAGTAATTCAGCATGCTTTGTTAAACAAGACAGCAGTGAAGACAGAGATCTTTAGCCAGTGGAGCATCTTCTACCTGTGCAGGATCACAGAATGGTTGAGGTTGAAGGGGCACCTCTGGAAATCAACTAGTCCAGCCGCCCTGCTCAAAGCAGAGCCAAAGCAGGGTATTTGTACATATTGATAAGATGCTCCTTGAGCCTTCTCTTTTCCAGGCTAAGCAATCCCAACTCTCTTAGCTTCTCCTTGTATGTCAGATGCTCCAGTCCATACTGTCATTATCTAAGTTATTCATCTAATGTCTACTTATCGAAGTATCTAGAAGCTATTCCTCCTTGTGTGGCTGTAGGGTTGAGAAATCTTTCTTCTACGGCAGAATTCATGACTGAGTTAACTGAAGTGGGATGTTTATGGAGACAGAGTTCAGGGCTTCTAGCAGAAGAGGGCCTGCCTCATCCATCCATGCTATGAGTGTTGCTGCTCAGACAGGTTACCACATCCACTGCTTCGACCTCAGGCTGCAATCTGTGTGAGCCTTTAGCAGAGACTTGCGGTGGACTCCTGTGTGTTGCACCTCTGCTTCCCCACTTTCGTAATAAGTTGACATCATGAAGCTTTATTTAGTAATGTGTTGAGGGCTTCAGAGTGCCTTTCCCTGGCACATCATGTTCAAGCTCAGGGGATTACATTGCGCTATAGTGCTCTGTTAAAATGCTGACAGGTCTCATTCCAGAAGTAACTGCATTATGGTGGTGTAACAGTATGGTCAGAGGAATAAAACTGACTTTTTGTTTAGTCAGAGTTTAGTAAAATTGAATTTAGTTTGTTTGTCCACTCAATTGTGTGTGGTTGAAAAGGAATTCCCTCAGGGGAGGAATCTCTGTGTGTGCTTTTGAGCCAATTCCATTATTTTCTGTATAATCATTGCTGTCTGAGAATTTAGATGTCTGACTAACAGAAGTTATAAGGCAAGTTCTTGAATTTACATGGTTCGCATCAGCAAGCATGTAATGTAATACACAGATTCACCATTTCTCTTGTTGCAGTGGAGCAATGATTTACATGGGACATTACCTGCTTGGAAATGAACTTTTTGCATCCACTAAGTGCCTCAGGATACAAACTTGACCCTGTGAAAGTAGGAGGGGAGAGGAGAAGGTGCCTAAATCTTTTTGATTCATGAAGTAGAAATTGCAAAATATACAAACAGCAGGATGGGAATGCTGGAGTTGCTTGTACTTGGCATACACTGAAAGGGGTTTGTTCACATTTGCAAAGCAAAAACAAAAATCTGGAAGGCTGAAACAGAAAATGACCAACTGCAACCAAAGCATTTGCTGCCCGTTTGCTCTGAATGTGCAATTGGCCTTGGTCTTTTAATTATAATCCATAGAGATGGCTCTGTTCCCTAAACACCCTTGGGCTTCCAGGAGCACCGAGTGCTTAGGTCTTGGGCTGCTAATGCTATAATTGAAACAGCTGCTCTGCTCTCTAACTACTTTATTCATTCACCTTCAAAAATGTTGATGGATCTGTGGCATGTTCTGGGCCTTTTCTGTAGATGTGAATCTCAAACACAGCCACTTGCTAGATAGAACTAATGAAGACAATTTGCTATGGCTTTTAGTGTGTTGTCTCAGTTTTTAAAAGGACAGGAAGGAGGGAGAGGATGAGGGGAAGGCTGCTCTTAGGCCATAATGCTCTTTGGACTAAATTCACTTTACCTACAAGACCAGACATCCTAATTCTCTATTATTCTCAATGACTTAAACTACAAGTGAATGTAAAATACTACTAGGCCAAAAGGTCACTATTTAAGGTCATTATTTTTACATTCTGTACTGATTTTTAAATTAGCGCATACAGAGAAGAGCCTCTTGGAATTGTGCTGCAAATGAGCAGAGCATTGGGAGGGGTCCGCACTAATTCATGAAGGCCCCAGGCCAGTGGTTGCTCTGCAGCCCCCATTTCTCTCTTGCCTTGGGTCTGCAGTGAAAGGGCTAAATTGCTGTTGCAGTCCTTGTTAAAGCCTAGAAACTGCAGGTAGTCAACAGAAGCTTAAGTATACCAATAGCCTTTCTTGATACACCTTCCTTTACCCATTGTCTTTCCTTATTCTTGTATTCAGCTCATATCTGAATCACTGTCCAGAAAAGAATAGTTTGTCATCGTGTCAGATGAATGCATTTAATCAGCAGAAAGTCACCCTAGTGTGGGCTAATGGCAAAGCCCGGATGCGGCTGACAGTGGCTAACATGGATGTATTCAGTAGGGCTGTAGTGGAGATGGAGTTACTGACTAAAACGCAATCACTTGACTGCTCTGATAGAGCTTTAGCATAATGATGTCTTCCTTCTGGCCCATTGCTCAGCTCAGCATATCCTACAGACTCAGGCAGCTTTAACCTCCTTGTGACTAGAGTTCGGTATATCTTGAGGCAGTTTACCCATGCAAAAAGGGTTGTGCAGGACAATCTGAACTCTTAATTACCCAGGAGCTGGTTCACCCAAGAACAAGCTGAAACAGCATAAAATCTTTGAGCTAGGCAAAGGCAAGGGCTGCTGTGGTCCATAGGCTGGTTTTTATTCAACAGTATTGATTGTTCTTGGCAGATATGGAGCCTGAGAGCTTTGTTATGTTTGTTAGGGAAAACTAGAGGTCATTGTGAGACTTTGAGAGTCAATAAATCTAAATTTTGATGAAAAAGGCAAAATCCTACTCTGAAGCAAGTACTCAGCCCATGTGGGAAAGCAGTGAGGGAGGAAAGAAAGGGCTGGAAATTTTACTCTGTCTTTGCTGTCAGCCTGCAGCACTCAGATTATGGTTGTATTTTGTTCAGGAGAGGAGGAACAGCAAGGACACAGTCCTAGAAAATAGTACATTGGAAAATCCTCTTGATGTGACATGAAACAGATGATTAATGTCAGGAAATGCAGTCTTCGCGTTGCTACCCAGTTTATGCTGCCTGTAGGTGAGCAGACAATATGTACCCCTATATGGATACTTTGCAATACCTGCAGCCTTTGCTGTCTGAAGTGCTCGAAGGTTATTGCAGATTCATGTAGAAAAACTCATCCTTGTTCAGAGTTTGACTTACATATTCAAAATAGGGTTTAAGTCAGACCCTAGGAATGGTGACTGGATTAATTTGGCCTTTTTCACTGAGTAGGGTATTGTTAACTTCAGCGAGCCTTACAATATTCTCAGGTACCAAGTATACCTTTTTATACCTAAGTTCACAGAAATGTCACAATGTTTCTAAAGTCACCCTGGAATATCATCGCAGGGACCTTTTGTCACATTTCTGCCTTGTGAGAGAATCGTGGAATGGTTTGCTTTCCAGTCTTTGCCTAATACAGGTGAGGTTGCAAATGGGCCAGGCTCATGTTTCTGAGCTTTCCAGGATGCTGCAGTGCATGGTCTCCTTCCCAGAATGGTATCTAAAGGCAAGAGCTATCCCAGCAAATTTTACTGAATTGCAATTACTGATGTCATTTAGAGAAAAAAAAAAAGGACCACTTGAATTTGAAAAACAATTTAATGTGATACTCAGACGAACAGCATTGGCAGGACTGCTGTGTTTTGGGAATGCGTTAAAAGGTCTAGGTATTTTCTTTTATGAGTAAACACTAAAGACGGTCATTGTGTTTTCGTGCTGTTTTAAAATCACTGTTCAAAACCACCTTCAATTTCATTGGCAATATTAACCCAAGGAATTGAGCTTCTTGGTTTAGGTGCCTTTTTATTTGACTGTGAGGAGCCAGTAAATTATACTAGAACATCTTGTGGAGTCTGTTCTCTATGCATGTTCCTTGTCAAGGCTTTTCTTATTTATGCTCAAAGGAAGTGTGTATGCCAAATGTTGAGACTAACAGGCAAATGTATGCTGAGCTAAATGAAACATCTCTGTGCTCCAAGTTCTGGGGAGTTGAGATCCAGACAGTGGCTTAAACTTGTATTTCCAGGCAGTGGCAGATGTGGTCATCTACTCTTGGCTTCCCTTCTGGATGTTCAGCATGGCCTGCTGCGATTCCCTTTCTCAGAAATATCCCATAGTAAATGAGGGAGATTGGATCAGTGGGACAGAAACAGGCTCAGCACATGTGGCAAAAGTTAGACTTTACTGTAGGCAGCATTTCTTCTATTTGGACCTACACAGCAGATGTAATTCTCATATATATTCCAAATGTGGTAAGATAGCAAGGACATTGTTATCAACTCTGATAGCATTGCTGTGGCTGCTGCTACATTGAAAGCTGTGCAAACTTCACTTTCATGGCATTTCTCTCTCTTTAAAGTTGACATTTCAGTTGTTAAGTGGTACAGTCTGTCAGACTTCTGATGTGCCATTTGTTCTGATGGCTACATAGATGCTGGCCTCCCAAGTTCCATTTCTTTGAATACACTGAGGATGTGATTGTTGTACTCACTGTCTTTTTTTTTTTTTTTTTAACGTCTTTCTCCACTCAAAGTTGAGTCATACAATTCAAAGGCCCCCTTCCCCAGTAGGGTAACTATTAAAATACCCGCTACATAATCAATAATGGACACAACCTTTCTGCATTCCAAGCCTCATCTTTCCCCATTCAGATCTTTCCTAATGAGTCATTTCTTTTAAAAGTCTGTTTGAAGGAGACAAATTAAATTGGAAGAGGAAGGAAGTTGTTCATCAGGAAATATATCTTTTGTCTTCACCCCTGCAATTTCCTTTCATGCTACCCCTCATGTTGCTTAAGTATAGACATCTTCTGTATTGTACAGTTTTATGGGAGGCATTTCACTTCTATTTTGCACCATGTTTTATTTTTATTTACTTATTTATTTGGCACCACATATGGCACACCCTACGCCTGATGCAATCATATGCCTACCTCTGTGTTGCAGCCAAACAGTGCGAATAGCTGAAGTTATGGGAAAAGTGGCATTTGCTGAGGATTATCTGCCAGCTTTTTCGCTTTCTGGCAATCTTTGAAATCCAGTCAGGCTATTTTTTTCTAACCAGACAGCTTTTTATGGGTTTTGACCTGATGAATGGGTTTTAGGGGCCTCTTGCAGGAGGCTAGGGACTGTCTTGTAGTGGGTGGGAATGCCTGGAGCAGACATTCTGTAAATCCTTCTGAACCTTATGATCCAAACAGTCCTTCATCTAGTCCTTAATCTTTCTTTGGATATATTGATACCTTATTTTGAAGTCTAGGCTATTAAAGCTGGTAGATAATTGTGACATATCCCTAAAGGATACAGAGTTAAGCACAGCTGTTCTCTTAAGTAAAATCTTCCCTCTCATCCACTCTTTCAGCCTTTGAACCTGAAATCTTTCATGGCTTTTATTCCACCATATAGATGCTGAGCAGACACAATATTCATACTTCCCTTTAGCTGTGTCATGAAAAAGCCATTGCTGAGTGCTGAGGTAAAAATCACAGTTTAATTGGTCTCCCAGACACAGCTATTGAGAACTCAGTTATTTCAGAATATGTTGCCACTATGCTTCTCTTTGAAAAGACATCCTGTCTTTCTGAAGCCTTGACTGTACTTGACTGTAATTAAGATTAGATTATTTTTTACTTTCAATATTTAAATAAAAATGAAAACTACTCTTTGGCACACCTAAGCAGTGCTGTACATTGGGTTGAAAGGATGGAATTTCCTTCTGATCCTCAAAGACAATTAAGTTACTCCCTGAAGCATGAAATTTAATTACCCTCATCAGAAGCAGCATGATGCAGTGGATTAGGACATAGGAATAAGAATTAGAAATTTTTATCTCTCATCCTAGTTCTGCTATCTAGTTATTGACTAAATGAGTCATATAACCTTCCTGTGCCTCCTTTTCACCCACCTGAAAAATGAGGTGTTTGATTTCTTTGCTAAGGGTCTGTGAGGTCTGTATTAGCATCTAAAGATGTAATGGTTTGTATGAATGTTAAGTGTTCCTGGGATTGCCTTGGCTTACATGCTGCCAGCAGTTATTGCAATTTGGTTTCATACAGTGAAATCTCATTTTTTGGCAGTGTTAGTTTCATTAAAGGAAGTGTAATCAAGCTCATACGCAAATAGGCAGAGGACTACAAGAGGAGGTGACACTAAAGAGCCATTGTGTATCAGAAAAGTGTGCCGAGCTGTTGTTATTTTCACATTGGTTTTGATGCTACATCTCAGATACAATTACTAATTGTAGCATCCCAGGAGTGCCTCCAACTGTGTACTTCTCAAGAGGTGGAAGAAAGTTCCACCATGCATGATTTAATTGGGGAATGGAAAGGAAAGTTCAGTGCTAGATGAACATACTCCTCTGCGCAAGTTGTTTAGCTCTACTGTATTTGCAATTGCAGTAGTCACTTACTGGAGTGATTAGTCATGTCATGTCAGTGGGGAGCTCCCACAGAAAAGTCAGAACTGCTTATTGGATATGATGAAGTGGCTAGTTAAAATAATTTGTTCTGTCATTTAAAAAAACAACAATGCTTTCTAATGTCTCAGCCCCACTTGGCCAACAGAACTTTTGTGTAGATGAGTTTCTTAGCATGCCTGCCTGTAGCATTAAGTTTACATTTCAGAATGGTCAGTAATAAAAATCATCCTATAAGTATTTGGGTTACTCTTTCCACAGGCATTTTAGAAAGGAAAACTGAACTAATAATAACCCTGTCATTTAGTAGGTTAGGTTCCAGTGCACAGGTGCCAGATTACTCTGTTGGAAAGACATTTGCCCTCTACCATACAGCATAATTTCATTGTCTGTCTCTGAATCCCTCTGTAGTTCCTGTGCTCTTTCTTCCAGGGCCTCTGTCTGTATTAAATGCCATTAAAAGATTCTCATTTGTAATCACAAGAATTAGATTTAATTGCGAGGCTACAGTTCTTCAGTTACTTACCTGATTCAATTCTTTACAGCACTCAAATGTATGTCTTCAAATTTTCAAAGCAGGGAATTTACTTTAACCAGGTTAGTAAAGCAAAATCTTTGTAACAGTGATTTTTCTGAGACACGCTCAGGAAAGAGATACAAAACAAATTAATATTTTTAACTCTATGGAAGTTGACAGGAAAATATATTTTTTCTGTAGGTTTTATCTTCTGCCATTTTAATAAATTTTCCTGTGTAAAGTAGTTGTGTTGTCATCTTGTAGCATGCTTTAACTATAGGAGATTTTGTTACCAATGAAACTCTAGTAGCTTAATTGCAAACTTTCATTGTTGATCAAGAAAAAGTATAATATAAAAATATCCTTTATGGCTACTTGTGTCTCACTGAAACCTAAAGCAATTCCTGCCATGTTGTGATATCTCCCTGGTTGTACAATTCTCAGGAGAGCAGCTGTGCAAAAGAGCCCAGCATTGCAGTCCTAAAGGAGGGTAGGGTTAGCTTCCTTCCCAGTACAGGTGAGGCAATATCATTGCAGTCTGGAGGCAAAATCTTGTTGGTTTCCTGTTCTAGGCAACATAATTACAGACTGTGTCTGACTCAGCAGTCAAACCTAGCAGAATTATGCAGCATTTTCTTGGGGGAGGGAGGGAGTGGGGTTATTAGTTTT
The DNA here is from genome assembly GCF_929443795.1 of Astur gentilis. NCBI lineage: Eukaryota > Metazoa > Chordata > Aves > Accipitriformes > Accipitridae > Astur > Astur gentilis. The sequence goes on from NC_064909.1 coordinate 16,898,142, forward strand.
ATCTTAAAAGCATTAAAAGAGTGAAAGGAAAGAAAATCATTACGATTATTTAATCTTTTTTATGGCAAAACTTTTGTGAAACCATCTTCTAAAGGCATTTTGAGGGAAGGGCAGGGAAGCATTCTTGGAACCAGTCACAGGATGTTAAAGGTCTGATCCAGTGACACTAATAAAGGTCTTAACTGTATTTAACCTATCACTAACAGTTACGTCTTGCTTATGCAAAAGGCCATAGAAAAGGGTAGAAAGACAACTGGCATTAAATCAATAGAGAAAAATGTATACCATTTTTCTTTCTCTTATTAAGTAGAATGATCTGTGAGCTGAAGAGTTTGTGCTGCACACTTTCTGCATTGCACATCAGGAATTATCTCCTTTAATGTTAAATAGTCTCTTGCATTAGTATACAGTAACTTTATTTGTTGCTATTTTAGAAGGTAGATCCTTTTCAAGACTATATCATCATGCATCAAATTCAGGTCCTGATGTCTTTTAAGTAATTTTAAGATCAGTAAACTGAAATTAATTTAAAATTAATAATTAAAAGTAATTACAAGACAGTGTATTGTATTGTTTGAACTAATGAGAAAAGAGTTCACGCACCCTCCTATGGGTCATTTTATTTTTTTCTCCTTCTGTCTCTTAGAATTGTATTGGCATCTTCCTGAAAACATTTTTTAATTTTCTATTTGCTGCAGCCTGAAAAGGTCTAGTCTGGTTCTTCCTTTGTGTAGTGCCCATTTAATTGCTGAAGCAAAAGAAAGTCTAGAGCAGTATGGAGGCAAGATTAAAACCTGTTATAAACTCCTCTATAATTATGGAATGGCATGCAGGATAGAGAAATTTATGTTCTTTCACCAATTCATCTAGTAAAGAGGGAAAATTCTCTTTTGGACTCCTACTGATAATTTTTAATTCTGCCCTTAACAAGGTTTCATTCTCAAAAATCACCTAATTTTTTCAGTACCTTTATCATGCCGCAGGTGGGTTTTGATGTGAAATACTCTGATGCAGCTGCTGTTATTGCTATTTAATTTTGTAATTCCCGAAAGTTCACTGAACCTTTTACCAAAGAGGTAAAACTAAGTCCTTGCCGAGACACATTGCATTTTCCTCCCAGGCATGCCATGATAAGTGTTAGTAACAATAGGACCATTGTAGATGAGAGAGCCTGGATCTGGAGAAATAAAATCACACTGTAACTCAACTTAGGTATGAGGAGTCTGTTAAATTCCACAATTTTTTTCTGTGGAGAGTGGAGATGAGAGAGCAAAACACAGCTTGAATTCAGAGAGCTTTTTTCTTAAGGAGAAGCGATAGTTCAAAGTTCTTGTCTTCCCTCAGCCACCTATTAATAGCTCCTGGGAGCACACAAGCTGAATCGTGACCCAGGAGGGGCCATGCAGCTCTTCGTTTCCCACACCACAGTTCAAGCGCCTTTAGCCTTCATTTACTATATATATAAGGCAACAGGATTTAAGGGTCGGTTCTTTGGTTTTTGCTAATTGTTTCCATATTCTTCTTGTATGTTGAAGACTTCTGCTTTCATATTGGCCTCTAAAAGTGAGAAAGCAGTGGCTTGATCAGAGCCATGCTGGAATAGTGTTCTGGGTGAAACTTAACTTACGGCTAGAGGCCGGTGCAAACCGACAGCGCACTGTACTGAAGACGTAGGTGGCAACACAGGTGTCAGGGTAGCTGATGACACGGAGATTAATTCTACCTTCCAGATGTAGATGGATGTCTGGGGATTGGTCACGAAGATGGTTGCTATATGTGGGATGTCAAGACTGAAGTCCCAAAGCTTGCTGGAATCAAGCATTTTGAAACCCCTCTTTAGCAGGATGAAAGAGCACCCAGTGAGTATGTGTGTGTTAATTGGATTCAAAATCATTTATCCATGAAGACAGACAAATGCAGGATTCAAGTGTTCTGGCTTGAGATTTTACTTGAGAGTTCTAGCACTTTTTTTTTTTCTTTTTTTTTTTCAATTCACCTCTAAGAGAGCCTCTAAGAGAGCATCCTGACTTGTACTTGCAATTAATCACTGCTGGCATTACCCAGAGGAGCATGCAAAATGGCATCTAAAGCATTAGTGTATTGATTGGAATTAATCACGAGTGTGTTCCTCCTGAAGCTACATGCTGCGTGAACAACTGAAGAGTGTCTAAATTATCTCTTGGAAATTAAGTTTCCATGAAATCTGGTTTATGGCTTCTGAAACTGGGTAACTACATGTGAAATAGAAGTGCGGGAGCAAAAGCTGGTACCTGGCAAACTTGAGTCATGGATGGGAGGTTTAAGAAAGGTTAGCTTACAGAGAAGTACTTTGTCTTGTTTGGGATCTAACATCTAAACCTTGCAGGACTGTGAGTCCCAAGGTGGTTTCTAGCATTCACGTTAAGGAGCATGAACGAGTATACAGAAGGTCATCTGAAAATTCAGCCCTTGTACTATGTTCAGGTTCTGTCAGCAGCATTTTCTGTTTTGGAGAGAAGCAATACAGCCTCATCAGAGAAACTCTGGGTGTTGCCCAGGCTTTCTTTAAGCAACAAATTCTCTCCTAGATAATATATCCTGGTCCGAACTTGTCTAAACTCTGAAAATATTTGGATCTAGGATTTTTACCTATTCTGTCACTGAAGACCACAGTGTTATTAGTTTCTGTCTAAATCTATATATATTGCAGATTCTAGATAACTGAGCCAACTTCTTTCTTACTCTAACTTCAGTGAAGGTCCTGTTGGGTGGATCTGGCTTGCTGTGTCAAGACACTGAGCAGTGCCTAAACAATACAATATTGTGTGTTGCTTTACAGCATAAAGAATTAAGCTAAGATGTTAAACTATGGTCTTTCTTATTGCTTGAGGCAGTATCTAGAGAAATCATCATGGTTATTATGGCCAATGTTATGGTAAAAATAGGTTTTGATGTTGAAGGCTGTGCGGTGATGATAGCTATGTGCACCATAACAGATGCCCTTGTCCTTGCAGTTGTCAGCTTACTGGTCTGATTCATCACTCAGTAAAGTGCTTGGAGGTTATGCAGAGGATAACAGGAGCAATCTGTTATCTGCTGTAATTTGCTGTTGGGACCCAAGTTTCACAGAATTGCAGAATGGTTGAGGTTGGAAGGAACCTCTGAGATTGACCAGTCCAACTTCCCTGTTTGATACAGGGTGAGCTAGAGCAGGTTACCAAGCCGATCATTTCAGCATAGAAAGCTAATCAGGTTGGTTAAGCATGATTTCAGCATGAAGAGGTTCCACATGTGAAATTTCCTTATCTATCTGAAAAGGTGACCGAAGTAGCTTTTCTGTTACCTTGCTAAAATGCTTTCTAAAATTAGATTTGTAACATATAGGCCACTAATAGAAATTTAATAAAGCTACTACTAATTAACATCTAATGCATACCAGTTATGCTGAAGTAAATCTTGCTGCTGCCAGGCAGCCTGTAGTACAGGATCTGCAAATGAGTATGGGTCTGTTAAATACAAGGTGTTGTACGGAAAGGTCTAGAGATCAGAGTCCCTGTTCTGCCATAGAATGACGGCAGAATCGAGTCCCATCCAAATTTGCCTGCAGGTCTCTCTACTGACCCAGTAGCTATTTTTAGTGTCCCTGATAAATCCACCAGTTAGTGTCATCTTTAGCTCATTTATTTTTGTGTCTCTGAAGAAGCAGGCTGATACTTGGGATTTCTTTTCACATGAAACTTCTTTGAATCTCAGGCAACCTATTGTAGGAGTTTGTACCACAAAATATGAATATATTTTGTAATGAATCTGGACTTGAGTGAGTCTGCCTTTTCGAGTCTTGCATTGCAGTGATATAAAATACCTGCTTGGCAACAGCTCTGGGAGTTAATAAAGTTTCTGTGGTAAACTATGAGAGGTCTGAGAATTTCAAACTAAAGTTATTGCACCAGTAACTCAGAAAAGCAATTCCTAAAACTTCTGGCACATTTATCCAGAGGCTTAGCAGTAGTACAGAAAGGGAAATCATTGTTGAGAGCCACTGCGTACTTGGAATTAAAATCCATCAGTCTTCTGAAGCTGAGGAGAACAATTTTCATGACATACAGATGCTTCTGTATTTCATAACCCAAATTAAATCTAGGGTGGTTTTTTACTCTATTTGTGGGGAAATTTGTATCCTCTAATCCCTATAATATACCTAACTTGAGATGACATCAAAAAAATTATGCACACAGAAGCTAGGCATTTAAAATATTCTCAATGCTTTTATTTTATTTAATTTCAGTAGAAGCAGATTTATCTATTGGGGGGTGGGGGTGGAAAAGGAATGAGGATGCCAACATCCCCTTTTCAAGCAGGAACCTTGAGCACAGAAGTCAGAAAATGAGATGTGGAAATTAAAATAACTGTAAACAAAAGGTGAAACTTAGTCTAGTTTCAATCTTCTTGCTGGAAAAGGAGCGAGGAAGAAACCTAGTAAATCATTAAAAAGCAGCATTTGCTCTTCTGAGTTGCAATTTGAACTGCGTTGGTTGTCGGCAGGGTCTTTATGCAGCCCTTGCTTAGGACTTTTCTTTAGGTCCTTAACGTACCTTTTGGCAGCTTCCTTGCCTGCTGGGATTTTTGTCCAGTTCAGTGGAGCATAATGACACACACCATTGTGTCCCTGATGAGATAACCAGTGTGTCTGCCTCTGGAGCAAAGAAAAGGCTCCTAGCTGGTAGCAGTACAGGGTCTGCAATTTGGGATTGATCCATGCTTCTAGCAGGCACAAGTGATGGTTGGTTGGTGCAAATGTCATACACATTATGTTATATTTCCTTTCAGAAGTGTGTCTTAACTTGATAACATTCAAGTTTTGGTGTACTTCGGCGAAAGAAGTTCTTGTTATGGATGCCAGATAAACTGTGTAGTTTCTTTTGTTCAGAACATCGGTTCCAGTGGGTTCCCTTCCCCAAAAAATTGTGTTCTTGTGTACAGCCTATGTACAAGCACAAACCCCTACACTGGAGGGCGAGGGGGGTACCTGATGAGGAAACATTTTTGTAAGAACAATGAAAAATCTGTTTTCCCTGACCCGTTATGTCTACTAGAAATAGTTACAGTCTTCTTGAAAAAATGCTTAATATTGGTGTTTGAAAGCAACTTAAGGAAACACAATAAGTTTTTATTCTCGTCTCCTAAAAATTGCAGCTGGAGCTGTAAAGAACATTTCCTAATAGGCTTTATTAGACCCCTGTTGTCTTGTTTGGCTCCAGCTGACCAGTTACAGTATGCTACAAAGAGATCTTTTTTCCCTTGCTGTTGCATTTTTTTCCTGTAACAGAAATGTGAAAAAGTGGATTAGTAGTGATTGAGTGGCTTTACAGAATCTCTCATCTCTGATCATGTTTATGGTTAGTGAGCAGGCACTAAATAAACTGGGGTGAAATAGGGGATGGACTCTCTGTATTGCTGCTGAAGCAATACACAGCTCTTGGGAAGCAGCCCTTCGCAAATGTTGTCAACAAGTGGTTTTACCAACAGCCTGTGCCCAAGGATAAAAGGTGAAATGGGCCAGAGCATGTTACCATGCAAATATTTTATTCCTTAAAGTTTTCCTTGCAGATCAGAATTCCAGTATATTGGGGAAAAGACAGATACTTGTATTTTTACTGCCTACCTTTAGACATGTCTCACTGGACACCGAACATTTGAAAGTTAAATCAGAGGGTGGCGTGTAAGAGCTGAGGGTCTAGGAGTGGTTCTTGTGCTGCCTGGCAAGGTGTTTCAGGTGGAGCAGCAGACCCAGCTGATCAGAGGGGAGAAGGTAGATATTCAAGACCGCCAGGCCTTTATGTCTTCGAGCATCTCAGAGAGTAAATGAAGCTCATACAGGCTTTTTTCTCTTATTTACTCTTGGCAACAAGCAGACTAAGTTGAAACACTCTTGGAGCGTGTATGTTAGTCTCCAGGGCTGCTAATCCAGTTCCTTAGTTCTTTGATTTACTTGGTGGGACTTTTTGTTTGTTTATTTGGGAGACGGGGCGAGGAGGAAGTGTGAGAAAGAGAAATGGCATGTTTTAGTTGTAGTGCTTCATGCACGTGTAGACGTTCCAGCTAGCCACATTTAGAAGCAAAGCACTACCTCAACCAGCGACGCTGTGCTGGGAATTACAGCTATTGAGCAAACCCTAGAGACCGGCTTATTGCCTGAGCGACTAAGAGACTTAGCCGGTGAGAAGCAGGAGGAGTGATATTTAGAGGGGGTGTGCATGTGCACTACAGCTTTCACAGCTTGCTTTGCAAAGAAAGTTAGGCTTCTTTCAAACAGCAGGCAGGCATCTGTGAGAAATCTGGGAGCACAGAAGTGTGACAGAAGAGAACAATAAGCTACTATTTAGCTGGGTTTTCCACATCTTAACTGGGTGAAAATCTTGATGCTTAGAAGCTTGCTTTTGCAAAATCCATGAGAGGGAAAGGCCCTGACCACGGGGCACCGTGAGGAGAGTGAGGGCTGGAGTAGGAGGCACAGTATGACTAGCCATACATGGAGCTGCTGCTTTGGGGGATTTGGTCCTTGTAAAGTAGCCTTTCTTACCACTCTTCTCCTCTGTTCTCTCCTCTCGCTGTATGATGAGACCAGATGGGTGTTGCTTCAAAGGAGAGTTGGACATCTAGAGAAACCATTTCGGATCTCACTGGAGTATGTTGCTAATGGGAACAAGAGCGTAGCGGCTGTGGATTCCTTTGCGATGAAGAACTGCAGTACAGGTAACAGAGTGTTTTATTGCTTCTAGCTCGTAGTCTTTTGATGCCTTTTTAGAGAGGAGTATGCTTTGGGACTGTTACAGAACCTTCACAGAATGAAAGCTTCTTGTCAAATGAATCATTTAAATAAAATAAAAAAAAATAAATAGGGTCCTTTCCAGGGAAGAATTTTTTTAATGTTGCCTTAAAAGTTTTTAACTTCTTGAAGTAAACAAGTTTGGGGGTTTTTTTCCCTTTGGAAAGAATTTCTAGGAAAATTTCATTTTGAGAGAACCAAAGCAGTATTCATCCTGGCTTGCCAGATGCCTATCCTGACAGCTTCACTTTCTGCAGCAAAAAGTAGAACAGATGAGTGGTTCCTAGACAGATAGCTTGCAAGCCATCTTTTTAATGTTCCTGGTAACAAATTTCAGGGTTGTTTTTTTAAACAACTGTGGAAAACTTGATTCTAATAAAAATATGGTTTTGGCAGTTTTCCAAAGCAGTTATTGCTGAGTAACCCCTAATAGCTCCGTGCAGTGCATGGAATTTTAATAATGAGCAACCTTAATGGGGGTTACTTTTTTAAATACAAGCTTTGTTATCAAATCAAGTATGTAAATTTAGTGCTCCATGCCAGAAGCAGCTGCATTTTAGTTCTGCCAGCTTTATGGAGCTTGTGAATCATACTGAAATCTTTAGGTGGCATGTCAGTGAAGAATATTGTTATAGCACTTAACACATTACCTTTTGTCCATTTTATTTATTTGGAGTACTGCTAAGTTGAGCTGCATGTCCTTCTTTTCAGTCTGTCTAGAACAGGGAAATCTGCTGGAGGATATACATTGTTTTGGTTATTTGCATTGCTCTCAGCAAAGGCCAATTGTATTAAGGGGTTTATTGCACTGTCCGTACATAAAGGTGATCTCTAAGCTCCAACAAGGAAGAGCCTGACATTGTGCTGAAAGTGCAAGGCATGTTCAGACAGAAAGCACCTGTTCTGCTGCTGATGTACTGAATGCATCTTGGTATCTAAGGCTGAAAAGACAGTATTTCAGCTCCCCAAAACAAAAGTGAACTGGACAGAAGTCATTCAGATCCACAGTGCTTTGGGAATTCATTGCAACAAATTTTATGACCGACTATGGGAGATATTCAGCTCCCATGAAGGTACATGAATTCTCTTGGGAGTGCTTGAAGGAGAGCCGTAGGTGACGAACAGTCAGCTGAGTGAAAAGATAATGTTGGCTGAGTGAGCTCATACCAATACTGGGCACTGTTCTGCAGATGACAGATGTCAGCTGCTGAGGCTATTAAGATATATTGTGAGCAAAAGAAGGAACAAATCTTCCATTTTGTCTACAGATTTGTAGCAACTGACTACTCCTCTGCTCTGCTTACAGGGCACGGTGTATGAATAACACCACCAGGGAATAAAACCACTTGTTCTTTTTTCAGTTGGTTGAAACTGCTAAGCTCTATGCACACAGCTGAAGGTGTGGTACTGTGTCCTTTTACAAGAAGGAAGGTGATGATGAGCAGCCGAGAGTGGTACCTTAGGCTTGGAGAAAATAGGGAAAGCAATAAGAAAAGATTAATCTAAATCTAATTCTTCTGCAGCTGTTAGAAGCCTTTGGGCAGCTTAGCTACTTGGATACTTTAATGTCACTGAAGCACCTAAAACATGGGTGAATTTGGGAAAGAAACATCTGAAAAACAGTAACAAGCCTTCGGCCTAATTTTTCTAAGCCTTTTGAAGGCCATATACACAATTTAAAAATAAATTAAGGTGCATAGACAATCTTAGGAAATTAGGCTACCATTTCTGTAGGTGGGTGCAGGTTTGGATCTAAATTAGATGCCAAAAGGGACTTGAAGAAAGTGGAAGTTTGAGGTTGGGATTTACTTTTAAGCATTGGGAAATCCATTTTTTTTAGTTTCTTTAATTATGGAAAAGATGGGATTTTTACTGCATTTGAACTGAACAAATAACAGCCTACTTGGGATTGAATGGGGAATTAAAAAAATAAATTCAGATACTGATAAAATTCTCACTTTTTAAAAAAAATCTAAATTTAAAAATTCTAGATTCATTTCCTGTGTAGCTAAAAATTGTTGAGTGGAAGCACAACTCAATCATTGCAATGACTTAATTGTGCTCTACCTTTCCCTTTTTTCATTCAACAGTGCAGCAGATTGGAAAATCAAAGTGATTTGTCACTTGAAATATCTTCACATTTCCCAATTCCTATCATATAATCAGTCTGGATTGGCTTGGCTTGATAGAAAAAAGGAAAGCCCTTACAGATTGAGGGGTTTCATTTGGTTTGGGGTTGGGGGTGGTGGTGGTTTGGTTGTTTGTTTTTTTTTTTTAAATGCTCAGGATTGGCCAAAACTGTATTTGGTGCATCTCTTATCATTGCTGTAGTTCATCACCACTGTTCTTATGCACTCCATCCTCTGGCTTTAATTCTTCAAGGGCTTTTTAGCACTTGACATGTGCTAAGTGCTTTTTTTTTTTTTACAGAAAGTTTTCCTGAATCATAGGATTAAATTCCAGTCAGAAAGCCCCTACAGTCAATAGAAAGGCTGCTTGGATTTCTATAGGTTTTGGATCAGGACAGTTAACAGGTAGCATTGCTCATCATCCTACAGCCAATTGACTTTCAATTGCTGTCTTAAATGTGAAGCAGATTGTGTTTGTCAGTGTGTAAAACCTAAACTATTGATTGTCTAATTTTCTATCTTACAACTTACTATTTAAATAAGTGCAGTATCCAAAGCAAGAAAACCCTACAAATTGCATAGAAGTAATATATTAATTTAATAATGTCATTTAAGAATTTGTTCCTTCTACAAGTAAAGTAATTGGTATGGTGGCATTTTATAGTTGATGGTAATTTCTAGTAATAAAAATAGAGTTCATTTCCTAAGTAATGTATTGACTTATTAATGATATTTAATGGGTTTCTTACTGATTTTTTATTGCAGTGTAAATTAATTAATTTGCTAACTTATTTCCAAAAGTCTTAATTAAAGTACTTAATAGTAAGCACAAGTAAATGATAAGACATTGTTTTACTTAGCAGTGTTCGATTTACCAATTCTAAGTAACTTTTTAAGTAAGGGGCGTGGAGATCAAATGCTTTTAAAATGTGTTAAAGGTTTAATGATGCTTCGAGGCTGTTAAAAGCAGTTATTTCAGACAGTCAGCCTGTCCAAGAGGAAGCACTTAGCTTTCAAGTTTTCAAGCTCAGTAAGCAACATAAAAAACATTTATTTTGGAGAGGGGAGAGACTGTGTGTTGTTGATTAAGTTAATGCTTCTGTCCACTCAGCAATAACTTTTTTCAGTAAATACCAAAAGTACACAGAAATACACTCATTACCTTCAGAATTGGTAAGTAGTTAGTTCTGTAATGATCTCATGGATATAATACCTATGCAAATTTCTGAAAGTTGAAGTTAAGGTTGTACTAAAAGCAAAATCTTTGATCCAAAGCAGAGCATTGAAAAGAAAGGAAACATTTTGAAGACCTGAAGGTGCTTTTACTGGAAAAAGAGGTAGTGAGGGAAGAGTAAGAATATGGATTTGCAACATGTATGAAGAAATATGAGCAACTGCCAGATAGTATTTTTCATGATTCTGTTTGATAAATAGTCTAGCAACAGATTTATGAATCAACTGCAGGAAATCAATAAGGGCTTTCTCCAAACAGGATTACTTATGTATCTGAATCATTACCAAAATGATGGTTTTGTGTATTCAGACAAAACCTGAATATGTATCATCTCAGTTTTCCCACGTATGCTCACTTTCTGCAGTTTGTCTTATAAATTAATTTGCTGACAGAATGTTGTGGTTAACTGAACTTAATGAAATACCAGTGAGCCCCTTTTCAAAATGAGTTCTTGATGCTTCCTACTGGAAAATTGCCTGGAAAAGTTAACCTCTTCCAAACCAAGAACTGAAATAGTATCAGTGTCTGATAGAATCATAGAACAGCCTGGGTTGGAAAGGACCTCAAAAGATCATCTGGTCCAACCTTTCATGGGAAAGGGAGCCTAGGTGAGATTATCTAGCACCCTGACCAGCTGCATCTTGAAAACCTCCAGTGATGGGGACTCCACCGCATCCCTGGGGAGGTTGTTCCAGTGATTGTTATCACTGTAAAGAATTTAAACAGGGGTTTCTAATTGAAGTCCCACATGACACACTTAAAGCTAATTTAGATGTTAATAATTAATTCATAAAAAATTTTGTATAACTTTTAAGTAAGTTTCACTTGAGCAAAATTGCAAGATGTTTACAGAATATTTATGAAGAAACTAACTTAATTGTGTCAAATTTTTTTTATTAATTATTTGCTTAGTTGTAATTATGAGACAGTGGAGAGAAGACATGTACCTTCAATGTAACCAGCTATGTCATCTTATATGGTCTGGAGATCCATCACTGTCCAGAAATTCAGGGGAACGGGAGAACAAAACAATAAGCACAGTCAGTATTGTGCCATTGTTATAAAACTGAAAAACAGACATGATTTTAAAAAAAAAAAAAAAAAAGAGGAAAAAAAAAAAGAATAGTCTTAAATTTCAGAAGTATTTGTCTCTATTTGAGGTTTAGGACCAGCATTTACTATAATACTTACTTGTCCTATCCAGGTCATTTTTGTGTAAACGAAGCTGGAGAATTTCCTTTGGCATTAATGCCACGGTTAAGGAGCTTACCAAGCCAGAGGATAGATCCAGAGTTAATTGAAGTCAATGGGAATTATTCGGTATGTTTGGATTAAGTTCTGAGTATCCTTCATTTAAAAAAAAAATAAAATAAAATTAGGTAGATCGGCTGCATTTTCCTTGGAGTGGCCTATGCTATTTATACAGTTCCACTGAGCTGGTTTTCCCGTGGATCTAATTTCACTAAGTAGGCATTTGGAGAAGCCTTACTATTTTAAGAATATTTGCCTCCAAATGCTTTGGCAACCACCTTCCTCCCCATTCACGTCTGCTCCCCTCCTGAGGTGTGACTGATTATTCTGACTTCAGGTTGTGTGCCAAAAAACATCTCTAACCTGCTAGTGTTTTAATCCTGTAGGGATCTTGTGTTGGAGAAAAAACTGTTTTACAGATGAGTGTGGTGGCTGTAGTGAAGTTAAATCATTTTAAGGTAATTCCAAAGTGAAAATTATTTCACTTGTGGTTTGTGCCCGTTTAAGTAAAATAAATTTAATGCACTTGTTATGGGGCTTATCTTTGTTTTCATTTTTCATTTTTATCTTTTTAAAATTAAGTTACAATAATGCTAGGAATAAAAAATTAAGCAAATTTAGCCTTAATATTGTTGCTAGAAAAGGCACAGTAGCTCAGTTAGTGGTAGAGTGGCTTCTTACAGTAATGAATTAGTGATTATGCATTTCAGTTGCTGACTGTGAACACCTACTTCTTGTGGAGCCAAATTTAGACAGTGTTGGTTATGTTAAATAATCTATTTAGAACATTAGTGTACTCACCAAAGCGGGGGGTGGGGGAATGAACCTGAATATCTAGAGCATTTGGTTTTCATAGGTCTATCGTGCCAGTATGTTGGTGAATGGGACCTAGTGTTCTGTTGTTCTATTTGGTAATCAACTGTTGGTTGGTTTTTTGAGATATGAGGAGGGAGGTATAAAGAAATGGTTTAGATGGTGTAATAATGCTCATAAACCTGTTTTTTAAAATTGATGTATTCATACAGAAGGTAGAAGGGCTGGAATCTGTCACAGCAGGACCAAATGTGGGTATTTCTTAGACAAAGTTACTGTCTCACCAGAGTAGGCAGGCTCATCTACTGTAATTCAAAAAAGGTTAGGTGATTTGGGTTAAGAAACAGAACTGAGAAATCTCAGCCTTTAGAATCCAAAGCTTTAATAATCACGACAAGGGCCTGCTCATAAGAGGTACTGGAAACTGCTTGAGAGACACTGGAGATCCCTCAGTTCTCCTGCAAATGTTGGCAGTTGTGGGGCTTAAGTACTTTTTAACACCTTGAAGAATTGGCCAATACATTATCTTTTTAATGCTGTATATGATTTTTATCCTGACCTTCTCCCTTAATTAAGGCTTATTTCAACAGGGGAGCCATTGATTCAGTGAAAGAAAATGAACTCTGTAATCTGCTTTCCCCAAATTGAACTTATTTTTATTACTATTAATTGCTGCCACTTAGTTCTTGTGATGTTTTAACTGCTTGGATTTATTGAAACAATCATAGGATTCACTATTATCACTTGAGAAATGGGGAGGACAATGATGATTTATGGATGACCGAATGATTTTAAACCAGTATTACTCCAGATTCAAAGATTTATGCAAGCTGATTCCATTGTGTAAGTAGATGATAGTCTCTCTCTCCCTTTTTCTCTCCATAATAAAGCTGTACATTTTCAGAAGACTGCTACCCTGTAACAAAGGGCATGCAGAACCTTGATTTTGCTAAAACAAAGTCAGGGGTAGTTTGCTCTGAGTTTTGTTTTATAGAGATCCATGAAGTTCCCTGTTAGCTGTAGGAAAGGTTTTTGATTTAAGCAAGGCAGATGTTTGAAGATGTTAAGACCTGGCTGTGCAACTTGATTCATGTTTGTGAAGAATTACAGTGGTCTTTGAGAAGAGGTGAGAGACAGCAGGGAAGCTTAGAAAGTCAGAACAGAAAGGGGAGATGATCAAGCAAAAAGGACAGGAGTCAGACTGCGTGAGCAAAAGAATAAATGAGAGAGGGAGAGATGAGGAAAAGAGAGATGGTGATAAACCGGGAACACTGAAAACAAATGACAGGATATCAGGCAGGAATAATTGGTCTAGATAGTGGAAATGATTAAAGAGTTTGACCAGTTAGAAAGTGACTGGAATAAATATTTACAATCCAATTAATTAACTAGAGCAATCAAACTTAATCAGATAGCCACTCAATCAACCAGACTGAACTAACTAGATGGATAATCTGTTGAACCGGAAAGGAAACCAAGTGGGACTGAGGGACATTCAGTGAATTGTGAAAACTGAATGAAATGCGAAAGGATTAATCAATTAACATTTAAAATTATCAAATGCAAAGATAAATATGTGGGATGTTCAGGTGAAAGCTAGTCCCTTTTTCTGGCATGACTCACAAGAGCCTGAGGGGCATTGATGAGCAAAATAATTTTTGGAAATGAAGAACAAGAATAGGAAGATAGGACAAGAAGGAAAGATTTTCTCTGTGTGCTTCCAGGTAGTAGATGACGAAATGATGTCAGCAGCAAGAACCGTTTTTGTTTTGTTTTTTTTTTAAAAGCCTGCATAAGTGTCATACCTACCAATGCTGGATTCTGAGGAACCGCTGCTCTGTAGTGGTACGAAACATACAAGATTGAGAAAAGGTATAATTCCTCCTCTTTCTTTACCACAGGAGAGAGTTCTTTAGATTTTGGCTCAGGGCACTTTTGTACCTCAGGACTTATCTTCTGAAGTATTCAAGTTTAGCTTGTTTTCTGTGTCTGAGAGGTCTCACTGCAAATCTGCCCCAGTCTTGTTAAAAGACCCTGTTCAGGTCTTCCCTTTTCTTGTCCAAAATATTCCTCTTTCTGCCTCAGGGAGCCCCGCTTGCTTTGTCCTGCTGTTCTGTTTCTGCATGGTCTACTGCAGCCAACTTTCTTAGCAAACCAATTGCTGCACCAAACCACAGACATTGTGTAATAATTCTGCACTGTATCTGGTATGGGAGACGTGTGGCACGTTGGTGCCAGCAGTGATGGATACAGTGAAGTAGACGCTCTGCAATAGAACAACTGAAAGCAAAAAGCCTCAGCCTTGTAATTCCAAATCAAATCCATAATACATAAATAGAAATGCCAACCAACTAAACCCAATGCACCAATTTTTCCATCAAAAATTTAAGAATCTGTAACGGGGGACCAGAGTTTTCTGAAAAGGAGTGTATGCCCTTTCAACAAATTAGACTTCTTTATGCTGTGTTTGGAAACGCACAACCAGTAGCTCCACATCAGTCTTGGTCAGGATCCTTAAACCTGTATGTTGCGATTCTTTTACTTTGAAGTCATGAAAAACGTGGGGAAAGAGGAACTTTCAAAAGCTGCCAAGTGACTTAGGAGCACAAATTAATAGGAACCATGCTCCATAGTCCCCCAGGAGTTTTCAAAAATGCCATCGTTACTGAATTGCACTGAGGCATGCCTTCCACCTGTGAGGATGAGAAAGGACAGACTGTGCACTGTGCTTCCATGGAGGCAGTTTTCTGGAGTACCTCCGTAACTGGGGCATGCAGGGCTTTTATGAATTGAGCCTTTGAAAGCCCTGCTAGTAAGGCATATTGATCCAGAAGTCATACAAGGATGGCAAGATCTTAAATTACCAGTCAGGTTTTATTACATGAAAGAAATTTTTAAGAATACTTCCCCCACACACCTTCTTTAAATGATTGCCAGCTGAAGTGCTGAAGTTTTGTACAACTGGGAGATTGCAAGCACTTAAATGAGCCAGCTGGATTCTGGGTCCAATTCCAGATTGAAGTCTGTTGTTCATGGGGCATGATTGATGGACTACCAGCAAATTTGTAAGCAAAATAAGAGGTTTGGAAATGTTTTTTAGATCTACAAGGAAATATAATTTAGTCAACTCTTACAGAGAGACTTATCATGTTTGAAAAATAGTATCAGTGGTGGATTTTTCATTTGATGTGAATAGAGATGAACAAAGCAACTGTTTTTATACCTTAAAACTTTGAGGGTTGAGAGGCCATCTGTCTGGTTATGTGAGATGATAGGTTGTGGCATACTGGGATCTAAGCTGTTTTGGTTGATTTGTGTGAGCCACAATCTAGAATAAATGATTTTGTGGAGACTACAGCAGTGAATATTCCATGCACTTAAGCCTAAAGTATGTACTGGATTTTTAAGACGTCATTTAGAGCTATAAGCAACAACTGCATAAATCCAGCATCAAGTTACACAGTACAAAAAAAGATGAATATGGAAATGATGAAATTTCAATATTTCTATAATATTATCAATGATTTATGGAAAGTCACTGTTGACTCTTATAGCACGTCATGGAATAAAGTGTATGTACATGTGTTTATGAACATATGTTAATGAAACCATAACAAAAATAAAGCAATCACTCTTAAGATCAGAACCACTAAGTGTAAAGTTTTGACAACAGTATTAACTCATCAGGCACTTTTACTGTACACTTCAGTAACAAAACAGTAGTAAAATGACTCACCTGTCTACAAAAATTGCCAAGTGGCTTAGACAGCAAAGTAACGGAAGTATTTACTGCATGTGAGCTATTTCCTGAAGTAAAGGAAGTGAGTAACTATGAAGTTACTTGGGTGGAGCTTCTGTTAGTGAAAGCTGTAAAAAAGCACACTGCACATCGTTCCATTAACTGTTGGAGCTTTGACTACTTGTATCAGCTGAAGATCAGTCACAGTATATTTATCAAAGCTTTTGAAAATGGAGGAGCCGAACAAGGTTTGATAGGAACTTCAAACTTGGACTACAGTTTCCTTGTCATTGCTGGGCTCTTCACAGCCAACAGAAGAGTTAGGTTTAAGTTATAGCTGTTCTTTCACTGTAGGTAAAGGAGGTTGGAGCTAACGCTTAGTGTTTGCAGTGATACATGTTACTATAAAGTTACATTGATTTTTTAAAAGTTGGATTGCAAAATATATTTTGTACAAAGTATATTTTCTAAAAATATAACTTACAACTGATTAAGACAAGTAAGAAATGCAAAATAACCTTTTCTATCATATGTTGGAAAAAAGTTCTACTCCAAGAGATGCTTGACCTGCTCATCTTTGCACAGTGCTTTGCAGTGGTCTTCTATGCTTATGGTGTTTGTCTTCTGTTTTCTTCTAATTTCATCTTTGAAGCACCTCCATCTGCTGCCAAGTGAAATCAGACAATTTCTCTCGTTTGGACAAGCCTGCTCCTCCTCTTTCCCTTTAGTCATAAAACATTCGTGCCTATATGATCTCTCACAAAACCTTTAGGGTGATTATTACTCCATTATAAGTTTATATTGTAGCAAGTAGTCTTAATTGTTGATTTGTAGAATGTGGGCTAATTTGTGACTTCATGTAGCTGCCCTTAAATGATAATAAATGTGCTTCTACTTGCTTCTTCTGTTACTAGCAGTACCAGACATCAGCAGCGTCTGTAATGCATTACAGTTGTCTTTCTCAAGTATAACAGCAGTCAGAACACCCTCTGGTTCATATTATTTTTTGACTTTTCAGGTAAACAGTGCATTCCTTTCCTGGACAATTAGGGTAATTGCCAAAATAAAACCAAAGTGTCATGACTGGGCAGAATGCCACCAAATGGCAGTCAGTCATGTAAAATTACTCTTCCTACACTCCAAGCCCACAGTGATACTCTTCTGTAAATACTACAGAGGAGTTTATTACTGTTTCCACTTATTCATATTGCTATACCATATCAGAGTGGTATTCACAGGTGAGTCTGGTCTGTGCTGTGCACTGAGTACAAGCAAAGGACAAAGAAATTAGATTGTGAATTCCAAAGTGGAAATACAAAGGTGAGTGGCAGCAGATGGATAAAGATGACCAAAGCCCTTTGGCCAGGCCACAGTGAGTGAGCATTAGATTAGCTGACACCTGGGACAGAATTAGTTGTGACGAAATGGAAACAATTTTGAATAGCCCTTTCATCGATCCTAGAAATGAGAGAGAAGTAATGAGTGAACAGAATCAGGCCATTTGTGGCAGCAACAATAACCAGCAGTTTACTGGTGCATCTCGAACAAGTTTAAGTCAAGGGATTTGACTGATGAAACAGGAAAGAGTAGACTTGCTGTCAGCTTTCAGTTTTTAGTTAATGCCTAAGCTGCGACCATGTTGGTATAACTGAGTGCTGTCTTTGGGGACTCCTCTTTAGAAAATTGCACTCATTCTGAAAGTTACTCAGGCAGAGAGCTTGGTCATGGCAGAGTTTCGCTGTTTGCCTACGGAATCTTGCTGTACTTGTGTGGGTTTTACTAAGTGCCAAGTGTTCATAAAGAGTGCATTGGAAAAGCATTAAATGAAATGAAGACAGTTTCTTTTCCAGTTTACAAAGCCAAGCAATGGACTTGTCCCTTTCTTCTTATTTCTTTGTCTTAAGAGTGTATAGGAGACCTCTTTTTAAACAAATCTACATTCTGCTGATGTTGGCTGCTTTTTTTAGCATTTGAACAAAGGCCAGAAAATATTTTCAGTGGATAGAAGACAAAATAAGTATTATCCTGAACTCCAACTTGGAAAGCTAATTCCCAAGCAGTTCAGCACAATTCTCAGTCTAGACCTCAAGTGAACTGTCAGGGAATAAAATCTGTATAATAAACCAGTCATCTAATTCACAACATCATGGGATTCAATCTCCCTAGGCAAGATTTAGTTCAGACATTCAGATGCTTTGTTGTATGAAGTTAGACAAGGTGGTATTCATCTTTTGTGACTTCAGCTATCTGAAAGTTAGGCATCATGTCAGAGCTAGTCTGTAGGGTCCCTCTGTAGTCAACAGAGAGAAAAAGAGGCACTTCAGAGGGCAATTCATTCCACCTTTAGCATCATACCATCATCAGAGTGTCAGAAAGGGGACAATGCTTTGCTTGAAGAATTGGAGCCTGGAATTTCTAACAGAACTATCCTTTTAAAGCCAGTGGGTGCTTTAATACCTGTAATCTATAAAGTCTGCCCATCAATTCCTCACTTTCGAATGAATAGTGTCAGGCAAGGAATCTTTAAGAAACGTATTTTCTGTTGAACATCCTCAGTGCTCACTGGTTAGCATGCTAGATAAATCATTTTACAGTAATTATTTTGCAGGAGTTTATTCAGAGTCTGTTAGGATAAACCCTGAAAAAAATTAAATGGCTGTTGAGTCCAAGATTAATAGTGCTATCCAGGAATACTTTACAATACCAGCATTACCAAAAGAAGCTTCATTTGTGCAGCTTTGACAGGATGCTTCCAGTCAGACCTAGAAGCCTGTCTGCACTAAAAACAAAACCACCAGCTGTTCTGGGAAACCTGTATAAGCTATAAACCAGAAATCAGCCCTGGGTTTTTACCCTCTGTAGGTACTTTATGAAAGGGTCTAGAAAAGAAGGAATATTTCTAAGGAAAAAGAAAAAGAAAAAAACAAAACCCAAAACCTGTTCTTTCACACAGAAGAGCATTCAGATACAGAAGTGGTTTGTCAAAAGTGGTTGTTGGTAGAAGCAGAGCTGCAGCCAAGAGCCTTCTAATGGAGCCCTGTAGATCATATTGCTTTTCTGCATCCTCACAAAATCACTTATATGTAAAAGCTTTGATTATTTTTGTTGTTGTTGTTGACCACATTCCTTTATGGGAGACCTCAAAAAAGGCTTTTTGAAAAATCTACTTAAATTGAGTTGCATTTGGACATTTTGTCCTATGCTGCTTTCCAAAGAGTGGTAATAGGAGATCCACATTATTTTTTCAGTTACTTCCTTACTAGTAGGTGCAATTCCCTCTCTTGCATTATCTTGTTTATTTTTATTACCCTTGTGAATGCCTCTGTCACTTCTGTTTAAGCAGAAGCAGTAACTCAATCCCTTAATAAAGCCTTAAACAACATTGCTTCTAAATGAGGTTAAGATCTATATTACATGCAGCATTTGCCTTGAACTTTAATTCATCATACTTCTGCAAAGATATTGGGTTACGTTCAGGAGTTAGTCATTTCAAATCCAGTTCCTGGAGATCATTGAGTTCTAGCCCAAATTTCAACTGACAGGACTTCTTAGGCATGATATACCATTAAGAGTCATGTCAGGGAATTTCTATTCCATTACATTAGCATAATCACTGTTTCTTCTTTTTTAGGAAAATTTAAAACAAAATTTTTTTCTCAACAGACAATTGTACCTAGGTTTTTTTGGTTATATGTGCATTGTGTTTTAATAATTTCAAATACTATTCTGCAAAAAAGCTTCTATGATTTCCTGTACATAAACACACCCTTTTATCTCCATCTTTGATTTAAAGAAAGGTCCCTCTTGTGCAGTTCTAAACTGACACAGAACTTCCTCCGAACTTGAGCGTGCTTGCAGTTGCTTTTTTTTCTGTTCTCCTTGTTTTAGAAGCAGACTTGAGCTGAATATCTCAGATAAAGACTAAGCTGTGTTTACAAGTTTTCCCGAAGCTGCAAAGGAAATGGGAGTTAGCAGTCTGATGTTCCACAGTATGCCCCTTTTAAAAAAGGGAAATTCCTTCTTCCATAAATTGCTGTGCATGGAACGGTAAGAATATTATCATGTATCAGAATTATCTCACGTATTAGAATGATGTTTTTTTAAAGTGACTAGAGCACAGTCACTGAGTTGCTGCTCTACCTTGTAGCACCACTGTATTGCAGCTTTGCTCCTCTAATCTTTAAGCAGGTCACAAGAGTCTGTAAGATGTTTTAATGCAGCCCAGAGAGCAGCTGCCATTTGAAAATGAGAGAGGTTAACATAAAATCCTTGAGTAGGTAAGAACTGTTGTTCTGGTCTTACTTGTGTGACTTTGCCTGAAATAAATTAGGGAGTATTTTGCACATGCTGCTTCATCAGCGGATCAGGAGGGAAAGTGGTCCTGAACAGATGGAGACAATAACCTCTCCTGCCAATGCAGCTGGGGGAGGATGCCTGCCTGCAACCAAAGGGACTTACCTGTACCACAGCTACAAATAACTCCAAGATCTCATTACAGTCCAATTTAACTCATTAGTGTTGACAATCATGAGCTGAAGTGTTGTTGCTAAGGCTAGAGCCTTGCGCTGCCTGGGATTTGTGGAGAGAAATACCTTCACCTTGAGAATTTGTGACTGTATAGTTAAAAGTACTTGGGGTCTGTTGATGTATGGAGAGTAACATCCATCGAAAAGCATAAGAGAGGGACTCTGCCTTGTTTCCAGTAGTTGAGCAAAATACTTAGATCTTGTGGCATTTCTTGCTGCAGTTTCTTCAAGCAGCAGATCTGTATTATATTGAGTATCAGCAGAACTCAGAGACGAGCATTTCTTGAAAGCACATTTTTGAGAAATAAATCACATTTCTAAAGCATCTCTCCACCTTCAAATACACTAAGAAGCTTGGGTCCAGACTTGGTGCTGGTAGGTTTCTATTGCTATATGAAAAGCAATTTCCACTTGAATTTTGGAAATCTGAGCAGTTATAGTAGTATCAAGTACTCCAGTGACAAAGTCTGGAAGTAATTTTGGTCAGAAATCGAAAGTCACTGTTCATAATCTCATCCTAAAACTGTAATAGATACTCAGTGCTTCACCTATGGAAAAATTAATAACTTACACAGCATCAAAAATTGTTTGACACCATATATACATTGCTGAGTGAAGTTAGTGATTTATAACATTGCATGTGAGATGTTAGTATCTAATTTACTGCATTAATCAGTGAATGCCAAATCAGTTTGCAGATTGCATGTAGATCAGTTTAATCTGTCACCTTAATTGTCAGTGAAATTTTTAATGTTGAGTTTACATTAACTGTTTTCCATACTGCTGCTCACTGAGAAGGCAATAGCAGTGTAATACCTCCACAGTGCTCATGTGGAACTGTGCAGGCTTCATGGTTGGTTTTAACTACTCACCAAATCTGAGGTTGCCTCAGTTAAATCTGTGTTTTGCTAATACTTGCATGTTTTAATACACGCCAAATGGAGAGAAATGTTGTTAGTCCTGCCAGTGCTAACATGGTAAAAAGTTGTCTTTGGTGCACTGTCTGAATGAGTAGATTTCAGGGGACAGGACCAAGCTGAAATGACCTAGGGCTTCCTCAGACAGATGCTGCATTAGCATGTGGTAATGACTAGAGTGATTCTGTCACCCTCCATGCTTGTGATTAGCATTTAGTGATATGCTCAGTATAGCCTTTCACTGGAGACCCTCCATGTGTTACACAAGGGTAAGCAGCATCTCCATTTTCACTCTAGGTTTGTTAAAAATGCAACTTAGTGGGACTAAGCTATTCAAAATTCTGGTCAAAGTTAGTAAGTGTTTTGACCAAAAAAAGTGAGGGAAGAAACTAAATTATAACACCTTAACCCTGGACTTTATTTTTTTTATTTTTTTATTTGAAATGATGTTAAAAGGCATAAAGGAGGGATGATATATCTGAAATGAAACAAATTTTGAACAGTAACAAGTTTCCTGGAGCTAACCAATATTTTATTTCAGAACAAATAAAATCTTTTGGAGTAATGCTGAGCAAACATTTTTCTTCTACAGGGGACATTTTCATTTTAGATAGCTCTTAAAAATGAGATTATTTTTTTCTGTGCAAACAAAAATAAGCTATTCACCTAGTGCTAGTTCTAAACAACAGTGAGGCCACATATCCCCCACAAAGTGTTATTTCTTTCTGTCACGGGCAGCGAGATGGAAGCTTGAAGAAGTGAAGAGACTTATCCAAGGTCACAGCATAAGAGCCAATTTAAAAATCCTGACCGTCAGATTCCTTATTTGATAGGCAGCATTTCTGAAGGTGATTTGCTAGCAATTCAAGGCCCCTGCACACACAAATGTAGCGCTGGTTGAAGTACCTCAAAAAATGATGCTGGGCTCCCGTGTTTTGGCTGGTTTGTGCTTGGTCCTTGATTATTTAATTCTTTCTTCCTTTTATTGGGTATTGGGAAAAGGATGCCAGGCTTTTTATTTCCGAGAATACCCTGGATGAGCTGGTAACTTAGTCATGGTCTACCTGCAAGAGGCCTAGTGACTGCTGTGAGTCTTCTCTCTTCTCTCACTTCTACTTTTTGCTAGCAGAGACGAACAAAGTTGTCCAGAGACCTTCCCAGCAGGATTGTCACTGGCCTGAAGAGGAGAGGGAGGTAAAACGGATGCAGGATGGATGAGTTCTCGCAGTGCAGAGAGATCTTGAACTGCTACTGTCTGCGCTGAAATTGCTTCACACACAGGGGGCCGATAATTTGGATTTGCCACCCTGTCTTTGCCAGGGCTTAGTTTCCTTAGCTGTTTTACTGTTCTGCTGAAAATCTTTCAGAGACTGCAGCAGCTGTTGCCCATAAAGGCCTGGCTTCTGTGGGTGCAGAGGCCTCTGAGCTTTCTATGCTACTGTCTGTGGGACAGTGGATCATTGATTTTATCCATATTAGATGCTAGGGCAAGGCACTTTTATCATCTTTGTGATACCTCATTGACAGACTCCTGTAAAATTATATTGCTCACTAAAAAGCAGCGGCAATTACCTGCAGGACGGAAGGGAGAGGCATGGTCAAAGTAGAGTTGAGAGCCTTTACTGTAACTACTGCCGCATAAGAGTCCTGCTGCTGTTTATCAAGAAGTCCTGGAAAAGGAGGCAAGGCATTTTTCCTGGTTTAAGTACAAATTCCAGGGTGGTTGGTTTTGTTGATAGTATTTCACTAAACTTTCTGAATGTAGATTCCCTGTGCACTACAGATTACATTCCAGGCTTTGAGGTACTGCAGTGATGTGAGTAGCTGGCCAGTGACAGTCATTATAGCTGGTGAACTGCATCCACATCCCATTAAGTTAAAGCCCCAGGAGGGCTGGAAGTCAGGTATTTTAACTGTTCTCTTTGTAAAAATATATAGTGGGTATCTAACACCTTTGCACTCGGTATAACTTAACTATACCATGGAGAGGACCATGGGCAACTTAAGATGAATAGAATTACAAATACAGAGCAACCAGTGTATCATAGTAAAAAACAGGAAGAGTTTGTGTTCCCTAAGATGGCTGACCTCCCCAAGATGGCCGCTGCTGAGAGAGAAGACTTGATGAAATGCGTACGAAAATTAATGTTAATCATTATTGGTCTTTTAAATTGATACTTCAAGACCAAGTATAGACGCGTGTAAATGTAAAGTACCTTTAGGTCTCCCCTAGTCCATTTTATGGCCAAAAGAAATTTTGGTGGTTCTTTTTTGTTATTCACTGTGCGTGTGCGGTTTGTGCTGTCGAGTGAGTCCTGTTCTGTACAGCTTGTTAACTGTAACCCTCTCTTAAACTGATGGGGTTTTTCCCAACATTGCCTTTGAAACTGCACCACAATCCACTAGATCTTTGGTGAACAGTATACAGAATTTCACTGTTTCCTGAAACTGGTTTATATTTCTCTTTTCTTAGTTCCTTATATACCTAATTATTTTTTGACTCCAAGTCAGTCAGAATGCTATGCATGTATGCCTGGGCTGGATTCTGTATGTTGTTTCCATGTGCTCTGCTTCTCTTTCTGGACCTTCCCATAATGATTCATGGGTAGCGTTCTGCCTGTTTGCCACAAAGTCAGACTAACCCCATTTGCTTTAGAATCGTAGAATCATTTAGGTTGGAAAAAGACCTTCAAGATCATCAAGTCCAACCATTAACCATGCCCACTAAACCATGTCCTGGAGTACCCCGCCTACTCACTTTTTGAATACTTCCAGGGATGGTGACTCAACCACTTCCCTGGGCAGCCTATTCCAATGTCTGACAACCCTCTCAGTAAAGAAATTTTTCCTAATATCTAACCTAAATCTTCCTTGCCACAACTTGAGGCCATTTCCTCTCGTCCTATCTCCAGCCACCTGACAAAGAGACCAGCACCCACCTCACTACAACCACCCTTCAGGTAGTTGTAGGGAGCGATACAGTCTCCCCTCAGACTCCTTTTCTCCAGACTAACCAACCCCGGTTCCCTCAGCCGCTCCTCACAGGACTTGTGCTCCAGGCTCCTCACCAACTTGGTTGCCCTCCTCTGAACACACTGCAGCACCTCAATGTCTTTCCTGTAGTGAGGGGCCCAAAACTGAACACAGGAGTTGAGGTGCGGCCTCACCAGTGCCGAGTGCAGGGGAACAATCACCTCCCTGCTCCTGCTGGCCACACTATTTCTGATACAGGCCAGGATGCTGTTGGCCTTCTTGGCCACCCGGGCACACAGCTGGCTTATATTCAGCCGGCTGTCAACGAGCACCCTCAGGTCTTTCTCTGCCAGGCAGCTTTCCAGCTGCTCTTCCCCAAGCCCATAGCACTGCATGGGGTTGTTGTGACCAAAGTGCAGGACCCTGCACTTGGCCTTGTTGAACTTCATACGACTGGCCTCAGCCCATCAATCCAGCCTGTCCAGATCTCTTTGTAGAGCCTCCCTACCCTCAAGCAGATCGACCCTGCCTCCCAACTTGGTGTCATCTCCAACTTGCTGAGGTTGCACTCAATCCCCTCATCCAAATCATTGATAAAGACATTAAACAGAACAGGGCCCAACACCGAGCCCTAAGGAACACCGCTTGTGACCTGCCGCCAACTGGATTTCACCCCATTCACCACAACCCTCTGGGCTCGTCCATCCAGCCAGTTTTTCACCCAGCGAAGAGTACACTTGCCCAAGCCATGAGATGCCAGCTTCTCAAGGAGTATGCCATGAGAGACAGTGTCAAAGGCCTTGCTGAAGTCGAGGTAGATAACATCCACAGGCTTTCCCTCATCCACTAGGCGGGTCACCTGGTCATAGAAGGAGATCAGGTTGGTCAAGCAGTGGGGCTAGCAGCCCCTGTTTCATATTCTCTTTTATTACTTGTTTTCTACCCAAATGTTTATGTTTGCTAGGTCTTGATGAAGAAGAGCAGTAAACTCTGTGTCCTCCTACTTCTCTATCTTGTAAAATGAATTATTTTGCAGTTATAAAGGATTTAGTTATAAAGGATTTGTCTGCCAGGAAGAGGAACATCTGCATTGTATAAATAGATTTATCTAGAGTCAACAAGGTGTTATGCTTTGCTGAAACCTATCCAGCTGAGAGGAGCATTTTACTTAATAACAGCAGTAGCACATTTGTGAGAATTTAATACTATTGCTGATGATAGTTAAGAGATTAATTAATAGCCAACTGAATCAGTTAGCAAAATGGGGGTAAGAGGGATTGGAAGAACCTTGAAGGGGAGCTTGCTCTCAACAGAAAGCTTGTTGACAAAGTGGATATAAAGGAATATTTTGAGTTGGCATACATTTTATGGTACCAAATTTGAAGACGAGAACTGTAAAAGACTGTCAGTTCTGAGTAATTGTGTAAAATCTTCTGAGAGTTTGATTGCACAGTCTACTCACTAAAGGGTAAAGATCTTAGAGAAAATGTAGAGTCACGGAGAGATGCAAGATGTTCTGTCTCCTTGATCTGTCTTTACACATAGCAACTGTTTTATTAAATTCCTATCACAGTATCAAAAAGAATTAAAAAGCTATTTTAATATTATTTAACATTTTTCTAGCTATTCTACTATGGCTAGCAACCCACAGGCATCTCATCCTCAGGGCATGGTAATTCTGAGTAATGACAGTGGTCAACTCTTACAAATCTCTCTGCACCTCAGTATATGTTTGGGAAAGAGATCTTGCATAGAAAGCATTAACCAAAGTGTCTTTTAGCATGTCATGAGACGGTAGAGAGACTGCCTGAAACCTGGGTGGCCGTCTTGGAATTGTAATGTCATTCCTTCTTATGTCTTTCCCTAATATCTTCAGTATGTACCTTGGCTTACACAGAGCTAATCACTGTGTTCTTTGCCGACATCTGTTCTTTTCTGTAAGCATTCCCAATTTGTAAGTCTTCTGCATGCTCAAGGGTTAGCAGAGATCCTCCGGCAGAGACATGGACTCCAGGAAGGAGTCATTCTCCAGGCTTTTTTTGATGTTGAGGACCACTGACCTTCAGCAGCTTTGCTCCTGGGATAATTTCATTCAAGTGTAGCAAGGCCTTGAAGCACAGCCTGATACACAAGAGCAAAGAACTGCTAACTTCTCCATCCCTTCAGAGCACTGAGATGTAGGCAGTTTTCAGTGCATTCAGCTGGAAGAGTCACCAGTGAGTCATAGCATCCACCAACATACTGATGATCAGGGATGTGTGGAGGTAGAGTAAAACTGCAGTGTTTCCTTTTACTTCCCTGAACTGAAAGCTGGATAGCCTCTATCCACATTAAGTCCCTTCCAGTGGCAAACCTGTTATGTGTCACCAATACTATTGCTCTCCCTCACAGAAAGTGCTCATGTGCAATTTCATTTTGTTTATGCTTTGAGTTTTTGAGGTGTTGTTCATTGCTTGGTTTTTGAACAAAGTGAAAATTAGCTCCTTGATGACAATTTGTTGCACTTACATACCTGCAGAGTTTCGCGGAGGTTGGCACAGTGGAGAGGGGCACAATATGCAACTTTCTTCTCAGCAAGCTTCTGTTTCTACCTGGAACAACTATTGCTCTTCCACTCTGGGGCCACTGCTTTGCACAGTAAAGCATTTGGCTGTGATGTGAGGGTGCATGACTGCACCCTACTCAAAGGGACCACATACGTATGCTTGTGATTGTGCTGATTTGTGTTATTCCGCCCATCTACCCCAGCAACTGATCTGCAGTAAGGTCATAAACCTTAATTTAATACTGCTGACAGCTAAAGGAGAGATACTGCTTTAAACAGGTATAGAAGCAGAATTGCATTTTAGAAATGAAAAATATGATTCCTATCTAAAATGATGTTTGAATGCAATTAAGTGTCATACCTCTATTTGTGTTTTTCCTGACAAGGCACACAAATATACCTCTGTTGACTGGTTTGACAGTGCTAAAAGTGCATGACTGAGAGATTACTGAGGATTACTGCAAGATTCAGAGAGAGGTTATATCTGACCCACGTGGAATCAGCTTTCAATGAGCCAAGCAATCTTCTCCAGTCTCTCCTTTCTGTGGCTTTTTTATTGGATCTGCGCAACTTCAGTCTAACTGGTAGAGGTTTGAACAGGAGTCAGAGAGTTTGTCTGGTTGGGGAATTTACAGTCTCATTTAAGTAATTAAAATTGGTTGATGTGTACCTCAGTTTCCTCATCTTTAAAATGTTATTGATGTTTTGGGTTTTTTTTTGTTGTGGTGTGTTTAAGAACCAAGAATTTTTAAAAATCCACTGTGTATATGTCGGACAATGCAGTGGCAGTGTTGGTTGTGCTTGGAACTGGGGAACCTGAATAGGCAAAGATAAAACTTACTTTAATAATTGAAAGTGGATTTGAACCAAGCCTTCTAAGAAGCAAAATGTGGAAAATTACATGTAGTTTCTATCTAATCAGCTCTTACAGTTTACCCAAGAGACACGCATGAAGTTTGGAAGCACTGTTTTCATATACTTTCTCCAATAGCCTTGTTTTATTTCATATTCAGTTCCATGCCCGATGTTGAGAGTGGACCCATGTTAAATCTGCTCCTGTTGCCTATAAATAAGCTTAGGGATCTTAACCACCTCACGATTTTGTCAGTGTCCGCTGCATGTGGCAAGCGGCATTCACCTTCCAGTGAGCTAGCAATCAGTCTGGCCAGTGTTTCCCCTGGGTGAGGTTGCTGGCTGATAAGAGCTGGTCTCCACGCCTATTCAGACCCAGAGAGGTCTGATGGGAATGGCAGAGCTAATAGTAGAAGTTAGACCTTTTTTATTTTCCCTCTCCAAGATTTGTATTTTGAAAAATTCACAGAAAATCATAGAAAAGGTGTTTTGGTCTCTTTTTAAGCAGTAGTTTAGTGTTACAAATATAGTTATCACTGCTTTTAGATGAGGTATGAAAAATTGGGGGTAGGGTGTGTTTTGTTGATTTTTTAATCTCACAAAGATGCAAAGGTACCTGAGAGAAAAGGGAATCAAATAGCAAATGTAGTCTGATATTGAAACAGGGGCAACAAACAGCAACCAAAAGAAATGAGGTTTGGGATTTTAACAAAATTACTCTATCCCATTGCATTATTTTAAGTCAGGATGTTCATATTTAGGGATGAAAACCTTAAAGATCTGCTGTGTGAGATGAAATTTTAAAAAAAAAAAGTCCAATGACTGTGCATGCAGTGTTTCATAGGTATTTGGTAATGAGTATTTTCCATCTCTTTTGACCCTTTTCAATTTTGTAGATACCACAGAATATGTAGGTACTACTACATGCTGGAAAAATCACACTTCCTTCGTAAAATTCACTGCTGCTGTTTACTTGCTTACTATTAATTTTTGGATGTGCTGTTGGAGCTGCGTATTCATTGGTAAGCAAATCACAGGAAAAAATACATGTTACCATGTACCCTAACAAAAATAAAAAAGCAGCTAGATTTTGTGCAAGATTAATAGGGAAACACATTATCATGTTATTTATTGTGCTCAGCAATTATTTGTTGTCTCAGGAGCTATGAAGATAAATACTAGATCCTCAGTCAACTTCCCTAATTGAAAAATGAGAAAGTGTGAAATATAACTTTCTTATTCCACATTCTTTTTTCATTATAGTTTTAAGGAAGCTAGTTGTTGCTGTAAATTCAGGAAAGCTACATCACACCAACATCAACATTGGGAAGTCATTCAATCAAAAGGTAGGAAAAGTAGCCTGACCTGGTCAAAAGCATTTTGAAGAGAACGCAGAGGGCATGGCTAGTCTAAATGCTGTATAGCTCTGCAGAAAGTTCATGCTACTGAAACATGGCAGTGAACAAGTACCAGCTCCTCAGGTGTGCTGTGAAGCTTTCTCTGGTGTTAGCAATCATACTGGCATTAGGCAAGGCTGAAGGAGCAGATGTTTTAGAATTTGTTTACTAAGCATAACATTCCTACTTTGAAACAGCAGAAGCAGCAGAGAGGGAGAGCACATTAGAACTGAGCTGGCTGAATTATTGACATGAGTGAGTTCCAAACCAGTAAGTTTCCACTTGAATTTCCTGCCCAACATGTTATCTTTGTCTGAATTCACATGTTTTCCAATTTCTTGGGTTTATGACAATATTTAGTTATGTGTTGAAACCTCTTAAGTCAGTATTTCCAACCCAGATTTGTTTTGAAACCTTTGCTCTGTGAGAAATTTGAGCATTTTTATTTTGTGGTTAGAAACATTTTGAAATGTTGACATTTTCTGTGAAATGAAAATTCTGTTTCTATGTGGCTCTAATGAGCAAGATTTCTCGCCTTGGAGTAGCTCACTGTGGGAATGCTGTACCCCTAACGTGCAGGGCAAGGGGTGCTCCCTCAGTGGGAATTTATTTACTATCCTCTATCCTGCCTTCATCAAATGTATCACCCTGTTCATTTTATACTGTAAATTATTCAAACTGCACTGTGAAAACAGTAAATAATTTCCTTACAGGTTTTTTCATGGCTCTGTTATCATAACATCTTAGTTCCTCACAAATGTTAATGAAATGAACATCACAGAGCTCTTGTGATGAGTTTATTCCCATTTTATGTATAGGAAATGAAATAAGAAGATTAAAGCAAATTTATGTAACTGGAAAAATGGGCAAGCTTTCAGGCATATACAAACATGGGCTGCTTTTTCTGCCTGTATCAGGCAGTCTCATAAAAAGAGATCGCCGCCTCCTACAAATGTGGCTTCACTTGCATCCTTAGGCAGTGACAGCAACAGTAACAGTGCTGTTGCAAAGATTAAAGTCAGAAATTATGAAGTGTTGACTAATTTTGGCTGCCTGGTGTGAGAAACCAGGAGTCTAATCTTTT
Source organism: Astur gentilis (assembly GCF_929443795.1). NCBI lineage: Eukaryota > Metazoa > Chordata > Aves > Accipitriformes > Accipitridae > Astur > Astur gentilis. The sequence goes on from NC_064909.1 coordinate 16,928,407, forward strand.
TTCAAAGCATTTTTTGAGGTCATCATGTTTTCCAAGTATCTCTCTCACTGGTGTCATTTGCAGCTGCGACCGCTTGGCTTCTCTGCAGATCTGAGAACAGGTGTCCTGGGGTGAGTGCCTGGAAAATAAGGGCAGTGTAGCTTGCTGTGAAAGTTTTGATTTATGTGATCTGCCCTGTATCATGTTGGAGTTTAATGGCCATTTGCCAAGGATGGCTTCAGGTGCCTTAAACGTGAACTCGTCTTTCTCTCTTTCACTTTCCTACCTCCTTTATTTCATACCTTCCAACTTCTGTAATGGTGAAAGCAGGGGTATTAATGACTCGTAGCAATAGAAAATTTACTTTATCCTGGAATATGGCTATCCTCAGCACCAAGTGAGCCATCAGCCTTCAAATGTCTGTGCTGTTATAAGGCTGGAGGGTTGGAGGATGAAGAGTGAAGAAATGACGTGCCCATCAGAAATGGCGAGTTAAAGAAGGGTCAATAATTAGAAACTCCCCAGAATTCTCACTATCCTTTTATAGCTAGACAGCAGCTTTCCTTTGTTTCACACAACCTTTAAATCCCCCAAGTACTCTCTTTTTAAATATCTCTGAGTCAAGGCCTTGAACTCAAACCAAACGAGGAGCAGATGAAATTGAGAAGTTAATGACAAATACTTGTGACAGACAAGTATTGTCAGTGAGGTTGCACAATCCCTGATTTTTAGCAGCATTTAGTGGAGGAACATTAGCCTGCAGCACTACATCATCAGAAATTTTTTTTAAGAGGTGTAATTAAATGGAAGGAAAGGTTCTCTTTTTTGAGAGGTAGCACATATGGTGAAATAAGCATGGTGGATTTCCATGGATAGGTATTTCTCACTATGTACATGCAATTAAAAATTGAAGTTTCCCACCTTGTGTGCATACAAGGTCTTGCCCCAAGAACCATTGGAGTCAATTCAGCTGCGTCCAACCAGCCTTCTCAGGGATAGCCCAGAGAGCAGCTGCTTGTTGGTAAAATGTGCACAAGGGTGCACATTCATCCCAGGTCTTTGCAATTTCTGTTCACCTATTTTTTTGCAGAGTACAAATGACAAGGTTTTCAAACAACCACCAAGTACTGTCCTATTAAGCTCTCTTGGTTTAATGTGTGCTGAGTGGGAGGGCTTTACCTGACTCTGTTGGTCCCAAAAGCTTTCAGTAGCATTAAAAATTATGGCCTGAGAAGTTGAATGTAACACGTGAAGTTATAATTATGTTCAGCTTGATTAATCCTGCATGTTAATTAGCAGCATAGCCAGTTTGCAAGATAAGGGATATCTTTGTGAATGCCTGTAAGAATTTTCAGTCTTACGTCCCACCTGGCAAAGTGTGGTGGCAGTAAGTTGAAGGTTCCCATTTTGCAGTGATCAAACATCACAGTCTTTCTGGCCACGTTCCTCAGAGACAGATTTGTCAGAGCTTGCCAGTGCATTTTGATTTCTGTGCTGGTTAAGGGAGAAGGAAGGAGAGAAGAGGCAACCCAAGTCCAGAGAAAATTTGCTGAGGAGTGAAACACATCCCCTTTGGTCGCACAGTCTGAGCAGTAAGTTGCTTGATTTTCCCCTTTCCATCCTGCTGTATGGAAACTAAGTCCAAAAGCATGGGCTGTCATTTGAGTCTGGGGTCTGGTACTGGATTTGAACACTGCCAAGGCTAGACTGTGTTCAGAAGCAGGACCTGTGAGGTACAAAGTCAGCACTTGTTCCCCAAGGAGTTGTTTGTTTCTCCTTTCAATTTAGACTCTGAAATGCCATTTGTTTAATGTTGCTGTTTAAATAATGATTTATAAGACTCCAAGCCAGCCGTGGTACAGCTTAATGACTGCTATAATTTATGGATGCCACTGGCTACATAAACACTGCTGTAAATATAAAGGATGTCTCCCACAAATTTTACTTTGATACTTATTTGATACCATCCATTTTCCTTTCCTTACACATCTTCTGTGTGTGAGTTGCAGCCACTTCACTCGGCAATCCAGGTCACTCTGGCTCACCTTGCCAGGAGTGATAGGGGCTGGGAAATGAAAAGATCAAATGTCTATTTTTGTTACAAAATATTTTAATTAAAAATTAAGTTTCCTTGAGCTTGGATGCAAACATCTGCATCAAGTGACCCATTAAAACGGTCATTTGTGTTTGGGCTTTTTTGGTTATCTATTTGTTTTACTAGTTAATCATCTCCTTTATCCAATTCATTTTGCCATTGTGCACACAGTAAGCAAGCAAACGGGAGACAGGAATAAATCATGCACTGTCACAGAACCCAGCCATTCCCCAGGCTGCAGCTTTGCTATTTGTGTTCTCTAACCTATACAAGGAGCATGTATATACGTGTCTAATGCTAATCTGAGCTAATTCGAGCCCTGTCTTTGCAGAGATGAATGAGCATGCAAATCTGCTGGTTTGTTTTGGAGGGTAAGCTTCTGGAATTGCTTCATGTCTAGTTGCAACTGACATCTTTTAAATACTACACTCAGTTGACTTCAGGAGATTTGTGCTCCTGGGCTGCAACAAAGACACCTGGGAAGACAGTAGGTGCTCTTAAATGCCTTGGTTCCATATAATTGGTGTTAATGCAGTCATGTACTTGGAAAACAGAGTGCCTTTACAAAGTTACAGTGGATTGAGTAAACAGAACAACTCCATTGCCTACAATAGCCCTTCCTCTGAATCTCTGGATATTGTATCCCAGCAGCTGCTGGGATAAAACACGGACATTGCTGAAAGGACTGCAGGTAGTCTGAGTGGGACATGAGAGTTGGTGATAAACATGGGGTTCAAAACTGTCTGTGGGGTAATTCAGAGAGACAAAAGTACTTCTGAATTTGAGTAGGACTTGAAGAATTTTTAAGAGTGTCATGGTGTTACTAACATCATGGAAGTGCTCTGGGTCATGTCTCTTAACTTTTCTTTAGGTGGTACTTCCAGCAACACGGTGCCATACAGGTTCATTGAATATCACTAGGAAAAGGGATCACCTACTGAGTTACCAGAATCGCTTCTTACAGCTTTCTAGCATCCATTTGCATACTGACCTGAACCCACTGTGTCTGGCTTGTGACTTGCACAGAGCTTTGCATCTGACATAGGGAAGGCTCTCAGTGATGTCTCTAAAGAGTGCATTTTTGCAAGGAGCATGGCAAAGCCAAGGAAGATACCTTCTCGTTGCCTGAAATCCTTACCAAGGGGCCTGCAGAAATTGTCAGCAACCAGCTCTGAGTTACTTGGTCTATTCTTTCTGCAAAGCTCTCCTCTCTAGTCAGCCTTGACCCTAACTGAAGTACAAGGGCACTGTGGAGCCTGTATGCAGCAAGCCAGAATTGCTCTAAGGTAGTCAAAAAAATGGAGCTGACAATAACACAGAGCACTCTTTTCAGGAGCTGGGGTCCTTTATTAAAAAGGTTTGGCATGTATTCCCCCCACTCCTGAATTGATTTGCACCATAAAATAAGCTTGAAGAGAAATAGTGGTTGTTTTCCTACATGCTTCATTAATTTTTAGTTTTGGCAGGCAATATAAATAAAAGTATCAAGTGCACATCTAATTGAATCACCAGTGATTCCCGGCTCCCTGTAGTACCAGAGAACATGATATAGCTGCACTCTGTAGCAAGCACAGGTGAGTTAGGCAAACAATGGTTCACTCTGCCCAGAGACTTTGGTTTAATCTTGAGCATTTATCCATTTAATGTGAGATAGGGCAGGAGTTGTTGCAGTGGGGAATTCACAGCACAGACCTCTTCATACTTCTAGGCTTGCCTTCTAGGAGTAGTGAACTGGAAACACATCTCTGCAGAGACTCAGGAAGGTTTCAGCAAATTGCATCTACACCCAGATTTTTGTGGAGGGGGCTCTTGCACTTCTCAAGCTTGGCCTCCTCCATATATACTGTCTGTAGGATGTTACTGAACTAATTCCTGCCTCCTCCAGGTGGCTGATCTAGAGCATGTGTCTCTTAGGACAAGTCCTTTTTTTTCTTTTTTTTTTTTTTTTTTTTTTTTAAGTATCTCACTTGGCTACAATCAAAGACCTCTGGGTGAGAGAATTCCTACAGTAAGGAAAATTATACCCATCAGGCTAGATGATCTCTGACTTCTCAGCTGTCAAGGGAATCAAGCGCCTCCAGAAAAGGATGGTGCTAAGGGACTACTCAAGATCATTTCTGAATGGATGATACTGGCCTCTGATGGTAATGTTCAGTGACCTCATTTTATAAGAGTTGGCCCCTTTCCACATTGCTAGCTGCCTTTTGCCGCTTAGCATAGGTAAAATGAATTAGTGATTTTTGTATCTTGGTAGATGTATTCTGCTGTGGGCTCTCTGACTCATGGGCTCAAGGGGAGGGTAGTGCAGAATGCAGGAGCAGGAGTGGTTATAGAAGAGAAAGAAAACTACAAGTACAGATCAGACTGTTTTCTCTTTTGCAGAGAGAATATGACAACGTGATATATCCAAGTCATAGGTAATACATGTCAACGGGAGGGTATGATGAAAACTCGTGTTCTTTCCAAACCATGCAGCCATGTTATTCCTGAGCTAGATGGAGAGGATGTCAGTCTTCAGGACTGTCAGTCTAGCAGTAACTTCACATACAACTAAAAATCTATTATGCATATTGTGGTGTTCTTGAGAAGTACCACAGAACAGGCTGCAGGATTTCAACCCTCTTTTCAAGGGTCAAAGATGCCTTCCAAGTTAGAACACCAGAAATACCTGGGGAACTGAAATTCTCTGTTAGGTAGACCATTAGCTATTTGACAAGATTAAACAGGTCAAACAAAATAATTACTTTATCAAGTAAGTATTGGATTAAGGGGATTTCACAAGGTGTTCTCCCATTCAGTGTTATCCAGGATCCTACAACCTGTTGGCTGAGAGGAAGGCAATTCAATAATCTGAAGTGGTTTTTGTTTTCTTTTTCTCTAGGATCTGGTTCTGGCTCAAAAATGGCTCTGGAGGGTTCCTTCAGCTGCTGGAATGGAACAGCGATCAGGCTGGGGCAGACATGTGACTTCATCAAGGACTGCGCTGAGGGAGAAGATGAGGGAGATATATGCAGTGAGTAAATCCAAACCCCCAGGCTGCATCCTCCTTTTCCAAAAGCATTGATTGTTTTGAATTTTAATGCCTGAGACTTTAGCACAATAGACTAATTCGGTACTATCAAAAGACCAGTATCCTCTGTAACACGTGCAGTTTCTCTGGATGTCTGCCTGGAGAAGAGCATTTGATATGTTCCTGTACTCATTTGCATTAGTTCTGCAGCAGGTTCTTAAGATGCTCTTAGTGCTTCATCTCTTCCAAAGTCCTGATCAAAAATGCAAAGGAAGTATAGCCTGAATAGCTAGATGCCTTACAGAATTATGAAATGTGTAGTTTGTTAGAGTTTTTAATCAAAATGTAGCACAGCATGTGGCAGAAGGGAGAGAAAGGAGAAAAATTCTAAGATGAAAAATTAGTAGAGCTAGTAGCTTGTCTTTGACTAACTCCTGTGTCTTTGTAATTCCTTTTGTTTTCTGTCCTCTCTTGAGCAGTCAGTAGTCTAATAAAATACAGCAGAATATAGGTAGCAGCCTAATTTTTCAGAAAACTTGCTGTGTCTGAATGCTTTTAAATTGTGCTGTATAACCTAGATACTTTAGGACCTTCCTTTAACCATCTTGAAGATGCCCTATCTCTTTTTCTATACCTCTGCATGTTCTACCTCCAGCATCTTCCCTTTTGCCAGTCTACAGATAGTTAGAAGTGGTAGATTGACAGATGTATGGTTATCCACAGGGCAAATGTATCAAGATAAATAATCATTGAGAGTTCATCATTTACCAATTTAAAGTGTATGCATCACAGCTGATCTAGCCTGTGGACTTTTGTCAACAGAGCTGCATTGATTTGGTATGCAAAAAATGTGTTCCCTGACCAAAATACCAGTCCCAGCAAAAGCCTTTGGAATAGAAGAGACACTTAGTTTAGCTCTCATATGTGCCAGCTAGAGCAGGGGAGAATCTGGGTAAGGTAATTCAAACAAGCTGTGTCGATGTAGGTGATGTATAGACGAACAGACCTGTGTTGCTTCTAGCATAAACTTAACATGAGTGACACACAACTTGTAGCAAATTCCACTTCTTTGCTGCTAACAAAGAAATAAAACAACATTTTATTGGTGTGGAGAACAGTGGTTTGACCTGGGATTATCTAGTAAACTAGTTAAAAGCTTGAAATGATATGCTTCTCCATCATTTTAGACATTGTTACAATATGAAATTATATTCCTTAATGACACACACTCAGTGAACATTAAATTCACTTTCATAGGAACAGTGTCATCACTGTGGACTTGCAGCTCCTTAGAACCAATAATGCTTCATATTAGAAGTATTGAAACCTTTTTGCCTAAGAGCTTTAAAACAGAGCTCTAAGACCTCATAATGGTATTTCTATTGTGTACTACACTTTAATTAAAAAAACTAATTTTTTAAAAAAATTCTGATAATCAGTAGGTTGAATGCATTTTCATTTCATTGGAAGCAGAGAAACACATTATTTACCATCAACTATATTTCCAGATACACTGTTGTGTCTGTATAAATGGCTCTGCCTTGTGAGGGTAATCCTGTCTATACCAGCGGGAAGAGCAGAGCTCCCAAGGTGGAGTTTCACCAATTGTGGATGCAAACTACATTACCACCATAGGATGGGGCAGGCCTAGAGGAACATGCTTACCTATTATTTTCAAACATTGGATGCACCCTTGGCTGTTGTCTTGTATCAGGAGGCTGGCTCTGCTTCTGCCCCTAGCAGCCACCACGTATCCCATGGTGAGCCAGCTGGTAAAGTGACCAATCTCTCCGTCACATACATTATCCAGAGGGGTTGGTTTGGCTGCCTTTTTCCCCTCCATGCAACATTCATCTGTAGCTATTTGCATAAAGCAGTATAGCAGTTACAGTTGTGTCAGCAAAGAATGTACTGAGAATGTAAATGAGAAAATGTAAAAAGCAGAAGATACTTTGCTGCCTGTTTAGCAGAGCATCACTCCCTACCTTGAGGAGAAGACCACACGGCTTGTATTCAGCCACAGGTACGGGGAATGAGAGTTCCTACTCCTAGCTAAAAGGCCCTAAAAGCACCATCTTCCACCCAAGCAACAAAAAAGACTGGCTTGCCTCAGCAAGAGCTTGGGTTGTGGATATGTCTGCTAATCCACTTAAAAGCCTGCTCAGTTCTATGGCTGATTTCTCTGCTTTTGCCTCTTTACTGTGTTGAATATTGTTGGCATAAGACTTCTTACACAAAACAGAAATTATCTAATGTTTTAGATGTCAGTTACATCTGCATGACAGCCTAACACAAAACGTATGTCATCTTTCAGCATTTTAGTTGTCATTTTACTCCTGAGCAACATGGATGTTTTCATCAGCTTTTTGCAAGCGTGGCAAAAAGTGATTCAGATGTATAAAGCAAAGAAGGGGGTTTCCCAAATGCTTCTGCTTACACAAAAGAGCTGTCAGAAAAAGATGTAGCCATGCTGAAAACCGAGGGAAGAGCTTTTAAAGTTACCATTAACCAAAGGCTTCTATCTTTGAGCTTCAAGGAGATGTTGGGGCTTTTTTTCCTTTCACAGACTTCTAACTGTGCAGGTACTGATTTTTTCTCTCTCTCTTTTTTTTTTTTTTTTTTATTCCTATTCATTTGATTTTTGTTCCTTTCTTAGCTGAAAAAAATCTCCCTAAAGTCTGCTGTTTGTTAACATCTCTTTACTTATTAATGGCCAAGGAAATGTCACGGTGCTTGTTCTGCATGCAACCAATTAGTCTGTGTAGAGAGTGTAAAATCAGAGAGGGATGACCCCGAGAGAAAAGCTTGCTGCTGTTTGAGTCATAATCAAATATTCTTGCAGGAGCAAAAGATAGCTTCAAAGAGGCTGATGTGGAATTAGATCCAAACTGTGTTGATTTGGGATCAGACATACAGGTTTAACAGACTGATGGAAGTGCCACACTGGAAACTATTTTACAGAAGCATACTTTGCAGACACACATTAAGACTTCAGATAGTGGTGGTCTTATGTCTTTGCTAGTGAATTCATGCTTTTATGGATTATAACTTACTGAAAAAAAACAACTTACTACTTCTTATTGTAGTAATCATATATGTAATATACCTGGTATGGTACAAGATGGAGATGAAAACTCAAATTATTTACTAATGCAGATTGGCAGAGCTCTGCTTTACAAAAAGGGATAATTTGTTCCAGTAGTTTTGTACTTCTCTTTTTAGTTAACAATATCTTGGATTTTGGCTCAGTAACCTTTTGTTGCAGGGCAGCCAGACCGGGAAAAAATAAAAATTTTACTGAAAAAAAGTGCATATACTTTTGGCTAGTCTAAAATTATTTTACTTTCTGTCTCAAATTCACCAAAAAAGATTCAGCCTGGGAAAATATTGGTTCATCAGTGAAAGCATGTTAGGAAAGTAATGTATATATTTTAAAAAATAATAAATTAAAAAGAATGGAGGTTCTGCTAGTATATTTATTATCTAGAGACCAAGAACTTAGAGGATTCACTCAGGATATGACAAACCCAGGACTGATTCTTTCTTCTGCTTAAGTGAATTTGAACCTATATTTCGTATTTCCATGCAGAGTTTCCAAGATTGTGGTCTGGAGTTCTGGTCTAGTTCAGAAGAAAATGGTTACTCAAGTCTCACCTGGGATTGCTCTTCCACATTTTATAAATTTTACCTGGAATAAGGATTGAAAGTAATGTCCTCCATCTTTCAAATAAATCTCATAACCATTGGGTTATAGGGTAATTTTCACTCTTTGCCTCATTTAATATATAAAGATGTTAAACACATTACCAGGTGAGATAAGGAGGACTAGTATCTGATTCATGAAAGGGGTGACTCAGGCTGTGCTATGTGGTTGGAGGAGTGTATGCACACATCTGTCAAAAGACTAGATGGCAGCTAGAATAGGAACCTATAAAGTCTGAATTTGTGATAACATGAACAAGTGACCAAAAAAGCATAGATAATTAATTCTACAGGGGCCAGTTTACGTTCCAGGCAAAAATGCATGAAGAAATCACTGGATTAATTTACATCCTAGTGATACATACAGACCAGCAGAGTCTCCCTGCAAGCAAAATGATGAAGTAGCAACCTGTTGCCATGCTGTGCTCTCTTAAGGTTCCTGTCTTGCATACACTAATCCTTTTGCTTCTTTCTTGATCAAAAGCTGTACTTCCAGCAACAAATTCTAACCTCTGGCAGTTCTGAACTCAGCAAAGCCTTCTGACATTAAAGGATAACTCTTAGTTGACTGTTGAAAAATATTTTCCCTTTTTATGCTTCATTTCTGGTAGAATTTGGCTGACCAACTTTGCTAGCATAGAAGCAGCCGTTGAAGCAAACTCATGTTTGAGATTCATGTGCTTCTTTAAATTGAGTAGCTGATCTATTTGGCTTCTGAGATTTCCTCCTAAATTTGGTAAAGGTCCATACGTACCAGAGTAGTCTTTTATGCTTGTGTCCTTTATAATATGGGTCTGGAATTTCACCCAAAAGTTTAAATTGTAGTATCTGGTTGATTTACACCTAGTTTTGAATCAAGAGCCTGCTCCATCCACTTAATGAATTATTTCAGTTGCTAATTTTGCTTGCTATTAAAGGATGAAAAATCTGGGCTAAACAAAAAACCTTGAACTTACTTAGATTTTGCTTGAAAGGTAATTCATTCTGAAGGCCTGGAAATATTTACTTAGGAACAAGTTTAACACTACAGCTTTTCTCTACTTTATCACTCAAATAAAAGCAAAGACTCTCACATTCTCACAGGGCTCCAATCTCACTGGATTACTCTATTCTCCATCCCATATCCACAAGCTGCCTCTTAAAATTACTAAGGTCTAAATATTTTGATGTTCCTGTCACTAATGTTAATATCCAATGTGGCAGGTTTCAATAAGTGTAACTCCTGGCTCCTCATTTACTTGATTTTCTGATAAAGTCAGATTAGCATTCCTTCATCAGTGCAGTATCTGTGCTAATGTGAGTTTGAACTATAAACATTCAAAAATTGATACATACAGATCGACAGAAAAGTGCTAGCCAAAGAGGTCTTTGTGGAGTAGCAATAGGTGGAATTGTAGGTACTGTATGTCTTCAAAGCAAGGAAGAGCAGCAGAGAAAATGCATCCAGTGCACAGGACATCTGAAAATTCATTAAAAAATTCATTTGTGGAGGAGGAATGAAATTTTCTGGGAAAGTAATAGCTTCTTATTTATGCCCTTACCTTCTTCATTGACAGTGAGCTTTTTCTGGCCTCCAGGCAGGGATTGCTACTTAGATGACTCCTCCTGCTGCTCTGACTTGTTTACATCATCCTAGATAGCGTATGGCCATGAAATGAATTCAGTTGGACACCCAGCCAAGTTGTTTCAGTAGGAATTCAGGACACATTATAATTTGTCATTTTCTTTGGATCTCAGCCTCAGGCTGTGCAATGAAATATAATCAAGTTCTGTAGAGGGGTAAAACACAAGGAAGCAACTCTCTGCTTAACAGCTTCACATTTAAAGACCAGGCTGAATGAATTTGGAGATTTTTAAAAGGAAAAACTTGAAAAAGCCTTAACTCCATTACAGGTTTTGATCTTTCCATAACAGATTTGGGTACTTGTGGAAAATAACAGTAAAACATGCCTCTCGCCTTCATGTCAGGTTCCAGGTTCAAAAACTAAAAAGCCACAGATGTAAGATTTGTTTCAGTTTCCTCTGTGAAGCGAGTTGTGATTCACGGTCCTAGAAAATCAAATTTTTCTGGTCTAGATGCTGCAGTTGTGGTGTTCTGCAGCTGTTTTCTAAGGGTAGACCAAGGAGCAGGTTCATGTGCCACTGAATGAATTGCCTGTTGAGGTGTGTGAGTCAAAGCTGAGGCCCTGTGAGCAGGTATTTAATTGACCTGCAATCTCAGCCAGAGGGTTCTGCTGATATTTCAATATCTTAAATGATCTGGATTTTGAATACTGGTGCCTCAGCGTCTGACAGCCACTTTATAGATAGAAGATTTCAGAGTGAAAAATTTTAATAATGACAACAAAATCTGAGTTCAGGGGCCTCCTCTTCTCATAGAGAAGCTATTGAAATTGCCATTGTTAGCTGACTGGCAGATTCTCTTGCTTTAGGAGTTTGTAGTCTATCCTACATTTTGTAAGTGAAGAAATTTTTACTATGATTTTAACAAGCAGTTGAAAGGCTGATTTCCTGGATATGGGGTTTTATAATGTGTTTGCACATGAAATTTCATTTTTATCTTGCAATTTTAAACAGATTTCTTGTATCATTTGCCTTTCTTTCAAAAAAAAAAAAAGAAACCCAAACCAAAAAACACATAACAAAAAAAAAACCCCAAAGGTAGTTCTAGGGAAAGTTTAGGGGAACAGGGAAGGGAGAAACAAATATGTGCTAAACTGGTTTTTAGTACAGATTTGAGTACACAATGGTGTAAAAACTGTGAGAAGTCAGGAATATCATCATCCCTTTTACAGCTACATCTGCTCATCACAGCAGTTTTTCTAGTTTATTGGAAGAAGGACCCCCACTCAGCAAACGTGTTCAGGGGCTTTGTACTGCCAGTCCCAAGGACTGGTTAGTCTATATAGCAGGGTAAGATGACTGGTGCCTCTTCTTTATTCCTGTTGTGGCATCTTTAATGCCTAATGTAACTCTATATTAAAAGGGCACCTATTTCACCCAAACTAGCTTTGTGCTCTGCCTTTTTCCACATAAAACCCAGTTTGTGCCCTTTTATTAGTGGGAAGCCTTCTGGTACCTGGCAGAGTTGTCAGCTGCACCCTGGGTGCAGAATCTGTATTAAGGATCGTTAGTGATTTACTAAAAGTGAAAATCATGTTATAGTGGTAATGATTTTACATGGCATTTTACAAGGTCCATTTTCTGCCAAGGTTACTTAATAAGTACAGACTCTGGCCTCATGTCGAAGAGGAGAAATGCAAAGGTAGAACTAGACAGCAGTAGAAATTAGGGAGGAAGCAGAGAGGGTTTATTGAGGATCATGGGATAAAATATTTCATGAGTTTTGAAGGAAACGGGTGATTCATGGCCAAGTAGACAGTGTTCATGTATGGCAATATTAAGTGTATGGCTCAGGGCAAAAGGAGCAGTACTTTGCACCCTTTGTAAGAAGAACTTGCAATGTAGGTAGAGAAGGCAATGGAAGGCATGAAGTTACTTTCTGCTTTGAATGAGATGACTATTACTTTAAAACTGGTTAATTTAAAGGCAAAAAGCTAGTGTATCTTTATTGTTTGGAGCTGGAAACTTGCCTGAAATCCTAAGCCAGTGACAGAATGAGTGGGCTTCAAAGCCTGGAAGTGTGGCTTAAAATAAACTATCCTCTTTTCATCCGTTCATCTCACCAAACAGATTCACAGGTACAAAAACTGAGGCACAAAAGGATTCAGTGCTTTACCTGAGATCGCATCAGTGCTCAGAGAGAAGAGGTCATGTTGCTGATCTGGGCTGACTAGAGACCTAGACTGTAAAGGAGGGGAATCATGTTAGGAACTTACCCCTCTCCAAGATTCCCTTTTGTGGGGCTGCAGAAGCAGTGGTTAGGAAAGCCATCTCCAAGATGTAACCTTGAGTGGGTTTATACCTGTGAAGCTGTAGAGACCAGGTATTTAGGAGACCAAATAGTGTACACCAAGATGAGTCCTCTCACTCAGATTTGTCAAAGTAAGGGGGTGGTCGCTTAGTCACAGTCTGGGAGGTTGTTTCCCTTGACACCACCTTCCCCACAGTCAGGCACACACATGACTCCACATGAAAGGACTGAGTAGCTGTGGGGGTGCCCACATGCCCTGGGCAAACCGAGTCAGAATAGTCACTGCAGCTTCTCTGTGTGCCCAGGAGTCTCCTCCTTAGTTCACTCGGGTTCTTCTGTATGTGTGTATGTCTTTCCCTCTTGCAGAAAAGCTTCCCTCTGGCTTTTACTGTTCGTTTGAAGAAGGGGACTGTGGCTGGATGCAGGGCTCCTCTGTGTCCCATCCTTCTCCATGGCGGATTGGAAGCCCAGAGCACAACCATTTTCCTTCAACAGAAGGTGTGTGAGAGTAAACAGTAAGTGCAGAGAATGAACAGCAGAGAGCAAAAAAGATATGCAAATGGTGGGGAGAGGGAATAAAACACAAGGCACGTTTTCCTGTGTACTTACATATTCAGCCTCCAGTGAAACAAAAGCCATCTTTCTACTCTAACTGCTTTGAGCAAAAGACTGTCCTGCTCGCTTCCTGTCTTGAGGGTACAGAGAGGTATCTCAGGTCTCCCTGATTGACACCAGATACAAATCTTGACCCTTTCTAAGCAACTTCACACCGAGTGTTCATCTGCATGACCCTCCTCCATACCAGTCTGGTTTTTTTCTTTCTGATTTTCCTATTTACTTCCTCCATTTCTCTGTACTGCCTCTGGTTTTTTCCCTGCTCACATCCTAATTTTCCTTCTCTTTGTCCTATTGTCCCTTGAGTTCCACTGCTAAGTATAATTACCGTATACTTGGTTCCCCTACCCAAATCCCAGTAGTTAATTTCTAATTCTTCTTGTACAAACCATTGCAGGTTTATACTTTGGGCACTGAACTACTGCTGGTTAAGTTTTGGCAAACAGGCTACCTGCCAGGATAAGCTTTTTCCTAATGCAATAATGTAAATCATTGGAGGCATTTATTGCTGAGGCACACAGCAGCTAAAGGGATACGATAATAACAGCAGAGTTAATGGTGTATAATCCCAACATTGCTTTAGAAAGTTAGAACCAGAGTTAAACAAGATTCTCTACTTTTGTGTGAACTGGTATAGGCTACAGTGCAGCTATTCTGATTTATGCCACCTGATGGTTTAGCCCACAGTATTACAGACCTCAAAGTGATGGAAGCATAAGTAAATATGAAGGCAAAGCACCAGAAAGAGGGTACTGTGGGGAGCTGGCAAGTGCTGCTGATTCATGATTTGTCTATGTTGTAGAGGCAATTTCAATGAAAGCCCAAATAACTGGGCTCCGAGTAGTAGTACCCTCCTGAGCTGGAGGGCAGAGCTGAAATAGTGCAAATACACACCTTTTCATGCAGAGCTGCCAAGGAAAAACCCTAGTGTTACTACTGCCCTTTTTCCTCGTTACAACAAATGATTGAAGGAGCAAAGAGGCCTCCATCTGCAGTAATATTACCCTGGTGGTATTTTGCCATAGCTGTGTTTTGGTTTGGTTTTGGCCAAGATAAATATTCTCTTCCAAGTTACTTTTTGTTCATAAAATATACATTTTGTTATTCAGCCTTGCAAGGAGGATAAATCTGAAGTCATGGAGCAAGAGAAGATAGCTGTAGGGGAAAGGTGGACAGACTCCTTAAATGTGTTTCCTGAGTATGTTTCTTGGGTAGATGAAGCTGCATCCCTAATAAATTGAAAAAGCCTTCTGCTTTCTGGCATGCTGCTGTAGTAGGAGCCCACTAACATAAGTTCTGGGGAGGTTTCACAAACCCTGAAACCAGAAGGTGAGTGCTGCTGTTTGACCTTCTTCCTGCTCTTTTATCCAGGTTGTTCACTCCTCCTTAACACCAGCAAAGCACCAGCAGTAGCAAACACTGTCATGACCAGCACTGCATTTCCAGCTCCTTTGAGGAACTCCCCCTGCGAGGCAAGTTGTAATGTTTTCTTTTCTTTTGCATTTTACAGAGCTTTTTTTGTCTGACTGACTCTGGTTTTCAAATATAGGCACTAGGTCAGTAGCACAGCAACCGCTTTCTCTGATGGCTTATCTGTAAAATATACTTACTTAATGCCCCTCTGTGCAGGTAAAAGATATAGTTATCTGCTTGAAATGCCACAAAATGTGCTCTGAAAAGCTTTGGCATATCCTGTCCTCGTTGTATGGACTCACATGATGTATTACAATCCTCATAATTAGGTGTATATGCTGTAAGGGTAGGGCAGCCAGCATTACAAAGAGGAAGAAGCTTACTGCATGAACAAACATTGTATTTGCAAGATCCAAGAAAGAATAGGCTTCGGAACTGCCCCTGTGCTGCTCAGAAAATACAGTGCATGCTTTCTCTAGCACAGCTGGGATTTGAGCTAGCAGGTCTTCATCATGCTGCACTTCAAACCTACCAATCCTCATGTAGGCCTTGATCATAGGAGCGCTGAAGTAAGCAACAGCAGAGATAAATTCATGTAGAATGGAACCAGGTTCATATTCAAGCAGAAAAGCTGTTGACAGTCATAAGACATCAACTTAAGCAAGTATATCAAGGCTTGCCAGGCAACCCTGCACATGGTTGTAATTTCTGAGTCAGTTGTACTTAAACTGCAGCTTACAGGAAGATGACCTGTCTGCATCTTTTTACTCTAGTCTGTAGCTTCACAGATTATATTAACCACTGATAGAATTTATTTATGACTTATGACTTTGAACCATGGCTAGTGACTTAGAGCATTTCACATCTTGAATGGTGACCCTGAAATGTCGTATAAGCTCCCGGATCTGAGAGCAGAGGGATTTGTGAAAATTGATCCTAAAAAAGTACAGTTTGTTGGTTGAGCACTGAACAGACAAAAGAATCAGATTCTCCCTGTTCCAGTGATCTTAAAATACAGAAAAGACAAGAAGGGATGTGTTAGAAAGTCCTCTGGAATGAAAGTACATAGAAGATGTTTTTTCTTTGGTTTAAAGTTTGATCTGGTTCACTTCTGTTGGATATCTCAGTTCATACAGGAAAGTGCACCTGTTTTTGCTTTCTTGATATATTAATGTCCTCCTTCTTTAGGAAATAGATACTACCTTGGTTTTCCTCCCTTCTGTGACAAAGGTATATGCAGGTTCTGAATATTTTAAGACCTTGTTCTGCCATGGACCATCAAGAGTGAGGTTTTTTTCATAATCCACCTGACACAGGAATCAGAGTAAATGATTTCCCAATATGTGTATATTTTTTTCTTGTATATACAACAGTGCAAATAATTAAACTTGCCGTCGGGGGAGAAGCTGCCATGTATTTCATCTGCTCACATGCCATCCCACCTCCGTCACTCCCCTTGGCACCTAAAAGGCATCCGGACGCATCCAGCATTGCAGCTGTCGGTAATAAAGAGTGAAGGAGTTTGGCAAGGGTTTTGTCTCTTGCCTTTTCATATAGTGTAAAAGCTTCTCTTCTCAATGAGCCCCTGGTGGCTTCAAATTCTATTTTACTGGAACAATCTGTCTGTGAGCAGAATAATTTAATTCCACTTTTCAGCACAACACAAGCGGAGAAAAGAGATATTCCCCCCTACGTACTTATTCCTCCAATAGGTGCCAACAAACTTCCTTATAGTGAAATTATAGTCAGAAAAGAGGTTGTCAAAATACCATAATGCTGTCCTGTATTTATTCACCCTCAATCACTTCTCGATTGAACTGGCTCAAGTTCAGGCACTAAAAGATGAGTTTTCTTCTACCTGTCACTGCTGACAGCTCCACCTGGCATGTCACAACCAGGACAGATTCTCTGGCAACTGAAATCCCACTGACAAAATTCACTTATGATTCATGTGGCAAAGGGATCTCAGCAAGTGTCTGCAAATTAGACCCATTTATTCTTCCACAGTTAGAACGAGCCATAAACCTGTCCTCCCTCTTGTATCTGATCCAGCTCATGTGATCCTTTAGATACCTGCTTGCTCTCCTTGCGTGTTCACTTACATAGTGCCTTCTTCTGACAGCTAGTTCCAGTACCCCAGAGAGATTCAACTCAGATTCACATCCTGCACCAATAGATATTAATGATGGAGGCTGTCCTTAAGCCTGTCATTTAACATCCCTCCTCCTCCTTGTATGCCGTGTCTACCCCCATATCAACATGCCCAGCTTGGCTGAACTCCTGGGAATGAGACTGAGTGTGCTGCCCTACCTACTCAGACTGCTCAACTTTCTTGAGTGAGTGGAGCTTACCCCTGTTCTGTGCATGGGACTTTATCAAAGGCCATATGCTGCAAGCCCTGAGAGCAACAAGGAGGCCAGTAGGCGTCCCCAGTTTGCTGATCTTGACTCCCCTCTCTTCTCTTCCTGCTACATGGGAGCTCTGGGGCACTACTAGACCCACTGTTTACTGAAGCTACTGTTTTTCCCCTTATCCCTTAATTTGCTTTTATTTTAGCCAGTCATGTTAGACAATTACACCTGCCATAGCAAATGCTGACACCCTGCTTTTTAGCCTGAGGTCTTCGTAGGAATTAATTACTTCAGCCTCAGCGTGAGGAGCATTACCTGCTGCTGTGCTGTTTACCAGGCTGGAGGATTCTGGTTTTTGGCCAGAATGTCCATGGAACCAGGACTCAATGCTGATAAGGAAACAGTCAAGCAGTCCACAGTGGGTGCCAACCACAAAGAGTTTGCTAATGCTTCAGGCTTGTTTTTTCTCCCTCAGCCTGACTGTTTAATCTTCCACTGTGATAGACTGGCAACGGAGATGACTGAACAGTCTGAGAAAATAACTGCTAATACCCTGGAGACTTATGGGGTGGCCTGGTCACAAACACCTTCCCTGCTGAGGTTCTGGGCAGCTGTTTGCAGCAGTGCTGATGCTAGCACTTGGAGACTCCAGAGCCTGGATGATCTTTGGCATATGTATTGCTGCTCAGTGCAGGACAAGCGCGACCCTCCATCTTTGTGCTCTCTCCAGCTCGAGGTCGGTCATCAGGAGCATGCTGGGCTGCTTGCAGGCTGTGCTCCCCTAGCGTTTCCCATGCCCTGCTGGAGGCTCCTCATTAACTCAGAAAGGGAAAAAATTAGCCTGACCTACTCTGTACTGCCCCACATGCATCAAAAGATGAGAAGAGAGTAAAAATGCATGCAGGAGATACTGTAATAAACACAGCCTGTACTTTCCCACATGTTTGGGATTGGCCCTTAATGTGCCTTGCACTTTGTGTGTAGCTTTGTATTGCACTTTGCTCCTGTTTGTTTTGAGCAGCTTTATATTTTCATTTTCTTTGTTCTTCAGTGCTTTTGGCAGGTCAGAGCGGTTAGTTTGTGATGCTGCCCTTTGTTCTTGGTTCAGTTAGTTTTTCTCTTTCTTTTTGTTGTTTTATTAAATCTTGGCTAGAGTATCCTGGCTTTAAAGAATCTCTCTTGTTTGCAGTCCAGACAGTCTTTGTTATCTTTTTCATGTTGCACATTTGGTAGAGTCATTTGCCTATTGACCCTATTAACTGTGTGTTTAAAACCCAATTTATATGGAAGAGGAAAACTGTGGCACGTCTACTAAATCTTGGGGGGATGCAGGAAGTGGTATGCGTAGTACATGAAGAGATGTGCCATTACCCTGAAGTAGCCAGAAAGGGGAGATGCAACAAAAAGCTCAGGAAATGGTTCAGGAACCAACCTGACACAATAATCAAGAGTGAAAATCTTTTAACCTACTCGTAAAAGTTCATTGAAAACAAAGCACATGTAATTGAGCATAGGAATACATATAAAGTGCAAAGAAATAATCCAAACAGTGGCCTGATTTAAAGGCAAAATTTATGGCACTTGAGCAATAAAGCACAGCATTATTCGCCCCTTCTCTTCACACTGTGGTTCTCCTTCTCTGAGTGGGACTCAGTTGGCTTGCACAAGGTCAACAGGGCAAAGAGGATCGTGGGGTGGTTAGGCATTTCCTCATTTTGAAGAAGAAATCTATATGCATGTCATTAGTAGCTGTAATGCTGTCTGGGAATCTGGGAAACCACATTGCAATTAAAGTCCAAGGGAAGTGCTGTCATGTCAGACACCACGATGGCAAAACTAAATTGCTCGGCTGCAGTTGATAGCCCCTAGGTGTGCGCAGTTTCCAGACTATAATGGCCACCTACTTCTCACTACTTTGCAAAGATGTCAGAGAGCTGGCACAAGAGTGTTGCAGATGTCCAGGGAGCGCTCGCCTTCATGTGGAAGCTGGAGACTCAGTTCTGGCCCCCCACATCTGGACAACGAGGCAATGCCATCTCCCTCAGTCCCAGTGTTGTTGCTGTACAAGTGCAGAGTCATGTACGTTGACTTGCTTTTTATTCCATTTTTCAGAGATGCTCCCTGCTGTCTGCATCCTCAGGCTTTGATGGATGCTGTGGTGCCTGTAGATCATAAAAGTCATACCCATGTCTTCCTAAAGTGTTTGGGCTTCTGTCATAAAAAGATGTAAGACCAGGTCCAGGATTATTGCATTCTGTGAGGGCTTGGTACAGTGTGTACCTGCCTGGGCAGCAGTAGTTATATCTATCCTGCGAGATTTCGTTTTGCGGTGGATTATGACTGTTACTTCTGTTTGAAAGTCACTGCAGAAACATGAACAGTCTGGAGACTGATTTTTAGAAAGGCTGTGCTTTGCTCAGCGCAAGGGAATCTGTGATAGACCTTAGTGCCATATCTGAGAAGTAAAAGCCATGCAAGCAGTTTTGTTGTAGGCTGTAATAGAGAAGGAGAATAACAACAGAGGTGGTGTTGTCTGGATGGTGATGAATTTGAAATTAGCCTTAAATGTTACTGCATGCATCTCCACAAAAAAAGGTGACTCTTTGCAAGAGGGACTACATTGTGATTTGGAACCAGATTATTTCACTTTTCTGTTAGATCCTGGTTCAAACATTTTAAAGGGTATAGTTGTGCTGAAAAACAATGACAACAGATTCCCGTGATAGTAAAAGAGCTTTCTGCTTTTGGCCATGTTTAAAATAATGAAAATCTCTTTCTGATGCTATTTTGACATTTCAGCTAGCTATTTCTTGAAAGCCACCATTATGTTATGTAAGTAAGTACCAAACTGAGCCAGACTTCTTTTAAGCCTGAAATTACTTTTTGAGTGTAGACTTATTCTCACTAGAAAATAAATATAATATGTTGATGTAAAACAGTATAGTTGAAGTTTGCCCTCTCATTCAGGTTTATAAAGATGTTTTCATCCTCTGTGGTTATTAATTCACTTCTCTTTTCTATGCAAAAGTGTTGTATTTTTTTTAAAGCATGTAAATCAATAATATAAATCATTCCTTGAGTGCATTCTGAGCCCTATGCTGACACCTGCAGAGCATGTCTCTTTTCCTCTATTCCTCCTCTATTCCTTGAGCTTTAAATAACTTCGAAGGGTACATGCTAATAACATTGACTCAGAACATTTATGAGCATGAAAAATGCAACACAGATATGCCTCTAGCACAGCCTTTCATGTGCTTTATTTTGCAGAATGTTGTTAGCATCCTTTTTTTAATTTTAAAGCGTTGTTTTTAAAATCTGTACAGCTTATTCACTGTTATCTGTCTTTATCTTTTCTTGCTTCCTTTGCTACCTAGCTTCTGTGTCATTGGATGGGAGGATCTATAATATCTGAAATTTCTTGAAGGCCTGGTCACTCCACAGTACACTGGCAGCAAAATTATGAACTCTTTCTTTCTCTTTTGTGGTCGTCTTTTTTTTTTTTTAATGTTTGTTTGTTTCCTGAAATGAAGGTGCTTTTATTAGGTCCTTGATTTTATAAAAGTAAGCATAAGTAAGAAATAATGTAAGAATAAATAGCATGAAAATCTGTTCATATAAAATAAAAGCTTCTCTTGCCTGCCTAGATATTTTAAAGCTACATGATCAGATCAGTTAATCATCGTTGTATCATTTCTATAAGGTTTTTGCTTGCACATCTGAGTCCTAAGCAAAAGCAGAAGTGCCAGCAGACTACAAGAGAGACTGATCATGCACACTTGTTGATCCGGCCAAAAAAACAGGAACAAGACCTTTTGGTTATCTTCCTTACTCATAAGAGTCCAAGTCTAAATTGCTGAACAGGCTTAATAGATGTCTTTGCTTGTACTGTTGTGTGCAAATATTTCTCATTTCTAGTAAGAAAAACAATATTGCCAATGTGATAAACTTCATGCCTCAAACATAGTTCATATTCATGTACAAAACTTACTGAGACTTGGCAAAGGTGTCTGCAGCTATTGTCTAATTCCGTGTAAACCGTATTCCAGCTTGCAGCTTCGGTTTCTATTCAACGATGAGGTGTTTTCCAGGCTTCTTTAATGCCTGACTTACATTTACTGGGTCAGTGCATTCACATCGGAAAACAACTTCTACTGTTTCCAATCCAGTGAAGAAGACCCAAAACAAGAGTTATGTTTTTCAGAAAAATAAATGTCTGTATTTCAAGAATCTGCAGTTCCTGGTCAGGAAAATTTTGAGCAATTCCTTTGACAAGTATTGTAGGTAGGGGCCAAGGATTGGGGGCATGAGAACTACTAAGTAATGTGCTGTCTCACAAGATGTAAGCCTGTGGTGCAGAGTTGGGGTGTGAGTAACAAGATAGCCACCGGTGGGATCCAGCTAGTGCAGTTCCTTGGGAGCAGGATGCCTGTAGGCTCATCTCCGTCTTCTTAAAAATACCTTACTCCAAGCCTGGTTTGAAGTATGTTCATCTTTTCCTCTTTCTTTTGTTACTTGTGCTAAAGACTGACAACTAGCTTTTCCTGCCAGGTAGGACTGTAATACTAATAGTGAGGGGCATTGCCACTCAGAAAGGGAGGAAAAAGAAACAATAACTCTCTCAAGTGCCACTGAGGAATGCTTTATTTATGCTACTGTGAGTGTTTGTCATTGGTACTCAGTCAGACGTCTAAGCACTAGTTCATGCTGGAATGTTTCTAGCCATTAAAGTAGACTCACAGGTGTAAGGAGGCTCAAACTTCACCCCAGAAGGTTCTCAGTATTTTATTTCTTTTGTGCATATGGGAGTAAAATGCAAGTCTTGTTTCTCAGGTGGTCTTGAAATTATGCAGCTTGTGCTAGAAAATCTACCCTCCTTGTTTTTCTTCACCTCTTTGTTAAACCTGCCAAGCCGTGTTTATATTGATAAGGATTAGGTTTTTGTTCTTGGTTGGATGAATTGAATCTCCTGTTTGTCGGTTCAGAAATTCCACAAACCCGAAGGCTAAGGGGATTCTCAGAAGGCATCTTTCCAGATGGTGTTTGCAGTACAGTGCATGTGGCCATCTGACCCAAGTTTTGCCTCAATATGCTGTGTGTTTACCATGGGCTCTCTCTCCCTTTAATTTTCCCCAAATCAGTTTAGAGCGTTTCATTTACTGAGTCAGTGGGTTTGCATATGAACAGCTAATCACGAGCTATGGTGTGTTCTAAAGCTGGAAAGCAAGGTGCCATTGAGCCAATGTCTACCTGCAATGCTTAATTAATTTCTCAGTGATGTTTCTAGCTTCTGAATATTTTGCTGCTGGTTTAACACAGAGGGAGATGTTTGATACATAATGTTAGAGGTATGCCACCAACAGCCCAGATTCAGATTTTTCCAAATGTGCCACTGTACTACTTACAGGACGCATCGTGTATGTAGTACCATCTGCCATCATTGATGCCGTATTCTGTAGAATGAATGCCAGCCCCATTCGGAAGTCTTTACTATGGTATCCAGCTCATCATCTGCTCTGGTTCACTTCAGCAGGTGTGAAAAGACCTGGACTGCCCTGCTGTGAAGCTTAGAAACCATGGAAATCGCAGCCAAAAATGCCCATTTGGACACAGTGCCAGTCGATTCACTCAGAGCCAGTTCATTAGAGTCTGCATATTGCACTTTGCCAATGAACTGATCTCCCACATCCAATGCCAACTACTTCTTTCCTTCAAACAGCTGACATGTGTGCAAAGGCATCCATTCCAATTCATCAATTGCTTCAGCTTTTGCTCTAGTGTTACGCTAATAACTATCAAAGGCTCACTCTTTTCTCACTTCTGACCATGTAGATGTTGCCTCTTACTGTCTGGCAGGTGTCCAGAAGAGACAGAGATCTGAAGGCTCCTGCGTAGTAGGAGCTCCAGGGCTTTCTTTACCTCTCAAATTTTGAACTGTCAAAATGGCACAGTGAAGTTGCTCCAACTTGCCTGTATTAGAAATTTCATGTAGTGCGTTAGAGTAGAGTTGGCATTAGAGTCCCTAAAAGCACTTCACGTGTGGACTTCTCAGTAAAAGGAGTTGCTTTCCCTGCTGTAGGTTGAGTGCTTTAAATGTCCACTGGTATTCCAAAGTTATTTGGAAAAAAAAAAAGAAATGTTTATTCCTGATCAGTTTTCTCAAGGGAAATTACTTAAGTGGCTCTGAAAGTTATTCCAATTATATTTAAGGGACAACAATTTTCACTGTATTTTTAATAGCCTCATTTCGTAGGTACTTGAAAATAGAAAATGCCCAGCAAGTTCTTACATCTTGATTGTCACCTGCCATTAAGACCATGTATGCACTAAGAGTTAGGAGTAGCCATGCAGATACCAAGTTTGAAGGCATCAGCCTCCTACTCCATAAACAGTTGTCAATAAACCCTTCTACCAGTCTTGCTTCTGGTGAACTTGTGGGTATGAACTCAGCCCTCAGCTGCCTCCCTGGCTATCACTTCATATTGTACCTGAAGCAGTTCCTGACAATCCTGCTCGACTCTGCTTTTTCTCTCTGGTGTCTGCAAGGTGAAAATCCTCATAGTTCATCCTATGGTTTCCACTGTCTGACATTATGGAAATGGACATGGGACTCCACAAGTCCTTTCCCAAATTTGGGGTGAGAGTGAGCTGGTAGTCAGACTTGAGCAGTGGCTTGTCCCCAGAAGTGCTGTGGTCTAGAAGGCCCCTGTGGTGGTTTGCTGAACCACTCAAAACCTTACACATCAATCTTGAATGTCTGGTCAAAATAATATAACAAAATGGATTCACAGACCCATACCTGCATATCAGTTAGTACACCTTATCAATGCTTGTGTCATACATGCTAGCGGTACAACAGACCCAGGAGTGATTCCAGGCAAGTGCAGGGATTTTGGGACAGGAGAGAGAGAAGAACCACTTCTAGATTTTTCGGTCTCTGACATAGTTTTGCAGTGTAGTCAGAATCACTGCTGTCTTTGTAAATTTGGAGACAGGCGGGTGAACTGCACCATTTACCTAAGTTCAGTACTGATATTTAATATAATGGGTATCCAGAATTTTGTTCCATCCACCCCAAAACTGTGAGCATAAGCTAGGAGTAATAGCAACACTTCTGTCCTTTTGACCCCTAAATCTGACTTGGCTGCTAAGGACAGACGTACAGTGTGAGATAGGAACAGCAAGCAAAACCTAGCAGTTGCATTTTATGCTGAGAAATGGATATTAATATTCTGTGCTATCAAAGCAAGAAAGTAAGTAATGTTATCAGGTATTTCTCTGTAAAATACAAATTTAATTCCTAGCCTCCTGACTTAGGTGTTGGCTTTGAAGTGTTAAAAACCAGGGGGCTATTTTTTAACATGCATGGATGCTAGATACTGTGCTGAACACTTTCTAGTGTCCAAAAAATCTGTCATTAATGTAGCTTTAATAACCTCGTTCCTTTAGCATTCTCGCCTCTACTGTTTATTGACAGGAGATCCAGCTCCTGCATGTGATATATGCGTATTTTACTTGCACTCTTTATCAAAAAAGAATTAGTTCCTCTTCTTCTTCACAAGAAAATTAGATGGCTATATTCATATAATATGTGTTCTGACACTAGCCTGATATGGAAGGGATTGTTCTTCTTTTTATGCAATGTGGGAGAGAAAGTCATAAAATGAGAAAACTACATGAAATAATTTTACATACAGGGATAAATGCATAGAAATGGACTCAATTACGTTAAACATAACAAAAATGTTAGAAAACCAGTTCCCTAATGTATTTTAATTAATAAAAAACCTAATTATTACTGAACTTGAATTGGAAAGTCTGTAGAAGCTTTGAAGGAGGTAAGGAAAAACTGATTTTTGAAAAGAGTATTTGGGGGATGCGGGTGTGATTACTAGTGATGCCTGCTTATTGCAGCTATTCTCCCTGTGTTTTTGCTGCTGCCAGAATATAAAAGTTGATTGCTGAAAAAGTTGTTAGTCTTAACCTGAATCACACAGGTAGCATCTTAGGGGAGTGGGATCTTTGTACTGCAGATAATAGAGGTATTAGATTATCCCTTTACAATTACAGACACATAATGTGAAAGCTAAAACAGAGATGTTTTGGACTCAACTTTACCAAAAAGAAAGGCCAGTAGTTCCAATATTAAATAGCATATGCTAAGTATTACAAGCTTCCACATCTGTGGAGTTTTTCTAAAGGGATTACATGAGCACAGGGGAGGGAGAATTGACTTTTTAGTGATTAGAGAACAAAGAAATTAAAGAAGAGCTGGAAATTTTGTTAACTTTTGGATAATGTTTGTGATGGTTAATCTCGCATGTTCTCTTTCTTCTAGCTACGAATGTCATGGCTCATCCATGGTGTCTTGCTGGGAAATATATCCCTGGTGCTGGTCGAGAACAAGACAGGAAAAGAACAGAGCCGGACATTCTGGTATTCAGATAACAGCGAAGGTTTGGGAATATGGCAGTGGATGATCTTACCTCTCCCAGATATACTGGATAGGTATGAGTCTCCTCATCATTCTCCTTCACGGTGATCAGTCATTTCATTGCTAGCTACCTGGCAACAAAAATGGCCAGCATTGCTCCTGGAAGTTGTTCTGTCAGGGAAGTACTTTGTCCCCGGGAGGTATCTTCTGTTAGAGGTGGGGAATGAGAATAACTGAGTAGTTGGAGCAAAGCACCCAATTTTAGAACTCCTGAGTGGTGGTCTTGACTCACAAACTGGGTCAATGGGTAGTTTACAGCAAGGTGCTTAAAATTCTGTGTCTCCATTTCATCAACTGGAAGTTATCATTCTCCAAACATACTGTTTTATGTAGCATGTTTGATCCTCTTACGTGGTTTGCTAGAGTTGGATGTGAGCGCCATAGCTGGGGTTTTTTTCTGGGTATCAAAGTCCCAAGTGTTCAATGTGTCTAGATCTGAGGATGAAAGAGATGGGAGAAGAACCTGCTGCAAAATCAGACAAGGGTGCATGGGAACACCTTTGTGTAAGCTGTAGCAGGAGGCTCAGCTTAATAAAGGGCTCTCTGTTATGACTGTATTCTGGCTTTAAGCGTAAAAGGTTTTTCTAGTAGCATATGCTTAATCTAGAGGCATATGCTTATTTAGAGTGTTGTTTTAGCTGTTTCTTACAAGTCAGCTTTAAGGGAATACTCTTGTTCATTGTTTACTTTTTGTGTGTGCTCTGGCTTATGCTGTTTATAGAGAAGACAGACATACTTTACCTCCTGATGCCCTGGCCCTTAGGCTGTAGGATGCATCTACAATCTGTGTCATGAACACTGGTGTCCTTTGTCTTTTTGGAAATCTGTGCCCTAGAAATAATGGATTTCATTAACGGATAGTTTGCCTCATAAGAAGTTTGAACAAACATTGTATGAATATGTCTTTTATCTTGCTGGCTCTTGGGGATGCACATAGGCTGCAAACACAACAAGGACACTGCCAACGCTTTGGTCCTGAATGTATAATTAATATGTGTGCGTCAAAGATTTAAAAAATATCAGCATTAAGCTTATTGTTCAGTCACTGCTGAAGCACCATTTGTAAAAACGCCTGGTTGCTTCATTCCCTTCAGCTGTGTTTCCTTTGAAGAATGGTATATTTTGCCATTATTATTTATGTGATTTATTTTCTAGTGTTGCCAGGGGAATGTTTTGTACCTGAATTATTCTATACTCTTATACTATTGCCTGCCTTTAAATTCTCTCTGGTTGCACAGTCAGGCAGAGAATACTTTGATCTTAGGAGCCAGGCTAGCGGTGGTTCATGTGGAATTACAGATTCAACTGATAACACGGTGCTGACAATATTATGTATAAGGTCCTGACACTCTTACTTCCCCATTACTTACAGAGAAAGACAGCGGGATTCACTGAGAGAAGAAAGTGTGTTGGAGGTTAAGACATAAGCAAGGAAAACTTTTAAGTTTTGGTGTCTGTTGAAAAGTTTTTGTTCTTATTTATTTACAGAAAGTGCACTGTTTTAATGAATTTTTTCTAAGATTGATTTAGTTGAAACCAGTCCTTCCTGGGAAGGAAGAAATCTACTGTGAGACATGGAAATACTGCAAGCTTCTTTCTCACCATCGCAAAACCTGTTTCTTAGGAAATCTGGACTGATGTACAAATTAGGAAGGAACTCTATGGAAGTGTACACTGAAATCATACTGGGGAGTCTGTAGTATATATAATTCAGACATAAATGACAGTTTTATTGAACTGTAAGAAGTATTTAATTGATATGAACACAATGCTGGTGCTGCTGAAAGCTTGCTGTGTCTGTCTTTTTATAATTGATTCCTGTGTCAGTAGCTGTGAAGGTCTGTGTTAGAAGAAGCATGATATTGCAGATATTCCTACAGGAGGAGTTGAAACTTTAAATCGCCTCACAAAAGTAAAGCTCTAGAATAAAGCACACCAGTGTACCAGTTCCACACAAAATCAAAGCATGTTCCATTGTGATTGGGAAGCTGAATGGAAAGTGTTATTAATAACAAGATAATATGCTCTAAAACTGCTCAAAAGCATGCTTGTTCAAAAGCTGCTTAGCCATAATTTCCATGTTTGGCTTATAGCACTTCAAAGAATCATTAGGAAGACTTCCAAGAATTAGGTCAGCTCTATCTTTAGAAACAGACATTTCTTAAATGTTTGATATCCCTCAGGCTGTTGGGGGAAATTATATTTTGACATAAAATCACAGCTAGAACAATTCAGGTGATTTGGCAGGAGCAGAAAGTAGGGAGGAGTATGTCAAGGAAGCTAAACTGGGACTGAGGGATGTTAGATTTCTAGCACTGTGTTAGCCTGGGCAACCCTGGACACACGCTTCATTTCCAAGAGCGTGATGAGGAGAGGATTGCCTTCTTTCCTCCCATTTGTTCCTTAGGAAAGCATCCAGTTGCAATTTCACCCTGTGTGAGGTCTTACCTTTCCTGTGTGGACTTAAAAGAAGCTGAAGTTCTGGCTTTTTACGTCTTCCCGAAGTTAGCTGTCCTTCCTTGTTCTGGAAGGTGAGGGCAAAACAGTCTTGAGAGTTGGCTCACATGATGTGTGGGTTAACAGAGCTGTAACGCAATTCCAAATGCTCAGTACCTTCTGGGCATCGGGGAGGAAGGGCAAAGGGCCTGGTGAGGGATATGCCATCGAAGCAGCTACAGTTAACGAATCCAGTTGTGGGCAAGAGCTCCTTGAACTGTTGGATGAACAGATTGTGCCTACCAGAGGCAAAAGGCAAAGTCTCCAGAGGTGCTGTATTTTAACTTGCCTCTTCAGTACACTCAACATGAACTGACAATCCTTGTTGTGCTTCATTTGGCCCCCATGGACCTACGTACCCCTCCCTGAAGGACACATTATCTGCAAATCAGATAATCTGCACAGATTAGTGAAAGCTAGAGAACTGGTCATTTTTACTTACTGGAATTTACACATTAATGCAGTGCTAAAATATTTGGGTTGAGAGTAGTGTAGAGAACTGCGTTATTGTAAAATTGGTTTATTTGATGGAAAATTACTGTTTGTTTTCCAATGATAAGCAATGAGCCTGTTGAGGATTGTTCTTTTTTAACTTCACAGAAATGCAAGTAGGAAACAGAGTCTTGAAAGCCCTGTTGTCGTTGGTAGATTGGGCTTGCTTTTTTTGTCCATTTGGTTTTAGTTAGTAAGTAAATGTGAGTTTAATTTTTAATAATGATATAGTCATGGGAATGTGACAGCAAGAGCAAACAGAAGCCTGGTGTAATTGAAGATGAGTGATTTGTGTAGCTAATAATTAGACATTCTGTTAGTTTAACAGTATGGTTAAGGTATATCACATAGATAAAATACAAGCACATGTAAAAAGTGATTTGTTGGAGCTTACTGTAGGCTGATGCTTATTATCACCAACCTCCCTAGCAACTGTTTTGCTACACAGTGTAAAAGGTGGAAAACGATCAGGTCTAATAGCCTGAAGCCTGGCTGGAAAAATAATGCTTTAAGAAACAATTTCTAATTCTCTTCATTTCTGCTCCCTTGGTGAAGCTGAGGCCAGCCATGGGGAGTGGGATGTAGACTAAATGTTCTGTGGGTCTGTCTGTCACCTGGCTGGAGTTGCCTGGAAGTGGACTCCACGTGAGCCAGCCCAGCCCAGACTAGCTCTGGTCTTTGAAGGCCTATATTCTCTACTAAACCTGTCCTTTTCTTCAAAGATTTCACTGTAACTTATGTGAGAGGAACCAAGCAGAAATGGCAAGTATTAATAGGAACCCGTCTAACCTCAGTACAGTCTTCTGATAGAAGATTGTATAGAAATATAAAAGGAATGTAAATGTGTCTACTGGTTAGAAAGGTTTCCTTGACTTCCTTTCTTCTCAAGTTTATTTTTTTGGCATTGCAAAGTCTAAATTTGTAGCCAGTCTTAAGTAGTAGTGGCCAGATGGGGGAAGGAGGAATGAGAGGAGAAGTTTATTTGAGGTCCCTAGAAACTAAATTTTCAGTCGTAAGTAGCAGCACCATTTGCCTTATCACTGATAGCAAGATTAAGCTCTGTGTCCTTTTAATAGGGCAGCACATTCAGAAAGTAAAAAACAATTTTCTTTTTGTCCATTGTGCTCAGAGAGCTTCAAATTATTTTCTTGCTGGTGACCTTCTCCTGAACATGGACTGAGGAATTTTATTATGTTGGAAGAGAACAATGTGACTTACGTGGAAGGCTAGGTATGGATGTGACCTTCCTGAGGAAGAAAGCAACTCTACAGATTTAAGTTACCCCAGAAGGTGATATTCTGTTGCAACAAGTCAAAATTCACATCGAGATGATTGTACTTTCTTTGTTTAAACTGGTTTCTTTACCTATTCTGGTCTTGCTGGCTTGCTGGATTTTTATGAACTACACTGGTGCTCATCAGTTTTTTGTCTACCTATCAAAGTGGGATTCCCTTTCAGTCCTTGGGAGTGAGGTCCTTTGTTCCGTCTGGCTCCTTCAGCAGCTCATTGAGGTCACCTCAATGGCAGGCAAAGCAGCTGGGGAACCTCTCACTCATTGCTGCAGTAAAAAGAAGATGTCTCATAGTCATACCACTTTATTGTATTTCTATGAGCTGTGGCTAAGCACTCTTATTGTCTAATAATTTCTTTTTGCATTGCCATTGTCTCTTCCTCACATTCCTTTCTGGGCATCAGGTTTCCCATCAAGGAAGAAAAGGAATATTCTTTGCAACATTTTGTACCGAGAGGCCTGTTTGTCTCCTGTTGTTCCTGACCTTTCTTCCCATTCTGCTATGAAGAAACAGGGACCCTCCGTATAAGCTAGACACATGTCTCCCTACACATTACCACATATATATTAAGTGGTCACATCTATTCCCAAATCTCTCTATTTTTTCTTCTTATATCCATCCAACAAGCCTAGCCTGTGTTGCTCTGACGTGGTTCCACATTACTTTGTTAAAAAAAAGAGTGAGACTTTAATGCCCGTATTGCTGCTCTTCTGCTCTGTAGCATTAACTATGTCTGCTACTGTCCTCCTTCTGAAACAGTTATTCTGCTGATGGCTGTTCTCTTCACCTGAAGAGGGGGGTTTTGGTGACAGTGTGTGCAGAGTACCTGTGAGAGATTTTGTACATGTATATATTCTGCATGATTGCCTTTAATAACACCTTTGAATCTCAACATTTATTACTAGCTATTAAGTAACTTCCTGCATGGCAATTCTGTCACTGTAACTGAGTTTGGTTAACATGCTTATATTTCTCCAAATAATCTCATTCCACCTAAGTATGTCTTTTATCCCAAATAGTAAGTATTCCTTTGTGAAGTGAGCTAACAATGCATCATTTGTAACAGTAAGTTAATGGGAACCTGAGTGTAATAATGTTAGTGACCTGAAACTTCTCCGTTCCCTAAGTACCTTGGTCTCAAGCAGGTTCAGCTGTAATTATTTTATCTAGGTAGAGAGAGAAATCAGTTCCATCAGAGGCAAAACATTACAAGTTATGAAATGGGATCTGTACGTACAGGCATGCTGTGATTGTGTCACCGCATGGGGGATTGAGTACAGAGGAGATTAACGTTCAATCTTGGTTAATAATCCCTATCTTTATAATAAAAAGGAAAAAAAAAATGATTATGAGGCTTTCTAAAGTAATGACATGAAGACAGCTGCCTGAGTCTGGCTAATGGAAACCTGAACTGTCTGTATGAGCCAAGGACAATATTTAGGTGGAATTCAGAGTTGTTACTGAAGGGAGCTGCAGAATTTGCACAAAATCAACTTTCTGAGGTCTTCAATTCAAAGAGAATGTTTTTTATTTCCCTCTGAACAGAAGAGGATATAATACACCCAAAAGCTAACATTTCTGTGCAATGAA
Organism: Astur gentilis; assembly: GCF_929443795.1. NCBI lineage: Eukaryota > Metazoa > Chordata > Aves > Accipitriformes > Accipitridae > Astur > Astur gentilis. The sequence continues at coordinate 16,959,807 of NC_064909.1, forward strand.
GACCTAAGGATAGGTGACTTAAGCAAAACAGTTTGTCCTCATGGAGGCTATACCAACATAACTACAGATGTGTTTTCGTATTTGTAGCTCTATATTTCTCTCTGTAAATAAGCCCCAGATATTTTGGGGGGAACCAGTCTTCTGTTAGGATCAAGAAAAGAAATAAGTAAGCAAAAAGAGACAACTGAACAGAAAACCCAGGATGATGTGATGAAGCTCAAATACTGACCACACTGAAATAAAACCCAAGATTCAAAGATCCTGAGGAATGGGGAAGATTACAGCCCAGATCATCTAGTTCCAACCCCCCTGCCATGGGCAGGGACACCTTCCACTAGACCAGGGTGCTCAAAGCCCCATCCAGCCTGGCCTTGAACACTTCCAGGGATGGGGCAGCCACAACCTCTCTGGGCAACCTGTTCCAGTGCCTTACCACCCTCACAGTAAAGAACTTAAACTTTGATTTTATCCTGTTTCTGTCAGATTTAACTGAGTTGGAATGTGCTTGGTCCTGCATTTCAAGGAACTGTTCACCTGGATTCAAATTTCACAGGTTAGGCCAAAAAAAGCTTATTCGTTATGCCCTTGGTGCCATTTCTTATAGGTGACTCTGAAATAGTTGATCAGTAGTCACCCTTGAGTGTTTTTTTAATTTATGTAAAACTTGTATCCTTCAGACAGCCGAGCTGATGTTCCCCAAAGGGGAGATTTGAGTTAGGTTTTTTTTGTCCACCTGGTACAGCATTTCCCATCTGCCTCAAACAGATTTTTTTTAAAAAAAAAGGGCTTCATATGAATTGCATTCACAGCTCAGCTGACACTCAACTCTGCAGGATGTAACTTGTACTTCCCAATTGTCATACATCTAAGGAACTTTTCCTAGCTGTGCTCCTGGAGTCAAGAATTAGGGCAAAAGAAGAGACAGATAAGAAGTAATTTCCACCAGTCCTCAAGTAATGATTTTTCTAGTATCCAAGCCATTAAAGCCTTTCGTAGCAGCCATATTTTCATTCCTATGGAGAAATCTAGCTTACAAACACAGACTTGCCTGATGAGGGTTTGGATTCCATGTGAGGAAGTTGCTGGGATTTATTAAGCAGCAAAGTCATGACAAACTTCCCAGCACTGATTTTGCTGCCCCTGTATAATTGCCTTCAGGAATATTCTTTCATGGCCATCCACCACAGGGTCTGTGTTTGCAGTGAATATGTCTACACAGTACTGTGGACCAGTATCTGTGCTGTATAGGTGCCATCTGAAGTACTGGGTGTGCAGTCAGCATACCCCACTTTGATCTCTGCAAAAATATCAGTGAGGCATTGTCACCTCCAGCGTTATACTGAGTCACTGCAATAACATATGCTTCTGGTGTTTCAGTATCAGCTTCCACCAAAGTCAAAGGGAGTTGTTTCATTGATTTCAGGGATGAAACAGAAAGAAAAAAAAGGAGGGGGCAAGGGAACGAGATTGTCTGTGGGCTTTTTTCGGTTTCACTGATGTGAGACATTTCCATCTTCAATTTTGATTAAATTTCCCTTAATTAGCCCATTAAGCTAAAAACACCAAAGCTAATGATTGAAATGTTAGTTAACTGATGATCTTGTTTCAATGGAATTTAAAAGACATCATATTTCTAAATTAATAGTGGCATTAAACTGAAGAAGAGGAAAAGATGAACTATTTGTTGCAGAAATGCTGGTCTCAAGAGAAGGTTTGTACAGAAACTGCATTCATGTAAAAAAAAAATAAGATAGACAACCAGAGCAGCACTGATGGTCCTAACAATGTTTAACATTCACATGATTTTTGTATTTTGGAGGCATTTCTGTAATTTTTTTTCATCCCTGGTGAACTTCAGGGAACTTCTCAAGTGCTCACAGGTGAAATCAGCAAGGCTGTCTCTTAAGTTGAATAAACTGTAAATAAAAGTAAAAAGCAACCTATTGCATTCTTATATGGGCATGTTAGGTGGCACTCCCTTCAATGACAGAAATACTGGTTTGTATCATGCCTTCCTGTTCTTAGGGGCTGAACATTTGGTAATTCTCGTAAGAACAACCCTTTATTGTCTGAAGACAGGTGACATGAGCAGTGCATCAAAGCATAACATCTTGGGGCATGAAGTTTAGGTTCTGCCAAGGAAATTGCCTGAAGCTATTTAGAAGAAGTATTTAGTTGCCTGGAGGTACAAAGAAGGTACGTAGTGGTCTGCAGAAGTACCTGTCTCTTCTTGTATGCAACCTGAGCTAAAGTCTGCAGAAGTGGAGGGAAAAGCTGACGTGGAGGAACTGTTTATTTGTCTTTGTAATTCATTTCCCAGCCTCAGTTTAGCACCTTACAAACATAAATACACATCAAAATGTCCACATCTCCAAGTGGCATTTAGTGTGCACCCCCAGGAAAAATGCCGAAGATCAAATGCATCAGGGACGTTTTAGAAAAGTCTTTCCCTATGTCCAATCCGTATCTCCAAGGAGCGAGAAATTTCAGTATTGAAGCATCATTGTTTTGCTTTACCAGAAATAAAGAAGGAGCAACATAGCAACTATATCAACTCTTTTCTCTTGTGAATGGACTGTGCTCTGTTCTAAATCCTTTGCACCTTTCAAGGACTGCCAGGAGTTTTTGCCGTTTGATGTTTTTGCTTTGGCTGGGTCAGCTTTTCTGTGTCCCCATCTGTAGCTTAGCAAGAACACCAGTTGCAGAAGAAGACGATGCTTCAATCTAGCTATCCTCAAAAGGCACGTATATCCCTGGGGTCTGTTTTAGTTTGTGCCAAACCTCACTGTCATCTCCGGTGGTGAAAGCTGCGCTGTATTTGAGAACAACACGGAAGTTGGTTACGTTTGTTGACAGTCAGGAGGCTGAAACAGTCAAACCCCTCATTGAAAACACAGGAACATGCTATCCCAAAGTAAATATACATTAGAGCAGAGAAGCTTCACTTGAATTTTGCTTTGTGAGGTTGGTTTGCTGGTAAAGGAGAGGTAGATTTTAAAAACGGTGGGAGGCAACTAGACTAATATAAGAATACTGATAGCAGACAAAAAGCTGAGAGAATATATTTTAGATCCAGTATTATGCATAAAGGTCTAGAGTCTGTGAGAAGAAAAAAAATCTGCTGGTGTTTAGACTCTTGCTGCAGTAAAGGGACAGGATTTCTACAGCCTTTCTAAATAAATAGGCCTGCTCCTCAAAAATACCTTGTTCTGTCATCCCTTTCTCATCTAAACTGGAACATCTGCAAGAATTCACATACTGACTAAATGCTTATGTCTAAAAGATAGAGCAGGAATCAGCAATAGATCTACGTTAAAGAGACCCATGAATGTCTTAGCTTCTGCTGGTGTGAAATATCAAGGGACAACAGAGAATGAGGTTTAAATAATATTTCCTATTGTCTTGCAGCTTGTTCTACAGCATATGATAGTTTCATGTTTTTATAGTCTTGATGCAACCTCTCAACATTGTATCTGACTTCTGGGCCATGGTTGGCTGCTTTTAGAAATTGTTCTACTTCCTAAGCAGATTATTATGATTTTATGCAGCAGATATGCATCAGGAGAACATGAACTTGCTAAGTTAAGAGAAAACCTAAATCCATGAGTGCACTAAATTAATGTGTGGTCAATATACTATTGGATTTGAAGTATTTGGTTGTGGTTTATTTTTTCTTTTCCTGTTGACTTGTAATATCACTGAGGGTGAATTTACAGGCTCTTTCTTCTGGTAACATAGGAGTGGCAGAACTTCCTGGCAAAAGCCATCTGAAAGTGTGGAAGTGATTTGAGGCAAACCGGCTCAGCTTCTACAAGGAGATAATGAGTTCTGCTCTTCCTGTGGACTACCCAGTGTCAGTTCCTCTCTTTTGTGACTACCAGGACTTTTAGATATCCTTTGCTTCCTAGAGGGTGGATCAACACCAAATACTTTCTAAATTGGTTTCAGTCTCTGGTTGCCAGTTCCTTTTAGAAACTCAAATGATTTCAGGAGCTCCAGCCTACTTATGTTTCTTAACACTTTAGGGCGTAAATCACTTGTAAGATTAAAATCACTTCGGTGTCTCATTTTTTTTGTGCCAGAAGCCAGGGGACTTTACTTTCTGTCCTGATGCCCCCCCCACACACATATTTGCACCTGCTTCAGGTTGTATGCTTCTGGAGGGAAGAGGGGCTGTATTGTTTTCTGTCTGCCTGTATTCATGTACAGCTCCCCTCCTCAGATTATCTTTTTTTGTTAAGGTTGAGGGTACTTTCTCTGGCAATTTAATAATTTTATATGTGAAAAGAAAAGCTTTTTCCCCCTTTCTAAAACTGCTTTAATTGCGGAGAGCTCTGAGTTTCATCTCTTTAACAGAATTTAATCCCTGTTCTTCCAATCTGTGCAGGTTTTGGTTTCAGATTGTCGCTTCATGGGAAGAAGGATCTGATGCCATTATTGCTTTTGACAATGTCTCCCTTAGTCTGGACTGTTATTTAACAAGTAAGTTTTCCTTTTATCTGCAAGTGACTTGTCTTTTATTTGCCATGTAATTGAAATTTGGAAAGGGGTTGAAACTGTGGGGAAGGGATTGGGTGTTATTATCTTCAAAAGACTCCTGAAATGTAAAGGTATGTTTCAGAAATAACTGTGCTTAGGTGGAGGAGACTGTTCAAATGCATATACCTTATTAGTAGAGCTGACCAGTGAATGGGTTCCAAGTTTGGCAGTAAATGGGTAGTAAGACATATGGTGTGGGAGAGTCAGCTTCCAGCTGAGACACTAGCATCACCTACCCACCCAGGCTGATGCAGAAGCCAGTCTGTGATTATAGAGTTCCACATGACCTGGTTTGCTGTGTGACAGTTATCAAAATGAATGACAGTTGGACTCTGGCTGAGGAAAGATAGGCATCCTGTGATTGACACTAACTTTGCAATAACGTTGGGCACAATACTCCAGTTAAATTAGAACAAGGTTATTTTATTTGGACTGACGCATTTAAGTCTGAATCAGAAACTAGGATCTTCACTCTTTCCTACTCTTGGGAAAAATTGGGATTCCGATCCAGACTTTGTGATTGACTGGCCTCTAGAATATGCCCAGTCGATACCTCTGCTGCCAGATTTCATCCTGTTTAGATTTTTATTGAATGTTTGTGTCTGGCTCATCTTTCATAATCTCATGCATACTGAACTGCTTAATTTGTAAATGTGTTCAATGATCTGTCACTCTGTACCTCAGACCAACAACTTACATGAGGATTGGAGGACTGCTGCTCTGAAGACATGAAACTTCTACCTTGGGTTGAGCAGTAGAACTTCAGTGTGTTCTTTCATGTCCTAGGCTTGAAGCTACAATCTCTGTAGCCCTGTTCAGACTGAAAACCTCTAAGCCACTTCCTCATCCAACAGCAGTCAGAACATTTCATCTACTTTGTATTATGTTAATTTACAATGACTGGGGTATGAGTCTTTCCATTTATGCAGTAATACCCCTTGTTTTCTGTGCAAAAGTACGATGTACTTCAGGTTCCAGTATTTTAAGGAGATCTTAAAATTAGTCTGTAATTAAAAAATATTGCACATACTTTTACTGGCTAAAAGAGAAACTTTCTAACAGTTGCTAAAGATTGTATTCTGTATTTCTGCTTTGTGTCTTCATTCACTTGCTGTTTTGGCCACCACTCATTCCTATTTACTTTTCTTTTGTCACAGTTCCCATAACAGCAATGGAAAGTCAATCTGCCCTTTCCTTTTAATAGTGTTATATCCTGTGACTGCAGGCTCTTATTCTCAGCAGAGGAGCCTGCAGCCCTTAATTTAGCTTCAGTTTTGTATTACATACTGACTCAGCCACCCTCAGTGATAAACCAATCTGTGGCTTCTTGTTTTCTAGTCAGTGGAGAGAAGACACCTCGAGGTACCACTCCAGACTCAAGCAATTTGCTCACCAGTAGAGGTGACCAGAAGAAATTTGGATGGGAACAAAAGCTTCTGGGAAATCTCCAGCTCAACACTGCCCCCATTTCTGGTCCAGCAGGTGTGTGTCTCATCTGAGAAGCATTTTCAGACAGCAGAGGTTTCCAACTAGTACAGATTTCAGTTAGATGTGGCTAAATGCAAATGGCTAAATGATTCCTTTTTTTTTTTTTTTTTTTTTTTTTTTTTTTACAAAAACCTTTGTTCAGACCTTTTCCCAAGTCCCTTACAAACACAACAAAACAAAACAAGCTCTAGAAAGCAATTGCCGTTAGCTGTTAACTGTAACTTGGATTTTGATTGCAAGCTGGTGAAAGAACCAACCAGAGGGAGCCTCTTCTCGAAGTAAAAACTGCTTTTAAACTGTAAGACAGGTTTGTTTGGTGTCGTGGTCAGAAAAACAGGCAGGAATCAAAGTGAAGTGTCCAAATTGACTGAGTCCAGCATGTTGTAACATGAACACCCATCTCTAGTTAATATAGTCTTGGTTTGAAATAACATAGCTTTGCTTTTTCAGTAATATTTTCGTCGCCTATTTGAAAGAGTACATCATTGGTCTTTGTTTTAAAAACATGATTTTTATTTAGAAATGTCAGTCTCGTATGGTCAATGTTATTTTGTTTTCCCCGGTCCCCCAGCTCCTCTTTCCAGCTTAACTGTAGTGGCGTGGGCCAAATAGATGCAAGATTTCCCTTCCCCTCACATCACTGTCTCCCAAATGTTTGTCTCTTCCCTCTCCCAGGCATGCCCACACATTCACAATATCTGGTTTGGGCTCTATGCGTACATTTCTATTTCAGTCTGCTTCCTTCCCTCCTCCTTGCCAGCTTCTCTTCCTGATTTGATCCAGGTGGCCACAATTTCCAGCCTACCGCGGGGAGCAGGGCTAACCATGGAAATGAGGGGTAACTACAGGAGAGATGAGCACTTGCTGTAACTGCCACCCTTAGTACTGCATGCAGCTGTTTCTCCTCACTTAGGGCTAGCTAGTTACCTACCAATTTGAAATACCACCCCTCTTAAGGTAGAGAACAGGAGCGTGGTTGGTATATGCCTCCTTTACTTTGTCAGTAAGCCAGGGATTTGTTCCTGCTGCCGCCTTCTCTCCCACTCCTCTGTCTTAGAAAGACTTCGAGTCTGTTCTGTTATAGGTTATGTTTCCCTTTGCTGCCTGCAGTGTATTGCTGAAATACAGGAACTAGTGGTGTTAGCTCTGATACCAACAGCAGTCTGGTCAGTGTGGTCAAAAGCTCCACGCAGCCTTCAAAGCCCACCTGAAAAGATGGATGTATTAGCCTGCTCCATGCTGCCACAGCAGGGCAGCTGCTGATATCTGAGCTCTCTTGTGAAGCAAGCTCTGGCAGCGGAGGCTGATGATACAGTCTGTGGTGTAGGCCAAGAGTTGCCATCAAGTGGAGTTTATTGATATTCTATGTACTGAGCACCATACAGCAAGAAAAGTGCAGGAGCACTGACCAAAGTCTCAGGAGAATGAGACAGAGGGAATGAGCCTGTATGAGAGGATGCTGGGCTCTGTGGACCTGTGCTTTAGCTACAAAGATTGTGTCTAGCTCTGTTACAGATGTCGTGTGTGAGCTTGGGCTGGTCACAAAGGTATGATTTCCCAAAAGACCCTTTCGGCCTTTTTGAGGATCCCTTGAAGTGTTCCCTTTGATACCTGCCTGTAAGTGGAACCACCTTTTACTTTTAGGTGCTTTGAGAATTGCTCTTAGGTCAGTGATCTTGTGGTAGGATCTGTACGCAGGTGTAGATCATGGACTTCTGGCTGACTTTCTATAGGAATGTCAATGCTTAGGTGGTGATATAGTTCCCCAAGGCAACTGTACATTTCCTTCCAGGGTACCTACTGTTTTAGTAATGCAAAAGCCATTAGATACCCAGGTTCAGATTGGAGACTGGCCTGAAGTTTGGATGCAAAGTTAATATATAGTGGGTATGTGGGTGTTAGGCTAGAAATCTTGTGGCTGTAGGTTTCTTTGAGGATTTTTTTACTTCCTGCTTCTCACTAGACCTGAAATGATAGAACATCTAGCGCTTCTGCTCCCTGTCCTATCTGACGAATGCAATTTAAAGAAATGCTTGGACAGTAGTAGTAATGGGAGTCAGATTGCATGGGGGTGGAACAGAAGGTCACCGAGGTACTTTGAGCAATTCATATCATTTGTTATGACCTTGGGGTGAAAATTCAAGGCAATTCCTGTGGTATCTAAGCCAGTTTGCCTAATTTCTGGGCTTGATCCTCAGTCCTGTTCATGTTCTGTCTAAAATTGTCTCCAGCCCCTGAGATTCGAAATCACTCTTACAGCAGTTTTCTCCCCTTTGTGCCCTCAGTGTAGACAAGGCAGAAATCAGAGAAGCTAAGCTGCAGCTTCTTGCATTGGGAAGTCATTGCATTTCTGAGGGTCTCCACAGCACCGAATCACCTTTTCGCTTTGTGTTGCTGAGTCCCTGCTCTCAGCAAACACTGCAGATGCTTGTTTGGTCCCTGGGCTATCCATTTTACCCAGCTTTAATCTTGTTTCTTTCTGCATCCTGTAATGCATTTAAGAAACCTCAGGCTGAGTCTGTCAAGGCCTTTACTTTGATGGCCATGTATTTACTGTTGTGCGAGTGAACCAACAGCATCAGCGCCACCCTGAAGTCCCAAAGACTGCATTGACCAATATGAGCTCAGCCAAAAGTAATTACAGCTAATGTGATCTTTGGCTTGTGTGATGGATCACATGCTATAATATTTCCTTCTTAAGAAATTATATTAAAACAAAGAACTGTGTTCCTATAGCTGAGGAGACAACATGATAATAAAATGCCCTCCCCAAGTCCCCAAGCCAGCTCAGCCTACACAGCAGGAAGTACAATCTGAAAGACGGGTACCACTTTGTTTACTTGACGGAAAATCCAAAGAAGCTCCATTGCTTTCAAGGGTATGGGCCTCGATTTGCTCCTTTATAACTGAGAACAACCTGTTACATGCACCTGCTGGTTTTGCCTGTGCTTGGAAATCCATTTTCAGCAGAAGTGATAGTCATCACCACCAACCTCCCTGGCCCCTCTGTTCTCAGGCTCTGTATCCAGTGAATTACTTCTTCAGCCTTGCCATTGCTTATCGTGGCTTGGCATGCCTCCAGGATATGTACACCAAAGGTTCAAAACACATAATGCAGCCACATTGCGAAAGATCCTAAAGTTGCCATAAGTCTGTTAACTACTGTCATGTGTCACACGTGGGATGATGAATGCGCTGTGCAGAATAAAACCCCAGATTACTACAACTAATGTGGTAGTGTTGTGCTCTCAAGTTTCTCGATGATGATGAGGACCAGCACAGAAAAATTCCTGTAGGTTTCAAGTCACACAATTACTTGTGGTGCAAGGCGGCCATTAAATAGATGATCACAGAGCAATGCAAATGCTTTCCTTTTCAATTAATTAATGATGTATTTGCTGAAATGCCAGCTTCTTGCTGAAAGGTTGCAGGTGAAAATTGATTCTGGAAGAAGCTTGCAAAAAAGTTGTAAGAAAGCTTGTGTGTACCAGAAGATTGAAGCAACTTTAGTGGAACTAGGATTTTTGATTGAAATGGTTGAGTCTATACAAAAGGCTGTGTGCTGTTTATTTTGATGTAAACCAAGCTTACTTTGGCTTTGTTTTTAAATTGATCAGGTATCAGTTTAAGTAAAACTGAAAGCCACTCAAACCATAGCATCTCTGTACAGTGAGTTTAACTACCAATTAAAAAGCCAATTTATATCAAACCAATGCAATTTCCTTTTATAGACAAGGCTAGAATATGGGAAATTCAGGCATATAAAGATACAGTGAGCAATAATGAGGAACTCTAGGTAAACAAATTACTATCATGGAAACTGGAGGAGACAGGATAGGATTCTCAGTAGGCAAAAGTAGATAACAATACACAGAGCAATCAAGCTTTAATTAAAGATTTCTGGTGCTTCTGAATAGGCTGTAAATACCATGAGAATAGCCTCTCTTTTGATGTTTCAGCTTCTCGTCTGTCCCACTGACAACTTACTCGTGTCAGGGCACACAGTACAAAAATGGTGTGTTGGGAAATGTACAAAAATATTAACTTTTTTTCCCCTCAAATCTTGCATTGTTTTGTCCCATCTGATCTGCATATCCACCAGCCATTGTGCGACCATAGTTTCTTGCATGGAAACTGTCATCAAATGATTTTCTCATCTGGACTGGGTTACTGTTTTCCTCCAGCTCCAGTCTCTTCCCCACAACACTTAGTGGTTGCACAGATTTTGTCTTTTGCATCAGGGAGAGTCCTCTTACGAGTACTTACATAGCTGTTTCTCGGAAGAACTCTGAGTCACATTAGTTAATCAGATGAAGGAGCTGAAAGGAACAGTGGAACGAGTATTAAGTAAAAGAAAATTACATTTGGGTTCTCTTTGTGTGCAATTATACTAACTGAACTGTTGGCATAATGCAATAAAGGTATCTGCAGAATTGTATTTCTGTATTAAGCATCAATTAACACAGTGAATAACAGCTCAGCGCCCTCCCCCCAACAAAGGTAGCATCCTGAGCAGTGGTAGAAAATGCTCAGAGGCGGATGGTGGGATCTCAGATTATGTAGGCATGAATTTCTTTATTGCTGTATTTACACTTGCTTTCTCTGTAGGATTGAAAATAACAAAGGTGCAATACTGAAAATCAACATACAACCAGATCCCAACATAGCAAAGTTGAATTGGTATAACTGCTCTCCACAGTCAATCATACAATTGAAATAAACAGGGCAATTAACACATTTTAGACCTAAATTTTAAAGCTGCCCGCTCTTAAGAATAGCAGTTTAAATTGTGCAGAAACTGCTACAAATCTCAGGAAAGTTTTCGAAATAATTTTGCCACCTCCACCCAACTTGATCTTTGTTATCTAACATGCATTTCTGCTTACTTTTTAATTATGAACAAATTCCAAAAAAGTTAGTAGCATGTCTCACTTAACATCCTTTATGGAAGACTCCTGCTATGTCTTTAAGCGAAACACAAAATAGAAAAGAAATCAGTTTTCTTCATGCTGCTTTGTCAGTTTCTGGGTCCAGAAGGTAGCAGGAAAGCTGTTCTCATTGCTGTTCAAAGTCAGCCCTTGCCCTGTCATACTGACCACAGATAATTTCCTACAAGGATGCCCTGGTTGTGTTCCCTTTATATGGACACTTAAGAAAAATATAAAGCATGAATCATGCTTTGAGTATTTCTTCGAAATGATACTCAGGATCAATCTGGCATTTGTTTGTCATCACTGCAGATCGTCTTCTTGTTGAACTGAAAAACATGTCCAAATCTTCTATTGCTGCCCTCATTTAGCAAATGGAAAGACAGAGGCAGAAATAGTAACTCCATAAATAGTTGAAAAGCTGGCCTCATCTTAGTCTAGCTGTACCTGTGTAACTGGTTCTGGTGTTGCTGGCAAGGCTCACTAATTCCTACGATCATTTTATATCCCATTAATATCATTGTAGACACATTTAGCAGTTCAGGGACTGGGACTGTGAGCACAACCTAGTTTTGCCATTTACCATCATCTTTCAAACCCCTGCCCCACCCTGTTGTTCTCTGGCAAACTTGATCCTGTAAAAGGTAATAATCTCAAATTACTGCACACAGGACATTGTTAAACAACGGAACCCAAAGCAAAATTGAAAGGTTTTTCCTTCCTTACATCACTGAACATATTTCTCATGTACGCTTGTAGTATATTTTGCCTACAGAGTTTCAGCACTGACCAACCCTGGAATTACTGGTAATGCATAACTGAGATTTGTTCATGCACTAAGTAAAAGGCATATCCCTCCACTCATATCATGATGCCAGTGGCAGCCAAATGTTAGTGAAGATTAAGATGGGCAGTTTCCTGTGAGCCTCTGATTTCCCATATTGGCCAAATATTGTAAGGGAGCTTGTGAATGTTCTTACAAATAGATGAAGCAAGCATTCTGCTTGTTCATGGCATCAAGTTTGATGACAACTGCCTTAGAGGAAGAAAATGAACTCCCTGAGGGACACAAACAGAATTAGTTACCTCCAGAAGTTTAGCCACTGGGGTTCTTACGCCCATGAAGCATGAGACCTTATAGCCCTTATTAATGTTTTTTTTTCATTCTGTTGGAAGTAGGAATAACCTCTGGGCCTGAATAGAGGTTGTGGCAGCAAGTTCCACGAACTGCCTACACATTGTTTTAAAGCACTGATGCATTTCACTAGTGTGTTACTCTAGGTTCCAAAATAAGCCAAGTAGCGTGGTGCTTCGTTGGTAATTTTCTCAAATCACAGTAAAGTTTAGGTTTGGAATGAGTTGAACCTCGGTTCAAACGAGCTTAATTTAACAAATGCCAGTTAATACATTTAGGCCCTTGAGGTATAGCTAAAATGCCTATGTCTGTTTTGTGATACAGAGTTTATGTGCTATATGTGCCAGTGAAATTGCTTTCTATGTTAAAAGTACAGATGTGCTTTAGGCTTTGTTCCACTGTTTTCTCTTCATTGTTGCTGGTTGTTATTTGCAGCAGTGCCTGCAGCAGTACTGCCTTGGGCCACAAATAATATCAGAGCTTCAAATGAATTAGTCATTTTAAGTCTCGTGGGGTTTTGTTCTTTTTGTTTTCCAAGAGCAGGACATCACTTCCCTTTGCTGTGGCTGAAATCTACTGCCTTGATTGCTGTGCACTTTGCGTATCTAGTCAAGCTGTGTGAAAACTAGAATTTCTGCTGTGCAAAAAAAAAATAAGCAAGAGTGACTGTGTGTGTAAATACATCAGTAAATCTAATTTGGAAAGAAAAGTTGGGAAGAAGGAATTTTTTAAAATCTGTTTTAATAGAGCCAGAATGGCATTTCTTGGAAAATGTTGCTGGGACCTTAGCAATGTGTTGGGGAGGTTGAATAGGGCAAGTGTGTGAGTGAACAGGCAGAGGACCAAACGTTTCCTCTGCCACGTTTCTAGTTAAAGTGGGGATTCCGTCGAATGAACTGATGTATAAATTAGTCACTGAAATACAGTACCCCGATTCAGAATTTCAGTGTAATCTTCACTTCTTTTCTTTTTCCCACACCTTAAACAGGAATTTCTTGTTGCAAGTTAGCACCTTGCAACTACCAATGACAGAATATATAGGGACCCTGCACTTAACTACCTGATAGTTTTCACCATGGGAGTGCTCAGCTGTTTCTGTAAACTGGGCACCTGTAACTTGTGTAAAGTTGGGCAACTTCCAAAATTTGCTAGTTGTTTGGGAGGATTTAGATGAGAGAGTCCTGCTTTTTTCCCATCGTGTAAGCATGAGGTGCTGGCAATGTTAGCCTGTTGCACACTGCAGGAGGAGGAGGAGGTATGCCATGCAGTGTGCAACAGACCACAGTTGGGCACCGATGAAAAAAAATCTGTGCTTCTCACCTAGCTGCTTACGGAGTTTTGATTCAGTGCTGCTGCTTTAGTCTTTGGAGATCAAAATAATGTTTCAAATTGAATTACTGTAAACTGCTGTGGCATGAAGCAACTTGTAGAAATGCTTTCTCTGAGCTCATGAGACATGCTGCAGTCATTTCTAGAATCAGGAGAAAGTCAATACTTTACAGGGAGCGAATGGTTAGTCTTACTTCAAAAAAAGAAATGGTGGCTTATCTAAGATAGGCAGTACTCTGTTTTGATACTGGGTTAGTGGTTTAAGCTTTTGGGCTACAGTTACATCTGCAAATTGAGGGTTGGCTTTGTGAAACATTTCAGAGAGCAGACGGAGGGAAGTGCAAGGTTTTTAGTCTGTATCCAGAATTGTAACTAAGACCCATCTGTCCTAATTGTGTTGAAATGAGGGGTGACTTCTTCCCATGACATATTCTGTCCCATTTAATTCAGCAACAAAGCTGTTACATGTTGGACTGGCTTTCAGTATCAAATATGAAGTGCACATAAACAGGAGGAGGACTGTTTGCAAGTCAGTGCAGCAGTGACAAATGAGGAGATCATGCAACACCTGGCTGTAGATTTTACTGAAATCCTTGCTGGTTCAAATCAGGTGCAGTCTCCCCATGGGCTTCACTTGGGCCAGACTTCTTCCTGCAGTGTTTTGGACAAAGGTCAGTACCCAGCTCTGCTACTTCTGAAACATGTCTTCCCCCATTCCTGTCTACCATCTACCTGAACAGAGCAAGTAAATATGTTTGCTAGCACTGACTGCAGCAGCTGCCGAACTTGGGAGGCTTTACATGTGATCTTGTATATACCACTGTCTCGATTGCAACAGGACCACTTTTGAAACCTGAGATAGTACCTCCTGTGCTCAGTCATCTTCAGGTTCTTTACGTCATGCTCCCTGACACAATATATCTGTGGTTTTTCATTCCCCAAACCTCTCATACTCTGTTTTAAAAGCCAGAGTATAAGAGCTTAGATATACATTCACTAATCTTAAATTACCAGCACTGTTTGCTCTTACCCTGATACTGACTCTGCACTGGAAGTAAGCCCACTCTACTTGGTCCAAAAGGCAGAAAATACAAAAGTTTTTTCTGGATGCTTCAGTTCAAAGTCTGGAGACATAATGTTAGCAGCAGGAGGGTATTTTTCTTCTGTTCCACCAGGGCATTGGGCTTGTAAGGAAAGAGGGGGGCATTGAAAAGCATTTTGGAATAAGACGTAGTTCATTGATCCCCTGTCCCTGGAACCCAGTGGGAGTCAAGAGCTGCCAGTTTCAGGTCCAGCTGTGCTGTATGTTACATGTGTCTAGAGATACTTTTGCCAAGGCCAGGTAAGCAGATACCTGAGGAATGAGATTTATTTGAAGGGAGTAAATCATCAACACAAAGCTTAAGCACAGCAGCAGTATCCACGTGCTGTGGTCTGTCCTAGGTTTTATCACTTCCAGTTTACCATTTTGATTCTCTCATGTTTTGGACTTATTGTCCCCTTGAAGGTCACCTGCTTCTACCTTTGGGAACATGTTTGATGTTTCACCAGAGACATCTAAATGGCTTCTTATTGTTCCAAACGAAGACACTTACCTGCCTCCTTTACTAAACATATGTTTCAGTGCGGGTGGCTTAGCCCACTGGGATACTGCAATGTTAAATCACTGTGATAGCTGACAGAATGAGTCTCTCGTCTTCCATTTTGTGTGAGATTTTGCTTTGGTTTGGGGTTTTTTTTTTTGCAAGAATAAACATAAGTAACATCTGGTGCAAGACTGTCGATATCAGAGCTACGGAAGCATTTTGTTTAGGAACTTTTAGACCATGCTTGCTTAGGTGCTTTTCCCCTCTGACCTGTTGTTCTTGGGGTTTTTTTTGGGGGGTGCCTTAGAGACAGAGGGGAAGTCTTCCATTTGGTATCTACTTATTTTAGACTTTATACTGCCACCCATTGCAGAAGGATTTGAAAAATAAAACAAATAAAATATAAAACAAATAACGATAGCAAAATTTCTAGAAGACACTTCCAGGGGAGTTTTGGGGAGAGGTGGTGTAGATTTTGCAGTAAGAAGGAAGAGATTATTCTCTTAGCAGTACTTAGACTGGGACACTTTCCTAAAGTAGTAGTTTTACATTGCTTCTTGGAATAGCCAAGACTCTATTACAAAGGGTTTTCAGAAATACCAGCCACTTTATTTCTTAAAGTCCTGCCAAATTATTTGATCTATTTCATGCATTGAACTTTATTATAAGAAGGAATTTAGCTCAGCTTCAGGATTAGTTTGTGAAAAGGTAATTCAGACCTTGTGCCTGGCTAAACTAATGTGTTTCCTTGTATTTCTGGTGGGTGAACCCCTCCAGTGACAGTAATGGTAAAACTGCTAGCCTCTCTCATGCAGACACATGCAGACCATCATTTCTAGACCAGATCTGCTTAGACAATAGCTGCAAGTTCCAAGAAGCAGATCAAGTTAATGCTCTGTCCGAGCTAATTAGTGCCATCACTGAAAGAGTCTGCATATGTTGTATTGCATTAGTGGAAGCTGGGTGGGAAAATGCTGCCCTTTGAGAAAGCCATAAGGAGGGCTAGCTGGCCCAACATAATTTGTAGAAATAATGTTCTTTAGGTGTATTTCAAGTATTTTGTCTTTAATGGCAGTAGAATTAAATAATGGAGTTTATTGGATTGTGTATATTAGCTTGTTAATAAGTATGAATGATAAATCATGTAATGTACATGAAAACTTCTTAGTCTACTTATTTTCCATCTAGATCTTAGTTTTGATTACATATGAAATATTTCCTGATATACTAGCAAATATGTTAGGGTGGGTTTTACAAGAGCATTGTGGTCTTACAACTGTGCTAGCCCTAATAATGAATCTTTAAGGAAAAGGATGGCATTTTCAACATCATGTATTCAAATTAAAAGATCAGATTTTTGAGGCACAAATCAGCAAAGCCTTGTTCTAGAAATCTATTTCTAAGGGGCTAGTACTTCAAGTTGGTGAAAATGGCTGCAATGGGAATGCATTGATTTACACCCACAGATCTGGCCTAGAACATGCCGAGCTGAATGTTTGTTTTACAGACCTCAGTTAGGTGTTTTGCCTTCTGAAGCTTAACTTGAATCTCTCATGAGCAAATAATTATTCAAAATACAATTAGTTTATTGTTATATTTTAAGCACTGAGATGATGTTGTATTTACAGGTTTTTACCTAATTAACATCTGCTTTCCCATATAAAATAAATTAAATAATCAAATGTCTATAGAAACTGAAAGGGCTAAAATGCACTAGTCTTGAGGTTATGAGCATGCATTTTAACAGCCCAGAGAGCAGAGCCCAAAACTGGGTGGTCTGTGTTGCATTTTACTCTACTCTGTGATCTATGCCTTTTTGAGCCTTAGGAAAAGTAAAGCTATGTTCATAGTTGTGATAGCTTTCAGGAGATGTAGATGAAAAGCTGTCAAATACTGAGATATACAGCACTATGAGTCTTCTAAAAGAATTCTGTGAGTATCTGTTCTGGCTAAAACTTCAGGGGCCAGGTTCTTCTCTTGGTCCATCAAGAGAGTGAATAAAGAGCAGAGCAGCTACTTGATCTTGGGATGTTGGGATCATGCTTTGTGTATGTCCTTATTTCAGATCACTGGTTATTCACAACATGTGGTGCCAGTGGACCCTATGGCCCCACACAGAGCCAATGCAACGATGCCTACAGAAACTCCAACCTCAGTGTGATTGTAGGAGCTGAAGGGATTCTCCAAGGCATTCAGATCTGGAGAGTACCAGCAACCAACACGTACAGGTAAGAGAACCATCTCCAATTATCATGATGTATCTTTGCGTTCGAAACTTCTCCAAGCTGCAGGTACATGCTGGGCATATATGAAGTACCATATTCAGAAGTTTGGCCAGGTCTACATGGGTTTTACTTCTCCCTGATTCTGTAATTCCCAGTCCTTCCAGTCTCAGATTTCTTGTCTGGAAGATGCAACTTTTTGGTGAAAGACAGAAGAGAGAGAAACAACCACCTGAGGCAGACATATCTTTAGCCTAAATGGTAATGGGTTGGGAGATCTCTATAAGTAATGAAAAATCGAGTGTTTTGACCTCCCCCGGCCAAGAGGCATACGTATCCCGTATGCCATCCATTGAATTCTGGGATCAGAATGAGTTTGCTCACTCTCCACCTGGTATAGGAGGCACAATCATATGTGAGCGTTTCTTATCGGACAGCTTGCATCAAGCTGTGCTCAGCATCTTGACTGTTTAAAATGTAGGCAAGGTAAGTTGAGCCTGTAAGCCTGGCTCACCGCTGTAGAATTGATTTTGGAACCTAGCCACCTAAATGTTAGGCTCTGTGATACTGAGGGTTCTAATGCTTAAATCCCTCTGTGGAGTTATTTTCAAAGGGAGATGATCAGATACAGTTCAATGCCACTTAATCAGATTTTTACCAATCATTTTTTCTCCTTGCTCTTGCTGGGGAAAAAAGTACAATCAAAGTTTAGTTCACTGTATCTGAATGGTGACATCAAGCCATTACATGCATCAGTTTGTAAGCAGAACTGTCTGTTTGAATCAATGACTGTCTAGTAGTGGTTTTTTATGCCACATTCCGTATTGAAACCAATGATGGTATCACGGATTTCAAAGCAGAACACTCCACTGAAGGCTTAGAACAAATTTCAGTTAAAACTTAGTGGCATCTTCTTTTTTTTCCTTTTATTGAAAAAGAATATTTATATTGAGGATAGATGTCAGTCTCTAACAGAAGTCTACTGCAAAGCAGTTTAGAGAAACTGGCTAGGCTAGGCGCAAGTTCTGCCTGAGTGCCTATTACCACAAGGATTGATGGTAATGAAAAGAACATTAATGATATTTTACTCAGCTATCAAAAATGAGTTGCCTGAGGTGAATAGAATTTTTCAGGACTGGCATTCAGTAAATATGGTTATAAAGTATAGCCCAAAAGAGAAGAAGCAATAAACTTACAACATTTTCATCTCTTTAATATCACCCCCCAGCCCAAGAAGAGCCAGAATTCCAGTGCCACTGTAGGCAGATTTTTGCTACACAATACAAACCACACGTCCTGCAGGGAGGACCTGTCTATTCAAGTCCTATAAATGACCTAACAGACTTTTAGGTTCTGTATAGATAATAGATGGCTAATGTCTTTGGTAACCTATATATAAATGGATGACATTCTCTTCTGTACCTCTTAAGGCTATAGTAGAGAATTCAGAGCCTGGGGAAAGGAGGAGGCAATTGTGGGCTTAAATTAACTTGACATCTTCCTGATTCTAGGCTGCTTGCTGAAGGGGCAGCAGTGTCCCCCAGTATAGCATAGCCCTAGGAAAATGTCAAGTTGCAATATCAATTCTAGGGCTTCCCAGAGTTTGGACCCACTGCCTGTATTTAGCTCTCCCCTGCAGGCCTGCTGCACTGTGGGTCCTGTAAGTTAGCCTGATAGCCATCTCCAGTATACCTGGCCCAGAGATAAAATTATCCAGCTGGCTGTTGGGCTCTTAAGAAAGCTGCTGTCATGCCATATCACTGTGTTTACACTGTCTAATGTAGAGCAGTGAGTTACATTCCCGATAATTGCATAAGAAGGATACAGATTGTGTGAACATGAGGCAGAATATGCATTATTAAAGTGCAAAGACAGAAAGCTCAACTTTGCACAAAACTACCAGCACAAGTTAACCACAGCCAGAAAACCCCAGCATCTATGAAGGTCTGAGAAGGCTGCCACACACTGTAGGTGGCTTCATTTGAAGACTGGAATCCTACATGCTGATATGGACAAAATCATCTGGTTTGCTCCCATGGGACTGCATATTGTGTAACAATAAAGTTGGGCAATATAAAAGAATATTTTTCTTTTTAGAGTTCCTTGTAAGCATTCAGAAGGTCTTGACATCCCATATCTAGGCCTATGATCAAGTATGAGAGAAGTGAACTGTAATATATTACATGTTACCATCCATCATCCAAATTCTTTCCATTTTTAAAGCAAGAGTCTTTGGTCCATTTTGCTGAGTGCCCCATTTGTTGTCACCTCCACTGTCCTCTCTTTTCTCTGATCCTGTATTGTAAGGTACCACAAGAACACAGCACAGTGGAATGCAGAAAGGTGTCCTTCTAAGCTGGCCAGCCTAGGCACTGCATTTTCTCATATTCTCAAAACTAGCTCCAGTGTTTCCCATGACCTGGCTACCCAGAGGTGGAATTTTTCCTCCAGCCCTGGTTTGCACAGCCAGTGCACTCTGCTCATCCTGATCCTTCCTGAAGATGCAGATTTCTTTTTCAGTTCCTACAACTATCATAGTAAAAGAAAAGGAGGAAGACAGTGGAAAGTATTCTGTGTTATGGTTATATTTACTCAGGGTGGTCCGAGTCTTTCTTCAGGGCCAATATGGTTAAATGGATTCCTCCTGTAAAAGAAAGTTGTGCCTAAGGAAAGGAATCCTACTAAAGCTTGAAGTCAAGATAATGCATCTGTTTAAATAGTGACACCCATTTTGAATAGGAAATGACTGTCACCTGAATCTACTGGGTTTTATTTGTCTGCAGCCTTTGAATGAGGCCAAAATTGGATCTCCTGAACTTCCTGACATCATTGCTTGTATGCAAAATCTGTTCATACACAGAAAAATATGGCCCCTAATTGCAGCCGATTAGCCCTGCCAGCTTGCTGTTCCTGATAGTGTATCTCATTAGCCATTACAAAATTCTACAGCAAATCAACTCAGTCTTCAGATTCATGCAGCATCTGTTCAGGGTAGCCCAGTGCTGTGTCCATCACTTTTTCTGCTGGCTCCAGTGCAGCCTTACTGAGGAATGATTGCTTTGGTTATCAGCAGTGGCACGAACATAATCATGTCACATTGCAAGGAGCTAATGTGCTTTATGAGGCACTTGATGCTCCATAGTTGCTTTGACATCAGAACTGCTCCATGCTGGCTGCCTCAGAGCGGTATCGCAAGGGGAGTTCCTCACGCAAATCGTTAAGGCAAGTTGCTGGATGAAAGTGAGCTGGCCGCCCAACCTGTTCAGGGTGCTTATGCGCGATGGGCACTGCTGGTTTGTTCTGCTTGTAGCCTGTTTGCATCCAGGACTGTGCTGGGCAAAAACCAAGCAGGTGTTAGAGGAGAGGAGGAGATAAAGCAGAGCACCTATACTGTAACTGGTCAGAAGCTGAGAGGAAGTTTTGTGTTCTCAGCCCTGCAGTCACTGTTTACATGCTCCAGGTTGAATTTTGCTCTAATGGAAATAGCTGCAAAGCTACTAATGTCAGTGGAGAATCACAAGCTTATTTCAGATCAAAATTGAGCTTGCCGTACCTCCACTCACTTGCTCAGAAAGTAGAGTAACTCTGGTTTTTGTTGCAGCAGAGATGTGTGTTTTATCATGATTTTTATAAAGTGCTTTGAAATTCTTTAATAAAAGCTGCTTCAAGTATGTAAATTGTTTGTGTACTTAGAAAGGGAGAGGGAGGAGCTGAGCAATAAAGTAGTACAGCCAAATCTTTGGGTACATCAACAACAGTAAAGACCTCTGAATCTTGACTGCGTGAAATAAAAGTCCCAGAGCCTTAATTGAGACTGCAGCAGCCTGTGTATGCAACCTAGTCACTCCTGGCTGGAGACAGGGAGACGTTCATGGTGACTGTGAGTTTAGCTGGGGGACTTTTGCCTGCCTTGTTTATTGCAGGCAGTGTCATGTCCATCTACTCTTCTGTATTCCTCTGGTCCTGGGAATAGGAGAGCTGTTTCCCATCTGGTCCATGCTACCAGGACCAGTTACGCTGTCTGCTTTCTCAGATCTCCCCCTGTCAGTCTCCTGCTTAATGTTCTCTTTAGCCATATGTGCTGTACTTACCGGTTCTCCTGCTTCTGTTCTTTCGCTTTATTGCTGCAGACCTCTCAAGGGTATGCCTTCTGGGAAGCAAGATGTGTTTCATATATTAAAGTTTGAAACTACAGCAACTTGCTCACTCTGTCCTCAGCAAGTGTTTGCCCAAGAATCAATGTGAAAGAAGCTGTTTTGTAGCTACCCAGGTTCACAGGTCCATGTAGAACAGAGAACCTCAGTCTTCAAGCTTTGGATTTAGATATATTTAGAGTATCAGGTCTTCAGGGCACAGCCCTGTGACATTGTATACAGTTCAGGTGTGCAAAACAGTGCCCAGAAGTGGTTTGTATTACCTTCTACCTGTCTGGGACAACTTAGATGCCAGGCTTTTTTTTTTCTGTTTCCTGCAGCATCTCAGGCTATGGAGCTGCTGGTGGGAAAGGAGGGAAGAACACCATGGTGCGGTCCCATGGCGTGTCTGTGCTAGGAATTTTTGACCTCCAGAAGGATGATACTTTGTATATCTTGGTGGGACAGCAAGGAGAAGATGCTTGTCCTAGCGTAAGTGATTGCCCTTTCTGTTTTGCCTTAATCCCTTCTATAAATCTATGGAGTTTTGTCTGTTTACAGAGAAAAACATTGTCATTGAGGGATTTGGGGTTATATGGTTCAAGGGGTAGTAGCTACAGTCTTACTGGGAGCGTGCAAGCGTGAAAAGGTAAAGTACCATGTCACTGTGCTCACTTTCTCTTCAACGTTCAGGCCCCATTGATAATACACTACAGGTTCCTGATTGATCTACATATCTCAGAGTGTCCGTGTAGGTTTTCAGAGGGAAAAGACAACCCTGCCTTCCTTTCCTCTGGACTTCAGTGTTCAGAGTTGACTTCACAGGGCTTTGTCTTTGCTCCTCTCTTGAGCCCAGCCCTGCCATTATCATAGTACTCTGCAATGCTGGAGATGCCCACCTCACAGGGCCTGTTTGGTTATTCTCCGTATGGGAATGGGAGAGACAAGTTAATCACTGCTTGGTCAGTTCTTAGGTTTGTGTTACTAACCAATTGTTGCTGCAAGTGCCTTGACAGAAAGGCACAACAATCTATTAATTTGTTTAGTATTCTTTGGAGGGTGAGGGTATGGGAGATTCTTATGTAGGAAACTAAGCATTATCTGATGAAGTTTCACCTACAGATTTGAGCTGGACATTTAAATGCTGTGCATTTCTCAACTGTTAATGGCTGGCATCCAAGAGATGAAAGCTTAGCAGTCTGTTACAGCAGAGAAAGGTTGAAGGATGTAGACAAGAAAGAGGGGTTCTCAAGGCTGGGTGCTGAAGTAAATAATGTTAAAACTGGAACTATACATATCTACAAAGAAACCATTAATATGAAGCCTCTTTGAAATGAGAAATGCCCTAACTCAAACTTCCATCTAACATCTATAACTAGGACATTCCAGCTGAGTGTAATATATGGACTCATTAAATTGCAGGCCACTGTAATCTTAGTGAGAATTTATTGAGTGCTAATGTAATTCTTTCATTGAGGCAAAGAGATTGCATTGACTTGTAGAAGGGACTTTTACTAGATTGGATTGTAATCAGTTATGTCTTTGCCATGAAGGATTATTTTTTTTTTAATTCAATTGTAATCTAGTGGTTCCTTTGGGTCATTGACTTTGTCATTTTATTAATCATCCCCACCCAACTCCAAATCAATTAAGGAGAAGGAAGACTAGGGAAAGGAGGATTGTTTAGTTCCATAGGCAAGTCTGCACACACAAAATGGATGCCATTCATTCTCTGGCACAACCTAGGACACATTTTGTGGTCAACAGAATAATTTGTAACTTGAGGATGCTTCTATCAGGTTCCTCTTCCAAAAGAAAAGGACATATATGAAAGTAGAAGGAAGCAGAAGGTCAATCCTACTCTAACAACTGTTTGTGCATTTTTCCCTTAAAGTGTTGACTTAGTGAGTTCAGTGTGCGTAACAAGATAGTGTTACGGAGATGAAACTATAAAGTAAAATAAGCTAGAAGCAAAGCTTGCAACTTACAAATAGTCACAGCAGAGTCCTGCTTGTCATGCGCTTAAGTGCTCCAATTTAAAATTGAAGCGACAGTTACCTCTCTTAGGTCACAGTCCAGAAGTACTTATAAATGATGGTTTAATGTTGTGTTTGAAATCAGTTAGTGAATTCAGAGATTTGCCTAATACAGAAGGTTCACTACATTTGGTGCTAATTGGTGGAGGGAAAAAAATGCTAAGTAGGAAATATGGAGGCTTTTTAGTGAGGTATTTTCTTTAACATCAATCAAAGGTGGGATTGCAGCTTTTTCGGTAGATTTTGAACTAGCTAGCACTGGTAATTACAGTAAAATTGCTGCTACAGCGTGTCAGATCAACATCAAAATTTGCTTGGAAGTCTAGATAAATATTAGGTGGCTAGTTTATGCTGAGCCCATTGCTACTGTCCATGCTATGACTACCTAGGTTAAAGCTAGCTCTAGTACATCTACGTTAGCCACCAGTACACCTTAGTTCTGGATAGATGCATGTTGGCTGCCTGGCCCCAACCAACAGGGCCCTGGAAGAGAAGTAAAGAAACTTGGGTTCTCTCTATGTCTCTGCCATTTGGCTGTTGCGTGTCATGGGGTAAGTCACATCATCACTGAGTTTACTCCCTTCCCCTACTTGTGAAATACAGATAGTTAATGCTGGGAAGTATTTCCAGTAAATTCTGCTACATCTTGTATGTTAAAAGTTTATGGAGCTGTTTACTATTTACATGGTAATAGATATCAGCACTGAGCTTGCTTCAAAGTAATTCAATTAAAATGGAAACAAGTTCTTCTGACAAAGGTTGAAGCAAAAAGCGAGATTCTTCTAGAAGAGCATTCACCTGCTTCTGCCTATATAGTTTCACTGGAGGACAATTTATTGGTTTGGGAGGGTGGAGGGTCCACAAGGCCTGTGTGTGTACAAGGACATGGAGATCTCTTACCAGAATTCAGACCTGGTCTTCTGTTTGCAGACTAATGATGTTATACAGAAAGTCTGCATTGGAGAGAGCAATGTGATTGAAGAAGAGATACGTGTGAACAGAAGTGTCAATGAATGGGCAGGAGGAGGTGGAGGCGGGGGAGGTGCAACTTACATATTTAAGGTATGGAAACGTAGTCCCTGTGCACCTTCAGCATGAACACATCCCACCACTTGCCTCTAGTATCACAGCCTGAAATATCTGAGAACCCTTTATATACCTCTCAGAAGGGTCCACAAAGCGAGCTGTGGTTATCTTTAATTTCAGGTGATAGCTGTAGCGAGCTGAGTTGACCCTTCACTCTTGTTAGAACTGCTACACAGTTTGGCCATGCTTGCTTCAGTGGCTTGGAGTTTCCTTTGCAGACATAATAGTTTGAATTGGATTTTTTTCAACGCAAGCTGAGATGCTGAAGTGTAATTCCACAGCAAAGGGCAAATTCCACAGGACTTTATTCAAATCTGTCTTTGTAGAACATTAGACTTGAGCTATGCATTTGGCCTATGTGGTGCAATGACAAGAAAAGCTGCAGATAGCCTCTGTGTTTTCTGTTGGCAACCCTATAGCTAGGGACCACTGATCTTTTCTGTCATGTACTAGCTGAGACAGTACTCATTCCAAACACTGTTTTCAGGCATTAACAATATTTTTCGATCACCCAGCTTCTACATAATTCTACATAACTCTGCATGCTCAGACAGTTGCCAGTGTAACAGTCCTTTACCAGTGGAGACACCACATTGTGCTATACAGAGCAGTGCTCCTTAGCTGTTTCATTTGATGAAAGTCATCACACAGTAACATTACAAGCTTTCTAAGAGCCATCAGCGCTGTAGGTGCAATTCAAAGAGCTGCTGATGCCACTGTTCTCTATTGCAGAACTTATCATTAATTTTTGGATGTGGGTCCATAAATAATGCAATGGTAATTTGTAGCGCTGAGCAGTCCTAGATGCCTGCTTAGTGCAACATGCAGTAAGTAGCATGTGGTTGAACTTCCATTTGTGTGCCTGACTCAGTCTGAACACTGCCTTTATTTTTAAATTTCTTAAGATGGAGAATGGAGAACCAGTCCCCTTGATAATTGCAGCAGGAGGTGGTGGCAGGGCCTACAGGGCCAAAACAGACACATTTCATCCAGAAAGGCTGGAGAATGATTCCTCTGTTCCAGGGTTGAATGGAAATTCAGGAGCTGCAGGTAAGGAAAGTTTATTCTTTTTAAGAAAACATTTGTGAATATGTGGTACTCCCAGATTCCTCCTCACAAGGAGGTGAGGCAAAACTCACGAAATGCAGTTCAGAGGGAACCTGAAAGTATAACAGATGCATAAAGGATGTACCACAGTGCAGGATACTTGGCCTAAATAAGGGTGTCAGAGATGGTATAGCTGTAGCAATGGCAACATTCTCCCAAAATAATGTAGTACCTCTCATAAGCAAAATTGTTTGATTTTTGATGTAAGAGTTTGCAGTGCCGATGTGGCCATCCTGCTCCCTGCCCTGTTTTGTGCTGTGTAGACATACTCACAGTTTCCCTGGCTTATGCAGAAAGAGCATAATTGCACCCTGGCTAGAAGTCTCTGTAGAGACCTAGGACTGAACAACCAGCAGAGCTGATAGTGAGTCACTGGTGAGTATGTTTTATTTAGAGCGGGGCTGGGACAAGTTTTCACATCCCTTTCACTAAATTCCTTTTGTTCCACTTCAGAACTGGCATAGGGTTTTTTTAAAAGTATTTTTTGCAAAGAGAAGGGGAAGGCTCTGTAAGCCAGAAACAAGTGGTTGGAGAGTAGGCAGGGATGTCTTTTTACATTTTTCATAGAAAATACTTGTCCTTGTACAGTAGGTGAAAAGAGGTGCAGATGATTAATGTGGTCAAAAGCCTTACAGAAAGGTCACTGTAGCACTGCGTAACAAGCACATCCCCTCTTCTAACCAAGGCATGGGATTCTTACTTTCAGCTGAGGTGCTTTTAAGGAGTGCTTGTTCTGCAGATCCCTGCAGTGTTTTTACACAAAAATAACCCTTACCTGTGCCTTTTCTCTTCTCTCAACTGCAGGTGGTGGAGGTGGCTGGAATGATAACACTTCCTTCCTGTGGTCAGGAAAATCCTTGCTGGAAGGTGCTACTGGAGGAAGATCCTGCCCCCAGGCCATGAAGAAGTGGGGGTGGGAGACAAGAGGGGGTTTCGGAGGGGGTGGAGGGGGGTGCTCCTCAGGTGGAGGAGGCGGAGGATATATAGGTAAAGTGGCTTCGTGTTCAAGGTGTCCCTTCCCCTCCTTTAGTGCTAATGATCAGCAAAACGCTGATAGATAATTCTCCTGTAGCTAGCATATTTGACTGTTATGTACTAGTATGTCTGTGTGTTGCCTTTTTAGCAATAGATGAACGTATGGCATATAGTCTTCGAGCAAATAGCCAGATGTCAGTCCTTCAGCTGTAATCCTGGCTTTGCACTCTGAAAAATGTGCCATCAAGACCCTGCTGTGATTCTTGAGCCTTCCATTTTGGGGGGTTATAGTGCTGAGAAGGAGGAGCCACAGGCTATGTGCTCCCATTGCCAGCACCTGTGTTTTGAGGACGTTGGTCCTGGAGACTGGCAGCCAGGCTTTATGCCAGGAGAAAGATGCAGCTTCTTCTACCCTGCCCTGCTGTGGGTGGGCCTTGGTCCTGCACAGGTGGTCTCTGGGGGCAGAGGCTCAGGCTGCCAGCCAGGACCCCTCTTAATAACGTCAGTGGTGTTGACTTCAGTCAACAAGGAGCTAATTGCACGTGCTGCGGGTCTCAGGACAGCTGTCAGATGGCATTATGTTGATTATAACTGGTGTGGGCCAGATTCAAGATCTCTACTAACCCATAATCTCCTGGGCCACATAGTTTCTGCAGCCATCTGCACTGTGGTGGACTTTTTAACCCCTGGTTCTCCACAGCTTAAATCAAGCGTATGATAGACCAGAAATCCTGAGAAGTAATCAGTTTAAATGATTAAGTGCATGTTTTGTACCAATGTTACTGTGTAATGCTTCTTTTTCCAACAGAATGCCTCACATGACATAATTTTAATTTTGCTGAAGATGGTTAAAGAGGAAAAGCCATTTTGGGGTGGGGTGGGGGAATCTTTGCATGCTTGTAGTACAAAATATATGACCCGTACTGTGCTTCTAATATGTTCTATGTATTGCCCATACTTTCCTCCTGACATGTTCTATATGCCCAAGCACAAATGAGCAACTCATAAATTCCTTCAGTCCCCACTCCTGGTGGACCACCCTGATTTCAGGGTGCAAAGGAGAGGAAGGATATCGGATTATTCGTTCCCTCTGCTGACACAGTACATACCGTGATCAGCAAGGGTACTGAACTTAGCCCTTGAGTACTGGTGTTTTCCAGTCTCTTGGCTACATTAATTTAAGAAGGGCTTATATGTTTCACAGCACCCATATAGTTAAAGATGAAGTTTGTGCCTTAGTTTGCAACAGTCTGCCTAAAACAGAGCTAAGAAATTGATTGTCACAAGCTGCTGCTATGAAATTGAACTTCTAGAGATAAAAGACCAGTGGTTCATGCCACAACTTGCTAAGTGTTCACTATATGTCAAATACTTTGATTTATTCTCTTTTCTCATTTGGATGCCTCCCTAAATATGCTGAAGTCATGCATGTTGCAATGCTTATCTGTATTTTAGTGCCGATGAGCCTCAGTCTGTTAAGGTGACTTCTGGTTTGATGTAGGTGGCAATGCTGCAGTGGACAATGACCCAGAGATGGATGGGGAGGATGGTGTGTCCTTTATTAATCCAATTGGTACTTTATACACTCCAGCACTTAAAGGTATTCATATTGGTCAGAATTCTTCTAGTGGGCTTATTTCATGTTAAGAATAGTTTGCATCTGTAGGACACTTTACAATCCTTTGGGTACATCATGAACATGAGGAGGCAGAAACATAGCGTAACAAAGACCAATGGAGAATAAACAGAAGTAACAGGAAGAAAGCAGGTGGAGCGAACGTCAAGGCTATTAGAAAACACTTCCCAACGATATAGTCTACCAGCCTATAGAATAATTTTGGCCAAGGAAAGTGGTAACAGAACCTCATAGTTCAGATAATTCAGGGAAGAAACAGACAAAGCACCTGACTATTCACTAACAAACATGTTCCTTAGAGCATCCCTCAGCAAAGTATTCAGGTTGGATCAGGGTGTTTCTAGAGAAAAAAGTGCAGTGCTGCCTAGCAGTGTGTGGGAGTGATAAATGCTGCCACTCCAGCCTGTGTTTGCCCAGAAGTCAATGTCTTGAATATGTTTGCAATGTGTTCAGAAAATACAAAAATATCTTATTTGCTAAAAAAAAAATGTTTGCTTTAGAAGTATTTTCAAACAGAGTTGCACTCTGGCCTGATAGATTCAGCCAAAAAGTTTTGAAAGCGTTGCAGTGTTTGATCTCGGAGGGAGTAAAGGTCAGGAAAGAAAAGGGTGACCCCCACAGACAGCTGAAAGGGCAAGTTCCCCTTAGGCTCAGCAGCAGCCTCATGGCTAACCTGGTAGGGCTATCTGCTCAAAGAGAGCCAGTGCACCTCAACTGCAGTGGGGCTAATTTAGCTGGATGTTATTTTCTACATGAGAAAAGGACAGAACCTATGGAAGGTGGAGAGAAATCAGTTTCTTAGATGGGGTCTAACCTGCCACATCTGGCAATAGTGACCACCCTGTTTCTGTCAGTGCCCAAGGGAATGATACGAATGATCTTTACAGTAATTAACTCAGCTTCTTTCATTCACTCCCTAGTGACAGAGGGGCATGGAGAGGTGGATATTAAGCTGCATCTTAACTGTAGTCACTGTGAGATGGACGAGTGCCGTGTTGATCTTGAGACTCAAAAAGTCATTTGCTTTTGTGAGCCAGGCACAGAGTTGGCTGAGGATGGTGTGTCTTGCATAGGTAAGTAGATGTATGGGGTAGGCTGCTAGTGTGCGAAACAGAAAATGCATGGCAAAAATCTGTAGTTTGGACTGTAAGACATCCTGAAAGTGTTATCTAGTCTTTCTTAAAACTGGCTTCTGTTGAATGTTACCTTCTTTCTCGCTGGTATATGCTGCAGAGTTAGTGTGCTAGGATATAGACACATGAGTGCTGAGGAGTGGTGCACAGAGAAGCATTGCTGGTTTGATTTACAGTATATGTTTGGCATACTGGGCAGAACTGAGGAGAGTCAAATTTTGCACCTGATTGTGCTGATGCTCGCATTCTGCTCTGAAATCATGAAAATTTGCTCACTGAAGGAATTTTCCAGCTGAACATAAATTCCAGGTCAGTGCTCTTAAGAACTAGAAAAATGTACAAGGTGAAGGAGAATATAATTCCTGTGGATTTGGACATATAAGGTGCAGGTGCAGAATCTATAAGAAATTCTGCATGAGATCTCGCTGACCAAAACTAAAGACAGTGCCTGTACTTGCCTTACTTGAAAAACCACGTGCTTAGAGCTCCATTACTAGGTTTCCTTCATGTTCTTGCCCAGCAGTTAGAGCAAGTGACTCCAGGGTTTCAGAATCCTGCTCTCAGCTTTGTCACTGGCATGGGAAAATTATTGTGTATTTTTACCATTCCCATCTGTAAAATGGGCAAAAAGCACAGTCATTTTGCCAGGGTGAAGTAAACCTTAATAGGTGGTCATTGAATGCCTTGTGGTCCCAAGTGAGGATGCAGCTATGGAATACTTTGTACTACACTTACTGTTATCAGGTTTTTCTGCCTGGATTAGATGCATTTAGGAGATTATATATTGCAGTCCTGCTTCTGCTTTTGCTGTGATTTGGCATTGATAGCAGCACTTTAACCCTGGCAGTGTAATGTTCTTTCCACCTCCCCAACCTCCTGCCCCTGGGTTTTATAGTCTTGTTTTCATACCCAGACAATGCACATGTTAATTCACTGATAGCAAACCACCTGTTTTAATGGGTTGATATTAATTGAGGAAAGTGAAACAATGAGGTATTAGAGGTCTGAGAACTGATCATGCCAGAGGTTGCTCCTACACTATAGGAACAGCAGATGAGTAAATGGAAGGAGGAGCAGAAAAATCTGCCTGCAAAAAAGTGACTGCTGGAAGATCATTTCAGACACAAAATGCCTTCTTCTCCTGCTTCTATTACAGCGGAGCCGCTGGTTCATCTCCCTCTCTCCTTGATCTTGTCTGTAGTGACTTCAGCATTGGTGGCTGCTCTAATTTTGGCTTTTTCAGGAATCATGATAGGTGAGTGTTTCTCTGCAAAAGATATTTTCATATGAGGGCTGGATCTGAGCCAGGGATAATTGGTCCCTGGGAGGCAAAGGGATTCAGATTTTTAGCTACTGCTGTATTTAATGACACCTTCCCACACACACACCTTAACTTCAGATTTCAGTTGTTGTTTCTAACCACAATGACCAATTTGAGGAGGTTTCAGTTACTGACTGCATCTCGAAAGAGACATTATTGCTTGTGTTGTAGTGTAAAGCTGTCAGAACACAGCTGCCACTGGTTTTGTGAGAACTGTTGGTGCTTAATGCAAAAAAGCAATCTTCTTTATTTGTGTGCCTATATACAGATTTAGCCTTTTACTGTATGACATTTAAGTTTGAAATTCTTGCACAGGTTCCCCTTTTACAAACTGCTACTTAGTAAGATGTGGGAATTCTTGGCATCTTTATTTGAAATTCTAAAAGGTATTTTTCACCCTTTCATTTTCTTATTTTAAACAATTGCTCACCTGCATTTGATTGCAAGCAGAATAGATTTGAATCAGTGAAAAGCAGCCAGGGATTCAAACCACAGCTCTGCCACCTTTCTTTGTCCACACTGTATATAATCTGGGGGAGGGGAGGGATGTACCCAGAGCCGCAAACGGCAACTATTAAATTAGATTTGCGCAGCTGTTTCAGTTTTAAGAATTTCAGGAGTTATCAGTTGCACACACATGGTCCTACATGTATGATTTCTGGCCTGACAGTACCCCTTTAAAATTACTAATTACTTCTCAGGGGGTGGAAGAGTAATCCTCTTTCCATCCAACTAGCCTATCGTTGCCATCTCAAGAAAGAGCAGCGATTTAAAAAAATCAAAGCAAAAGCAATGAAGAGGAAAATGGAGGACAGGAAGGGTTTGTGGATAGGTCATTACATCCATCTGCCTTTGTGAGTGCATGTTTACCCCTTAAATTCTTCCCCTGAGCAACATCTGCTGGAGAAGATGCAATAGCTATTACCGTCACAGTCTTTGGGCTCAATCCAGCTCCCACAGAAATCAATAGTAAGGGTAATAGTGATTTAACCTGCTCATGATTGGCATCTTGCTTTGAAAAAAATACTGCAATATCAATTACTATTTCAAGGAACATCCACAGGATGTCTTCGTTCAAGGTGTAATTTCTAATGACATTTCAGAAGTATTAGTGAAGTGATTCAAAGAATATAACACTACCATAAAATGATTTCAAATTTAGTCCAACTCTTTTTTAGAAACAGAGGAAGTTTGCAAAATGAGCTAGTTTTATATGTTATTCTGAGGTAACATTTTGAACAATATGATGCAATAATGTATTTCAGATTTTAGTCACTTCTGCGTGATTTAGGAAAGTTGTTTATACCCCAACTCCCTCAAGTTTGGAACTGGACTCATACTTGGGAGGTCCAGTTAAACTAAATAAAACAAAAATCTCAGAACTGTGAAATCGGAGATCTCTGCAAGTGAAATTCATTTTACTTCTTCCAAACTGTTCATGAGCAAGCCTGTTTCTTCACAAGATGTGTAAATCAAAGGTTCCTGCATAACTTCAGATTCCATTTTCTGTCTGTAATTATCTGACATACAGAAATATGACAGTGTCACTGGTTTGATTCACTGAAATTTGGCCACACTGCAAATTCCAGTGAGACATGCTGCACGGCTGCTGTCCTGTTCCAAAGTCAGTCTGTGTCTCTGGTTTACTATGTTCTCCATATTTAGTATATCGTCGGAAGCACCAGGAGCTACAAGCCATGCAGATGGAGTTACAGAGCCCAGAATATAAACTGAGCAAGCTGCGTACCTCCACTATCATGACAGACTACAATCCCAACTACTGCTTTGCAGGAAAGACCACATCCATTAGTGACCTCAAAGAGGTGCCTCGAAAAAACATCTCCCTCATCCGGTAAATCCATCTTTTCCTTCCCCACGCTTCATACTATACACTCACATATGCTGGCTCTCTTACACAGATGTGAACTCTATGTCTTTGTGCAGGCCCATACAAATTCTCATGCACTTCTAGACTTATGCCCCTTTTCATAAGAAAGATGTGAAGCTGCAGTAGTTAGGCTGGGTGGAGGGGACTAGACTTTGGCAGTCTCCTCGACCTTTTACAGGTGCAGTGTTAATCTTCTGGGATTATGAGAGGAACTGAAGAGTCATCACCAGTAATTCAGACACATCTTTTGCAGACTGTGCAATGAATGGCCCATTTCCAGTATCAACTGATGAAATGATGGGAAGTCTGAGGCTTGTAGGAGGCGCTTATGAAGTCTTTGATGGGATCTTTGGTAAAGACAAAGACATCCTTAAGTACAATAGCAGGAAAAGTGATGGGTTTGAGACTGCCAGACAGTATTACAAAGACAGGAATATAAAACCAGCAGGATAGTCATGTCTAGATCAGAACTTCTGGAAAGTTCGAAATAGTCTCTTAAGAAAAACTTGAAAATTCAGAGTTCTTTCCCACCTTGCTCTACTGCAGGATACAGTGCATGCTACTTGTTAATGTGACATTACCCTGGTACCATGCAGTTTTACACAAAAAGCCAAGAAGTGGAAGCAGGAGAGCTTGGAATACTAGGGAGCTTACAGTGCTAAAAAAGGTGATGCTCAGAGCGGTCTATGCAGTCTGCAATGTTTTGCTGTCTCTTATCTCATTCCCCCTTGCCTGCATATCTTGCTGGACTGCATCTGAAAGTTCCCAGGTGTACCCTGTGCTGCTGCTGCCTTTGTCACTTGCGCTCTGAAAGAATTTTTGAAGTGTGGCAAGCTGCAGAGAGCAGAGGATACAGCTGGGAATTGATAAGGGCCAGGAAGGTGGACTTTTTGGAGGAGGGTGAGTTATGAGCTGTAGAGATCTGTTTTATACCGTCAGTTTGTAATAAGTTGGTCAGGCATAACCAAGAATAGTGTCTCAAGCTGATACCTACAAAATGTTATTAAAAGAAGTGGTTGAGTCACAGGCAACACAAGTCCTCACTGTGGTTTCACTGCCTGGACTGGTCTTTAGCGTGGCAAACCTACACAGAGCTTATGCAACAAGAGAGTGGATTGCTCTTAGCACCACCTGTCTGAATGGACAGGAGGGAAACAGCCCATGCAAAAACAGGCCACTGATAGACAGGAGAACAGAATCTGTCTCTACCAGAAAATTGCGTGTTGTAGAAAAGAGCCTTATTGAGAGCCTTTTACTTGGACCAAGATGCAGGAATGTCTCTTAGAGGCTTAGACTACTACTGCCCAATGTGCAGCCCATGTAGGGTTAAGAGGGACTCAGGATCTGGGATGCAGCCTCGTTCTCTGCCAGAGTTCACCATGTCATTATGATATGCCACCTGTATGTTACAGCTGTTGTACCAGTTGACTTAACATTAGGCAAGTGAAGACTGAATAGACAGGTATGCAAAATCTGTATCACAAGGACATAGGACAAGATCTGTTATGTGATTACTTTAATTCCTTTCTCTTTTTCTTGTACCCTTATTCAAAATAAAACTGTAAATTTCATAATATGATCAGTGCCAGAAACGATTCTCAGCATGAATTCCTGGAGCCAAGTGCTTTCCAAAGCACTAACATCACCATTTA
Organism: Astur gentilis; assembly: GCF_929443795.1. Taxonomy (NCBI): domain Eukaryota; kingdom Metazoa; phylum Chordata; class Aves; order Accipitriformes; family Accipitridae; genus Astur; species Astur gentilis. The sequence goes on from NC_064909.1 coordinate 16,994,001, forward strand.
CTGGCTAAGGTACTTACCTAGAATCACAGAATAAATCAGGAAAAGATACTTGGTTTAGAATTCAGGTCCTCTGAGAACCATTGTGCTTCCTAGTTTCTTGTTCAATGTTTTCTTTAATGGTGATGCATAAACATCATGGGAACTGTTAGTGTGTTTAGGGTGTGGGAACACCAAGACTTAAGACCTGTCTTTATTGACCTGTTTCGGAGCGCCCACCACTAGAGCATTGACACCAAAGCCATAGAAGCGTGCTCTCTATTACATACTGCAGTGCCAGCAGCTTGATTTCACTGGGGACCGTTGACTTTTGAGGATTGCATTCCCTACCAATTAAACACATTGTAGGTCCAAGAAAGGTCACATCAAGGTCTGGTCCCCCACATAGTGTGAGGAGTGGCATTGTCACTGTCAATATCCAGTTCTCCCTGTTTCACTACCATGAAAATTGTGAGCCCGTTCTGTGAGCTGTGACCACAGTGTTATAATGTGTGTTCTCTGTAGTAAAACCTTCTTGTCTTCTCTGGTCTGTCCAGGGGTTTGGGCCACGGAGCCTTTGGTGAGGTATATGAAGGTCAGGTGGCAGGGATCCCCAGCGACCCCACTCCCTTGCAGGTGGCTGTGAAAGTAAGTGACAGTGTATGAGTTATCATGACGGTTTCATGCACCTTTCACCCAAGAGTCCCAATGCATTATAAAAATGAAGATGAATTAAGCGTTACTGTAGTACTGAAGGATGTGGCTAGAAAGGTTGCTGCTCTGTTGCAACACTTTAATCCATCATAGCAATGGTGCAGCTTGTAGCACATGGGCTTGTGAGACTATTAAAAGAGGTCTGTAAGTAGTAAATAGGCAAAGATTTCCCATACAGCTGCAGTAGACTGCAGGTATGAGAAATAAATCCATCCTCTGTCCATCCTCCACATGCTACACCTGCTGTGGTAATCTGTCCAAAGCCTTTGAGTCAGAGGCCAAAAGTCTTCACAGGGCCAAGAGCAGCTGGCACGTACATCAAAGAGCCTGCAGGTAGGAGATGGCTGGCTTTCCAGGAATCTTACCACTCCATTATAGGATGGATATGCACTGGATGTGAAGCTAAATCCTAAGAGACCCTGGTAGGGTCCAGGCCTTCAGCAGCCTAGCTAGCTTGTTTACTCCTAGAGGTTACATAGCAGCACAGTCCTACTGCTAGTTAGAGTTCATAGTCTTGCTGGGAGGTAAGAGTACTGAACTGTTAGAGAGCTCAGGCACTGTGGTCTTATTCCTCATCCTCTGTACAGCAGAGACCCATATGTTGAGCACTATTCCCTGTGCACTCTGGGCTATTTCCGTTGCTGGGAGGAGGATGACAGTGGTGTTGATGGGCCATGTGTTCTGATCTTTACCTTTCAACAGGCTTCACAGTCTAGTTTAGTAATGCTCTAGCTATTATCTTAGAGTGAGGTTTCTTTTAGAGAAACAAGGATTGCTGCAGACAATGTTAGTGCTTTTGATTGTGCCAGGTGTTCTACAGAGTTTAAATATCTTCTCCTTGTCAACCTGTTCTTTCTTTTCCAGACATTGCCAGAAGTGTGTTCAGAGCAAGATGAGCTGGACTTCCTCATGGAAGCTCTCATTATTAGGTGTGTATAAATAAGATGAACAGCACTTTTGTAGGCTTGCAAAGCCCAGCACTGTAAAGAAAAAAGGTGCTTTGAGAGGTGATACCCGTGCAACACATCTATACAGTAGTTTTGGCACACGGCTGTCAGTATTTTACAGAGGATAGGATTACCATCCTTTTGTATTCTTCTTACAAATGAGGAGGCACCAGATGATTAAGGGCTAAATTTTCAAGAGGGTCCACACTGGTTTTCATTTCTTTAGGCCCAGTTTTCAGAATCGATAATAGGATCCTTTCATTTCTCTTGGGGATCAGAAAATGAGGTAAAAACAAACCTTAGGAGTTTGGGCTTGACTTGTCAAAACTAACAGATGGCATTGACTTAATGCTGCTATCATGTCACAAGTCAGTGACTGAGTCCTAGAATCCATGGAAATAGTTTCCCATCACATTGAGGTCTGGAGAAATAAGGAAGCGTTAGAGACTAGACCTGGAGGAATATCCCCTACATAAGCAGATCCCTGTGTTACTATGTTATTTGAAACAACTCTGCCCTAGCCCAGCTTCTGCCTCCTGGATAGGGAAATTAGGAGCAGCGTTTTCTCTGTTATCAGACATTCTCTGCTTCCTATGGACCACAAGTCTTGCTGTAGCCCAAAAAGGATGGAGAAAAAGCAGCCAAAAGCCACTCCTTCCCCACCTCTGTTTCTGCACTATGCAGACAAAGAGTGCAGGGGTAGCACTTTAGTTTTATCCAGTTACCCTACCTTTGTGATTTTTTAATTTCTGTGGGGGGAAAAGAAAATATTCCCCACAGCAAAACATTTTGATTCTTTTCTGCAATTGTGCTTTTTGGATCAAAGTTGCTCCATAATTGAGTCTCCCTGTCTCCACAGCAAGTTCAACCACCAGAATATCGTGCGCTGTATTGGGGTGAGCTTGCAGGCACTGCCCCGTTTCATCCTGCTAGAGCTCATGGCTGGAGGTGACCTGAAATCATTCCTGAGAGAGACACGGCCTAGACCGGTAAGAAAAGAGAAAATTGAATTTTATTTAGTAAGCTGCTGCCACAAGGCAAATACATAACTATAAAAGAGCTGATCCATGCAGCTACTATTTCCCAGCATGTTAGAGGGTCAGAACATTTCTGTTGCTGGAAGACCACAGTGGGGCCAGAACACAGAGGTATAGAGTACAGATGCTGCTGGGTTTATGCAAAGGTACCTCATCCCTGGACTTTGCTAGACAGCATTGCAGATACCATCTAAAGAAAGAACAAAATCACAGTGTAAAAAAAAGGAAGTTAAACTCTACTCTTACCTTCCTCACGCCAGCTGTGGGCGGGTTAGGGGGGAAGCATTGACCTAATAATGATAAATCCATTGCTTAAACTGCTGATCAGGTGCATTTCTGCGGATATCTGTCAGTGCAAGTTTGACATAGGCAAGGAGAGAATCCAGCCTGGAGCTGTTGACTTAATAGCAAATATCTTTAGTCCAGAGTTTTAAAGATTTTCCCACTGAAATCAGTGTCAATAGGAAATGACAGTCCGTTAGAAATGTTGAGAAATAAACTACAACTTCTAGAGAGGAATCAGTATTTCAGAAGAATAAAGTTTGCTCTGAGTCCCTGGATCAGAAAGGCACCCAGATGTTGTTGAAGTTTAGTACCAGGGCCCAGCTTCATACTTTGTCTCTACATTACTTTGACACAGAGGAAAATGCTGGATTTTATCAGTACAAGAGAGACACAAATTGGCTCTAACAGATATAAATAAGATTCTTCCTCGAGGCGTCTGGAAACAGATTGACTTTCTGTTTTTTCCTTGCAGTCTGGTTTTCAGACATATAAAATGGTCTGTGTTGCTCAGGAGCCCTGCAGTCTTGGATAGGTTGCATTAAAGTGGCTGCTGCCTGGATAAGAAGGCTAAACACCCAGAAAGTCAAGATGTTTAAAATCTGAGCAAGCAGTCTTTATAAATAGAGGTTGGTTTTCTGTAGCACCTAGAGATGCTCATCAGCTCGTACAAATGGGCTGAACTTGGTGGTAGGAAATGAATGGGCAGGCTCTGCTCTCACCCGGTGCAGAGCAAAGTGGCATGGGCAAGCAAGGTATGCTGCCTAGTAGGTGCTGTGTTCAAAACTGCCAGGACAGGCTGTGCTAGATGTGTGAAGTGGCATGTGAAACAGGATGGTACAGGGCAAGGGTATCCCTCACTTTGCAATGGAAGCATCTTTTTGGCTCATTAACTTAGAGAAGCCAGCTCAGTAATGATCAGGATCTTGTGAGGAAGCACCAAGAACATCAGTCCTGAACAGCAGGAATTTTTACCTACTTGCAGTAAAATGAGCCAGATGCTTTTGTGGATGAAAAGCCCTTAATCTTTACAGAATGCAGTCATGGGAGCCTTCTGATCTGAGAGGTTTCTTTCTGTTTGCCCTTACCCCAGTCATGAGTTCCTCCTTGCATGCCAGGGCTTCCATTTCTCTTAGTGGTAGCTCTGTGCAACCCCTGTGAAAGCTAATGTCAGAAGAGGTGGATGGTTCAAACCAGGCACAGCATACATTACTTCCTTGGTATTTCTCTTTCTGCCTTCACAGTCTCTCCTTCCTTTCTTCTCCTTTCCTTGACTTTCCTGACCTCTTTGAGGTTATCTGAGACTGACCATAACTGCTACTACACACAGGGGCTGTTCCCAGCACCTTGAAGATTCTCCCCTATTCCTGCATTTAACTTGCTCCCAGGACTGAAGCAGACCTGGGACTGATGCTGCTGTTTTCTGCTCTGTCCCACGTCCGTCACACTTTGGGAAAGCTTGGGGTCAAATGCAGATGGGCAGTTGCAAGCTGGAACTGATTCAGAAAAACAGTTTCCAGTCCCTCTTTAACAGTTGGGTGAATGTGGACAGCCTGACTGTGTGCAGACAGAGATCCACACATTTCTGCTCCACTTCTAACACCTTCCTTCCCCTTGCCTTGCCCTGCTTCTGCTGCAATCCCACGTGGTGTCTGCCTGGCAAGAATGACAGGGTAATTCATTGTCTGGCTGCTGGGGCAGCTTCTGAGGGGCTAATGGCACCTGTGAGTGCTGAGAAATCAGCCTCTGGTGCAGAGGTTTGACTGCTGGCTCAGAAACTATGAGGCTAGGAGACTGACTGATGAGAGATGAGATGTGTGCAGGGCGTTGTGCTCTGTGAAGTATAGGATCCAACTGTGGAAGTGGATTTACCCTCTGCATGTACTTGAGGCATGACAAAGTCTCTGCACGTAAGGCCGGTGGCTTAGTACTGCTGGATGTATCTTTGCACTGCTCTTAATGAACCCTGAGCTGCTTTGTTCCTCCTATTGCTCATTCAAGGAAGACAGGCAGAAGGTAGGCATGGCAGACTGGGTATCTAGCTTTCCAGGCCCATCAAAGGAAAGGAAAGACAAGGAACAGCGCAGAGTAAACAGGCTTCGATGAGCTTTGCTTCCAATAGGAATTAATTAAACACATAAGACGTAGCTGACTGACTCAGTAACAGAGGTGCACTGCTTACTGTGCAGTAAGCACCATATGAATTACTGTTGTCATTTCCCCTTGTTTTTCCGAGTTTTGTATTTTGCAGCTGATTTCCTTACTACCTTGTCTTTCCCACTTAATTCTGCTTTCAGCCTGATTGCAAGAGACATTTACGTGTTCATTCTCTACCTTCATCCCCCGGTTGCTCTCCCTGCTCCCGTGCCAGTAACTTCAAATTCATTTGCCAGTTTCAGTCAAATTTAATAGAGGTGTGAAAGGTGTTAACTTGGCATTAATTCCAAGGCTTCAGGAAAAAGAAAGCACCACAGTAGAGCAACCACTGAGCAAAACAGTTGTCTTGTTTGGCTTGCCACTGGCCAGCGAGAACCTGTGTGACTTGGAGCAAGGCACACACAGCATGCTGCCGTGCACTCAACCACTGCAAAGCGTGGAAGGGAGCAGAGGGAATGGTGGAGGAGAAGGTGAAGTGAGGGAAGGGGGAACTTAAGACATTGCGAGGGAGATGAAATGGGAAGCTAGAGCCACCACAGTAGGTATCAGGGCACAGGATCCAACTTAATAGGAGATCAAGATGCTGCCAGCACAGGTTATTGTACATTGTTCATCTGTGTTCTTCATATAAATAATGAAAGCAATGTTCAGCCAACATGTAATGATTTTGCTGGACTCTAAGCAAGAATGATCATATCTGTAAGCCAAACGTCCATCCAACATCACTGATACAATACCTGTGATTCTTGTGGAATATTGTCAGTTTATGCCAGCCAGGTCTACTTCATAAACTTCAGATTCATACTTCTCCATGGGTCCAGGGTTTACAGCCCTGAAAGGTTTCTGTGTTCCATTTCTAATAAAGTTTCACATCTATTGCAAGATTACTCCTTCCCCCTCATGTGGAGAGAGGCAGTCTAGAAGATTCAGAGACACCTGGAATTGGAGCCTTCACTCATTTATGAGTGTGGCAGAATTGTCTGTTCTGGGAAGTTCAGGGCTGATCTTTTTCACACACAGCGCAGCAATCAAAGAACAGCTCTGAAGATAAATCGTATATGGATAAATGATTCCCCTCCTTTTGTGTTGTGCAGCCTGTTGCTCAGAGCAGTGATTACACTGAACAATACACAGAATTTCATTCACCTTCAGCAAGATTCAGCCTCGCCCGGGGAGGTGTCACACTAGTGTTTCCAGCATTCCCACTGCTCTGAGCAGTAGTGTGTTGCAGCTGGCATTGTCCATTCATATGGGGAGCAAAAGCTGTAAAGTGAATCCTTTGGTGTCTCAAGGCTGCTCCCCTTGCAAAATGAATCCCAAACCTCCGTTTTTCAAACAAATTACATAGCTAAATTGTCCTTGGCTGGGCAGTCACATCTGTTTTAGGACTTTATTTAGCCAAATAAAAGGTAGAAGGAATTCACCCAAGGAAGGGAAGGAAAGGAAAAAAAGGGAAAAAGAAAAAAGCTCTGCTGTTCAAATCAGCTTGTGGCTTCAGCCTACTGACTGCCTTGCAGTATAGCTCAGGTCTGCAATCAATTGCACAGTAAAGAATGGGGCTTTCTACTTGGTTTTCACTTCAGGTTTCTGACCCTTGCTCAGAAGACAAGGGTATGGGTAGATCGAGATACTAATTTCCCTTTGGTTATGCCCTGAAAGGGAAATAGAAGGCATCTGCATCCTTTCTTACTGTAGACATCTTGTGTAGCTGGTGAGTCACTTTAACTCACAGAGGTAACAAAGATTATTCTCTGCTCCCCACAAAAGGGGGCAGGGGGAGAGGCTTTATGTTTTCAGGAAGTGGTTACTCTACTAGAAGAAAGGTTTGGGTGGAGATGCCGTCTGGTGTTTTGAAGAATCAGTTAAGTATATATATGCAATAAACTATACTGTGTAAATAATAAAATATAGGCAGATGATACATAGTCACAAATGATTTTCGTTTATGGCACCACACTGAAAAAACCAGGCTTTGTTCACATAGAGGTGCAGCATTTTTCAATTATTTCATTAGTCAAGTATTGAGGCCAGGTTTTTCCTAATCTCTTCAGAAGATGTTAAGATTTTTAGGTTTTACCAGCCAATGCCCTGCTGCAGAGCCTGGACTTATTTCCAGTTCCAGTTAGCAGCGGTTTAGATCAGGTGGGATGGCCAGCACAGCATCGCATCAGTCTGGAGATATGTTCCATCACAACAGACGGGCTAGGAGAGCCAGGAGTGCCTGTCACTGGAGAACCTGTACTGGTCTGTGCATCAGTGGGAGAGACCCATGAGCAGGTGTGCCTTTTGGGCGCTGGGCAGAACGGCAGGTGTCGCAAGAGAGAGCTAGAGGGTGGGATAGGCTTGTTTGGTCCAATAACTAAGGCCACAGATAAACACTTAGCTAGCAGACGGCTGCTTTGGAATAAGCAGTTACTGCCACCCAGTTGTTTGTCATCGCCCCGCTGGCAGCAGCGATTTCCTTCTCCCCCACAGGACTGGCCACAGGGATCACTGATTCACACCTCAGTGCAGAAGCTGATGGTTTGGCTTCGGAGGCCAGCAAACACAAGCCAGTGCTAAGCCTGTTCTTTTCACTAAAGCATCTGGCTCCCGCTGGCAAGGGCTGTAGACTTCATCAGAGGGGCAGGAACAAGGAGTTGGCAGCCTTATCTTCCATAGCCGTTGGCTACACAAACCTGTGTCAGTGCTCTGAGGGGCAAGATAAAACCTACACAGATGTGGAGGAGGGAAAGAGCAAATGTGACTCATGCCATTATACAAAATGTCATTCTCATTGTTCAAGGTGACTTTAGAGAGGAGCTAGCAATAATACAAAGATACTGAGTGAAGACCAGCTCATGCTACAGATCTCCTCAAAAACCATGCTGAAAATTCAGAAGCATCTCCCATGAGAACTGGGGGAAATTCTTACAGGGGCATCCCAATGGAGCTGGAAAGTCAGAACCAGCTGTTCTGATTCTGTCCCAGCTGTTCTGATTTGTATGATATTGTGCCTGCACATCCTTTGCATAGTTTGTGGATATGAACTCTCTCCTGTGCATTTTGGTGATCCCTTTGTGTGTTGACACCTGAGCTATGTCACTTATTGGAGAGTTCTCAGCGCTGTATCAGTGACAAATCATGCCATGTTCTTGCTTTTAACCCACATTTGTCCCCTGTCTTTTGGTAGAATCAGCCCTCCTCCCTTTCTATGCTGGACTTGCTCCACGTGGCTCGTGACATTGCTTGTGGGTGTCAGTACCTGGAGGAGAACCACTTCATTCACAGGTAGGTGAACACGTCTCTGTCAGCACCGGCATGACTTGCATACAGGCCAACACAGACTCGTAATGCCCTGCTTGATACGTTTATGTCCTGCTGCGCTCTGGTGGCTGGATACCTTTAAACAAGGTAGATAAAATCAGAATAATAGAAGCAATTAACAGAAAAACTGCTGTAAATCAGGTTGCAGATATCTGTAGTTTTACCAAAGATCCTGAGCTCTGTCTCGGTGCCTGGACTTGTGCAGCCTGTTTGACTACTCTGCAAATGGAAACACAATCCCATGAGAGAATTCTTCAAAGCTCTCCCTGTCATGAATTTTGCTTAGTGCCTTTCTGCTCATTCTGGAACCCTTTCCTTCTCCCTCTCAAAGAATGGCTGTACAAGTACAGCCAGAAGTGCAACACCTTGTGACTATTGTTACTATCGTTACTTGATCCTGCAGAACAGGGTATTTGGCAAGTGTCTAAAATTCTGCCCATTGGGTAGAGATGAGTAGAGAGAGATTGTAGTTCACTCTTCTGAAAGAAGTACCATGACAAGGTATGCCACCATGTTATTCAGATCTCAGGGTTTACTTCAGCACAGCAAAGGTGGAGCTGGAGCTTTAACTGCATACACAGATTCAGGACCATACCTTCAGTCTTCAGATCAACACCTGCACATTGTTGTTATTCCTGTCTCTGACAGTACGACACCCATTTGACAATATTTGAACAAGCACACTAGGAACAGGTCAGTGGATCATTCCCCAGACAGCTTGATGTTGGGACTAGTACGTTGCTGAAATCAGCCTCACTGCTTGCAACTCCTTCGAGACTATAAAATAGCTCCTGGGATGAATGGAGGCTCACAGGAGGCCCATCCTTTCAGCTGGAAGATGTTACATGAAGTTTAAAAAGGAAATGTTAAAGACCAGAGCAGCTCCTGCTGTTGGGGTAGGTTGGAATTTGGAACATCACTAGTTATCCACAAACACTGACTTTTCTGGCTGTTGTGGGCTCTCTGCAGCTTAGGAAAGTAGGTACTGTTCTTTGTTTTCCTTTTGGCTTGCAAAATTGTCAAATGATTAAGTGGTTCTTCTCTTTTCTTCTCTTTCTGTTGCTTTTCTTCCCTTTCCTTGTAGGGATATTGCTGCCAGGAACTGCCTCCTTACCTGTCGAGGGCCTGGGAGAGTGGCTAAAATCGGAGACTTTGGAATGGCCCGGGATATATACAGGTAGCAGAGCTAAGCCGAGGGTATCTGCAAGTGGAAGCTTGCTAAAATGAGGGAGGAGCAGTGTTTGTGCAGGAGAGCAGGCTGCTGTGCTGCTGTGCATAATCCTAGCAAGGCAAGAGTGGAGATCCCACCCTGATGAACCCCAGCTAATGCTCTCTTGGTGTTTGCCTTCACCTGTAGTTTAACTGTGCTCTGGAGACTTTTCCCACTCCTGACAGCTTTCTTCTGGGTAATGAAGTCTGATGGCCAAGGAAGGCATTTTTCCTCCCTCTTGTACTCTGTCCTCAGTTTCTTGTCCTTTACTTTCTCCACACTGAATGGCACTGATGTGCCCTTTGTTTTGTGGTCCCAAATCATTCTGAGTTTAATCTCTCTCCTTGCTACTACCCCTGCCCCTTTGGTTTGGTGTCATCAGTAAATCTCCTCAATTTACTGCACATAAAGGAGGAAAGTGCAGAGGAAGGTCAGGAAAATGTAATCACCCAAACTGGAATTCAGCCAGGACACAGGGTTAACTACTCTCCTCTTGCAAGAAGTGCCAGGAAATCTTTAATGACCATGAGCAATGAGGGTTGCAGTTTGATACCTCATCTTCCAGATAGCACCTCCAGAAGTGCAGTGCCATGTCCTGCTGTGGTGAGGAATTGGTTTGCCTCTGACTAGGAGGAGGGAATGCCTTGTACTCAGTCACCCACACTGTTTATTCCAGTGCCTTGCCACCTTTTTTTCCTGCTTGGGGATTCTCCTGTGCTATTACTAAGCCAGGCCTGGCTCTGCTTAGCTTGAGATCTGACAATATCACAGCCTGAGGTGATGCAAACAGAGTGCTACGTTCAAAAACCCAAGTGTATGGGAGCTGCCTTCTTTTTTCTTTTTTGCCCTCCTCTCTCTCCCTTCACAAAGAGCCCCCACTCTGCCCCACTGTCAGATGGGACTCTGCTGGGACAAAGTAGCATCTGTCACACTTACACAATCAGCAGAACCGACTGCCAAGATGAACGCTTTGGTGCTGGGTTTTTGAAGGTGCCTTTGAAGATTGCACATGTTTCTGTGTCCAGGAATATCCTTTGGATGCTCAAGCCGTGTAGTTAGGAACAGTGACACCAGCTTGCATGAGCAGCCTCCTGCAGCTGCCAGCACAGGATGTGGGGGTTGTAGGTTTTATTTTAAATGACAACAACACTAAAGGACTGATGTAATTCCTGTCTCAGGACCACAGGACATGGTTTTTTTACTACTGCCCCAGCTCTAATGGCCAACCATCCTCCTCATCAAGCTCCTCATTCTTATAAAGGGTTTTGGATTTCACTTGCAGTGCTTTAGACTGGGTACCTATGGGACAGGCTTTGTTTATTTTTGGTGGCGATGCTCAAGGTGACCACGTGTGAGGTGAGGTGGAGATCTTGCCGTGGCTGAAAAGTGGCTCTGCCACCAGCAGTTTACTGTGTGAGTGATTCACTAGGAGTATGGACACAGATACGGATAACTTGGGTTCACCAGACCAGGCCTAAAGTGAGGTAGGTTAGAGCAGTCCTCGATGGTCTGCCCATTTCCGCTATTTTTGTGAGAAGGAACAGGTTTCTTCAGCATTTTCTCTGCCATGCTGTTTCACCTCAATTAGTCTCTCCTCTGGCTTATAATTCTAATATTTGTAATTGTAAAAATCCCAAATTAATGGCATTTTCTGAATTCTTGGCTGACTCTGGGTTTTTTGTTCTTTGCAGAGCCAGTTACTATCGGAAGGGTGGGTGTGCAATGTTGCCTGTCAAATGGATGCCTCCTGAGGCTTTCATGGAAGGGATATTTACATCAAAAACAGACACATGGTGCGCTTCCTTTCCTCCTTTGTCCGGTTGGTCTGTCTGTGTTGTAACCCCTTTTCTAAAGTGTGAACATTTGTAAAAAGCACATGTTCTTGTTCCTTTCTCCTTTACTAAAAAGACAAGCTGGGGGTCTTTCAGAGCCAGTAATCTTGGAGGAGACAAGGGAACAGAAAGATCAGACCTGTGCAAAGGCGGGTGCTGCTGGGGAGGTGAGCAGGCGGGGAAGGGAGGTTGAGGCAGATGCAGGTGCTGCTTTGCTGCTACAGGGAGGAAAGCCTAAGTTCCATGGGGACTTGCAGGCAGGATCCATCCTGCCACTGAGGGAGAAGGGCATTATGTATTGTGGCTTTCGTCTTTGTCCTGGCCTGCAGCAGCACTGTAAGCTCTTGAGTTGCTGGTAGCCAGAGGAGGGGGAGGGAAATTGGGTGAGCAGGAGGCAAGAGCTCGGGATATGTGTGGAGGGGAGGGGGCTGGTAGTCAGGACACAGCTCCTGAGCAAGCCCCAGCAGAGGGGTGGAGGTACATTCTGTCATACAGCTGAGCTGCTGCCTGTCTCGGCACCAAGCGGAAGAGTTTCCCATTGCTGCACACAGCTCTTCGCAATTTTAATCAACAGGGTTGTGATTTCCAAGCAGCTGACCAGATGAATGCTTTGGAGGAGGTCCTGTCCCAGATGTTGTCCCCAGAGCTTTGCAGGCCACACCACACAGGCCCATGGCTGTGGTGTTAGCTAGGGAATGTTTTTATTGTACTCTGAGCTACAGGTGGGGGCTGTGGGGCTCAGAGCATCAGTGGGGATTCACTGTCAGGTAATTTCACACAGGGTAGTTTATTCAAGAGGAAAAGTTTGTCATAAGTGGTCAGGCCACTGCTCCACTCAGTCCCGTCTCCAGCAGCGGCTGATGTCTCACAAAAGCACAACCTGACTTTCACATTCGTTACATCTGGGTACAAGGACAAAGCAACCATATTTACCTACCGATATTGTAGACTTCACTCGCTTAACAGTCAACCACTAGTATTTATTAAATGATTCAAAGCCCACCATTACAACTGTGCAGCTTATTCATGTCTGAACCCTGCAGCAGTGATTTCCACAAGCTGCCTGAGCACAGACTGCAAAAAGCAACGCTGACGGTACTGCGCCTAAGGGCACTGCCCCTTGGTAATGGTCATTCCTGTTTCCCTCACTTTTGTTTCCCTTCACTTCTGTATTCAGGTCCTTTGGCGTATTGCTGTGGGAGATATTCTCTTTGGGATACATGCCCTACCCTAGCAAAAGTAACCAGGAGGTTCTGGAGTTCGTCACCAATGGAGGAAGGATGGATCCACCTAAAAACTGCCCTGGCCCTGTGTATGAGATTTTAACTTTGACATATTCATGCAAATAAGTTTCTGTTTCAAATGCTGTTCTCTAGTCAAAAGTTAATGACTTTTAAGATTGATCTTATTGTGGCTGATCTGCCTTATTGGACTTTTGAATGCCAGTGACTTCTCTACTATTTAATTTTTCTGTCTGTTTTGGAGAGTAATTCAGGGCCCCTTTGAGAAGTACTGGGCACTGCTTGTTTGGTCAAAGATGGTGCAATATTTCTGTGTCTTAGGTTAGCTGTGAAACTGCAAGTGCATGAGAGACTGTTCACAGATAGGGAAAATTCAGCTCCATTATCTGTAGCCCTGCCTAACTTTAGTGAATTGTCCAAGGGATTTCGGGTGGGTGAGTTATTTCTCTGATGTGCTGTGGATTTCACTCCACTGGTGGCCACATTTCAGTGGTTACCAGTACATCGGTTGTCCGACTGTGGGGAAGGCAGAGCACTCTTATTTATTAGAAGTCAGAGGGATGATGCATGCTTATGATGTCTAAGTTGCAGGGACTAGCTGTTATGTACCAACAGGATCTGCCACTCGTGAGCCTCTCCCGTTCTGCTCTTTCAGTTATCGCATTATGACCCAGTGTTGGCAGCACCAGCCTGAAGACCGGCCAAATTTTGCCATAATCCTGGAGAGGATTGAGTACTGCACTCAGGTATTGGTGCTCGTTTGTCTTGAATGAGATGGGGAGACAGGGTTCTTCCTGAGGAGCGGTCTAGGCAAGCCAGAACATGAGATGAGAAGGCAGCACTGCATTACTGCAGTCAGCAGTCCAGGGAGACTGATGTCAGCATGGGACATTCACCTTATCTGGGGGTTGATTCTTCTTCTGCTGATAGGCACAGGCTTACACAGCTTTACAAATAGCAGACCTGTAGCTCTGCTTCTTCTTATAAAGGTACAGATTCCAACAAGCAAAAGAGCCCAGACAGGACAGCACCCATACGCAGTTCACGTCAGCCACTCCATCCCACTGTTCACCCTTACGACATGGTCAGCAGAGCAGAAATGGTCCTGGCTCAGAGCACCCTTTGCAGGTGGCTTCTGCAGCTGTAGGCAATTTTCTGAATCTGACTGTGCTGGAGAAGGCAGGTGGGGACAGCTATGCTAAAGGACTGGGGATTCTGAGGCTAGGCAACGAGGAAGGGATGTAGCTGGCTTTCCAGGCTGAAATCTGATTTGTTTATTTTTTACTACCATTTTCAGCTAGTGGAGTAGTTTGGAAAATGTTTTGCTGCTTGCAGCAGCACAGGCTTCTTGTGTGGCCTCACACAGTTATTTGCCTCAGTCAATTTGCTTTCCCTCACTGCTTGGGAGGCTTGGTCTGTTTTTCATGTGTGTTTGGATCCTGGGATTGGGGGGCATTGTTTCCTGCTATCTATAGCTTGCCGTGGTATCTAGCAATAATTAAAGGTTGCCCAGATCACCACATTTTCTCTCAGTTTAATTTTCGAAACTGCTTGAATAGCTCGGAACCGCAGTCCCTATGGATTCAGGCTTCAAGGGGTCTGCCAGTATTGCCTTCTTTCTGCGTTCCCATTCCTCCTTTGTTGTGTGGAGGCAATCATTTCATGGCTGAAACTTTCTCAATATTATCTGAGAATGTTATGAACTTTGAGATGATATAGATTCCAAAACAAAGCTCCCACAGGAAATTTGGCTGGACATAAAAAATGTTTTTCATTGGTTTTGTGCCTCTGCTGTTCTGTGGTGAGTTTTAGGGTTTGCTTTTTTTTGAAGAGTTCAATTTTAAGGGTATACCATTGCATCTCATGGCTAACTGCATTTTGTCAGCATCCTCTACACATGGAATGTGGGCTTTGGGTAGTGGGAACGATGCTCTGTGATCACAGCGTGACTGCTGTCAGATGTGTTGGGTCTTTAATCAAGTCCGAGTATGCATGATGGTAGCAGACGTTGAGAAATTCTCATTGTTCTCCCCGGCAGGATCCAGATGTCATCAACACTGCTTTGCCAGTAGAATATGGCCCATCAGCTGAGGAGGAGGAGAAGGTAGCGATGCGCCCTGATGATCCAGAAGGAATTCCTCCTCTCTTGGTCTCCACACACCAAGACAGAAAGGATGACAAGCAAACTCTGCCATCTCCACCACCCCTGCCATCAGCCATCACTGCTGGAAAACCTCTAGGGAAAGTGGGAGCCTTGGAACCACCAGTGCCGGGGAAGGTGCAGTCAGCCTCAGCGGGGGGACATATCAACATGGCCTATGCCCAGTCCAATCCCCCTTCTGAGCTGCACAAAAGCCGGGGCTCCAGAAACAAGCCCACCAACCTCTGGAATCCAACCTACGGTTCCTGGTTTGCGGAGAAGCAGGCCAGCAAAAGCAGTTCTCTGCTGGAGAAGGAGGTGCCCGACAGGGAGAATTTGGGACAGGAAGGAAACTGTACTGTGGGGCCCAACATTGTGACTGGCAGGCTGCCAGGCTCCTCCCTGCTATTAGAGCCATCTTCCCTAACAGCAAGTGTTAAAGAAGTGCCTCTCTTTAGGCTCCGCCACTTCCCCTGTGGGAATGTCAACTATGGATACCAACAGCAGGGCTTACCCTTGGAAGCCTCCACACCACCTTGCGCTAGCAGTTACGAGGACCCCGTCCTTAGAAACAAGAGCCACATAACCCAGCAAGGGCCGTGAGAGCCCTCTACCCTCTTGACTTTTCCCCTTGTGGCCCCTGAGCCTTGAAGAGATGTCCTGTTACCCAGTACACCACGAGCAAGGGATCTGACAGCATTACCTTCCATTTTGTGCCAACTTGCTCCAAAAGTGCCACCCTCGAAGCTGTAACTTCAACTAACCCGAGAGGCTTCACATCACCGGAGCCCCCATACAGTAAAAGAAACAAGGGGGAGGGAGGATACAGGAAACAGATGTTAACTGCAAGGCCCAGCTGCTGTTGCATCAACTCATACGCATGGTTGTTGTCATGCCCTTCCTGTGAGCTTTTCTCAGTTGTGCGTTCTCTGCTTAAGTGTAAAGCCGCGGCTCACTGCCTTGAGTGTTTCATGTCCGGGGTTTTCCGTGCCAAACTGATGGTTGCTGTGGAACACCTGGAGATCTCCTGCAGCTGGCAGAGGTTGTGGTGGGTTTGGGGAAAGCATCCTCTATCCAAACCAAAAAAGTATACAACAGCGCTGAACAGTGACGTGATAGCACATTCCCAAGCTGTGTTCCAGCTACAGTCCGGTCTTCGGAAGTCCTTCAAGGCACAGCGGTTATGGGGGTGTTGGCAGGGCAATAGAAAGACACTGGTCATACTGCATTGCTTGAGAGGACAGGAAGCATAGAGGATGGGTGTAGATGCTGTGAGGCATTCTGGGTTGGGAGGGAGTGGTGTTTGATGGGGTTTTCGGTTTGTTTTCTTTTTCCTGTGCTTAAGCACTAAAACTGAGTAAAGCCCTTTAAAATTTCTTCTGTTCTACAAAAGTAGAAATGACCTTCATCAGGAACTTGTGCGTGTCAGGTGGAACCCAGGTGAAGTTTTAAAGGACCGTGGTCACGAGAGAAACTTTCACCATGCCCTGAAAATGGACAGCCACCTGCATACCTCACAGGTTTTCAATAGCCTTTGACATACCCTGTACAAACAGCAACATAAAGGCAGAGGACTACATCGTGCCACAATCCGGATGCCAGATACTGTCTGTATTGGAAGGGTTTAGAGCCCTTGTTCCTTTAACAAAATACGTGTATGATAGTGGTCTAAAGACAAACACTGCATTGACTCATTTTGTACACCTTGTGCATGAAAAATATTCCAGTTAAGTGTATTGTCAAAACATAGATGTAGGAAATAATTCATGTGTAAAGATGTGCATTAGTAACTTCAACTTAGGGTTGCAAGGAGCTGTTTTACCATGGACGCTATCCACCAAAGAAGGGGTGCCTATTTCCATAGAAATGGGTGTACTGGAGCATCAGCAAAGGAATGTGAAGGTGTTCTTTAGTCCGAGACTTCATTTCAGTGAAGTGACTCTGAATCTGGCCCTGGATCCAAACACTGAGGTAAGCTTCCTGTCTTTGTAAGGGAACAAACCAGAATCCGTGTGTACATACTCCTAACCTTTGAAATGTGCAGACAGAAATCGGAGGGCTTGATTTGGGCCACCACCCTTGTAAAAAAAAAAAAAAAAAAAAAAAGATATGAGGGGGGAGGTAGTGTGCTCTCGTAACCTGCCTTTCTGACACACTGAACTAAAACCTTTTTTCAGACAAATGCCAAAATTGCATGTGGTGGTTGGTTAATGGGACAGTGCTCTTGTGTTGGGAAGTTTGAGTCAGGGGCTGCTCCGAATTTCACGTTCATCCGCTAGGGATCCATCGCACTGCTGCTGCATGGGCTTGGTGGGGCTAACAAGAGTTACGCTTCGGGTGTTCTGCTGCTGTGCAAAGGCTTCTTTAGCTTGAACTAAGAGAATATTTGTGATCTCCACGGTTATCAGGCTCGCAGGTCTTGTCATGTCACTGGGGAGGGATTCTGCCTACCTTAGGACTGTGTTAGTGTCACATTGCTCTCTATCTCAGTAAACTTAATGGGGTAGTTTAGGTCCTAGAGTCTCAGGAAAGCTGATTAATTTAGGAGGTAAGCACCATCAGAACAGTTTCTCACTCTAGTATAGTATTCACATATAATAGCAATTTTCATTTAAATATTCCAATTTTTTTATATTCAGGAGCTGAAGCTCCTCATTGTTTTCTTCAACTCTTCTTTGCATAGGAGCACACTCTGCGTTTTTGTTGCCCTGCCTCTTGCATGTTACTGAGGGCAGAGTCTGACCTGTATGCTGCTGAGTGTTCTTAAACAATACACCGGAACAAAAAGTTGCAAAGTTAATCATCTCTGATTAGCTGTAATTATGAATTCTTGGATCTGGGGCAGCAGCTCTGATGCTGCACAATGCAGATAAACTGCCAGGTTATGATGTTAAGGGTAGCATTCTAAAGGAGCTTTAAAAGCACGAGCAGCGCGAGATAGATTGTAAGTTTGTGGAGGTAAAGGGGGAAAGGCAGGCTTTCCCCAGCCATGGTGATAGCATGATTGTTGCTCTGGAGCTATTTTATCATAGAATTTCAACTGAAATACTCTTACAGAATGGGAGTTGTAAAAAATGAAGGAGCTAAACACATTACTGCTGCTTAGCTATGGAATACGTGAGGAGGTAATTCTGGTAGGGGGAAGTGGTGAATTACTACTGAAATTCTCCAGTCTGCTGGGTATGGTGCGTTGAGAGAAATACTGTTCAGGACTAGCAGCTGGTTTTAAGTAAGCTTCCTTCCAGTATCTCCAGTGTAAAATGCTTTGTTGTGGGGATTTTTTTTGTGTTGAGTTTTGTGTTTGGTTTTGTGTTTTTTTAAATCCCCCCTCTTAACTCTTGGAATTTAGATGAATTCAGAACTCTAGTTTGGGCTTGTTTTTAATGTAAAAAACATAACAACTCTGAGCTCTTCCACAGCAAGCATTTAGTTTGGTACTCCCGTGTGCTGTCCAAGCACACTACCCCAGTTTGCAAAACCTGTTTTATAAGTACTGATGCTAATCAAATCTTGCCACTCAGAAACAAGGGTTGGGGGATTTGCCTGTCCTCTTTCTTAGAAAACAAATAATACCATCAGTGACAAATTATTTACATGAATTAATTGCCTGGACCAAAGGGTGCTCTGCTACTTGTGTGCAGGCTGCATCAAAGACAGTTTCCTGGTCATTCTGCAATTGCATTGCTTAACTGTCTGTCCTGTTGCCAAAGCATCGCCAGGATTTCAGTGACAATGCAAGATTTTATTTGTATCACTGGGATGATGTGAAGAAAGCTTTCCTTAATGACACCTGTTTCCTTTGTCACGAAAGTACCAATTTGCACTCGCACTCCGGTACTATCAATTATTGCACCACCTCAAATTAGCCGAAGGGCTGACAGAAACGATCTAACATTTAACCAGTAAGCCTGTGAGAGTTGCAGTTGCTGTGCAGGATTGCCCTGGGTGGAAGAATTACTAGCAGCAGTTTGTTCAGTGAGGTAGGAAGGAAGCTTCTCAAAGACTTTCCCAGGGACAGTCCAAGGAGGGGGCAGAGGGAAACAACAGAAACTGGGGTTTGAGTGATGGGGTAAAGCTAACAGACTGCAGTTCAGAGGTTATGCACTCGGGGGGGGCAAAGAGCTGAGTAATTAACACAAGTTGTAAGGACACTGTGGCTTAAATTCTGTACAAGAAGGTACTTCATTGAATTTATTTTAGCATTTCTTTTACAACATCTGGAAGCGTTCTGTGTTCATGTTTCTTCTGTTCCATTCTAGCACATTTCCTATAGCTGTACACCATTAGCAAGAGCATTTTGTCCAGTCATGAACTAGGAATTTTTCATTTCTGTGTCTAGAAAGATTCACCTGTTCAGTTCTTAGAGCTGCAGGGAACAGAAGGGGCTTAAGTCACCATGAGCTCACCACACCAAAGCACCCTGCCATGTGTAAATCCCAAATTCCCTTATTAAACCCCTCCACGCTGGGCTTACAGTGTTGTAGGAGAAAAAAAAATCCAAGTTATTTTAACCCTCTTACCCATTTTTGTCTATGAATCTTATTTTTTTAAAATGTCGCTTATTGAGACAATGTGAATTTTTTTACGGAACTTGTTTTTAAGACTGTTAATCTTTTTCATTGGCAATATTTACATTCTGGTCTTATGTGTTTTCCTCACTCTACAGTGGAAAAGCGGGAAGCAGTATGATCTACAGGATGTAAAGCACGACTGGGAAAATCCTGTGCTACCACTCTCATGCTCTGAAAATGGCTTATTTCCATGTGGATGTTACCTGTTTCCTATAGATGTTAGGTAGGTTTCTGATTCTGTAAGCTGCTGAGGGTAAATTCAGTTGGGATGCCTGTTTATCTACCTTTCCCGTGGCCCCTTCATCTTCCTTTTTGCTACTGAACCTTGTTTCTCCATCGTGTGCCTGGAAATGAAGAGACGCAAGAAGTTTGGCTGGTTCTGCTTCCTCGAGGAGCAGTGGAAGGAGTGGTGGCAGCAGGAGAAGGGCTTTGCTGTAGCGAGGGGAGGTACAGGTACGGCAGCCTGAAAGCGCAAGGGCTGACTCAGCCCTTCGCAGCGGTGTAGTATCACGGGTCCGCCAGCTTCCCTCCCCCTGTGTTCACCAAAGGACGCGGGCTCAGCGTGAGAGCAGCTGCAGCACCGCTGGGTGCAGTCGTTCATACGCTGCACGATGCAAGAGGTCTGAAATAGGCTATGAAGGGTTCGACTTTGCATGTCTGCTCCTGTTACTGAGCCTATCTTCTGGGTGACGAGAACCTTGACATAGGAATAGCATAAAACAGCCTTTCACAGCAGCAAAGACATCACTGTTTGTCTGTCCCAAAGTTAAACCCATCACAGGAAAATGTCCGAATTGTCTGCATCTGGCTTCTTTTAGTAACAAGCTTCATTATGGGAGTGTCTGTCTCATGTACAGCAGTTTATGCAACATTGTTTATAAAGGAAGGGCCTGTGCACTTCAGGGATACTATAAAGAAAAATACTAATATATGGTCATTGAGTATTTTGTATTGACTAGTGTATTTGTATTGTAAACAAGTGTAGTGAACCACAAGGCATGAAGACAAATAAAATGACTGTAGCTGACTTTCTCTGTCTTGGGCTGTGTAGTGATTGGATCAACGTCAGAGGGAGGTCTCTGGACATCAATTTTTACTTGGTAAAGTTACAGAAGTATTAAGGTACACTAACACACAAAGGAGCAGGTGTGATGTTAAACCGAGACCACCCTTCTGGCTAGCAGCAGTGTGTTTAAGACTTGTATGCATTGCAAATGTCGTACCTCCAAGTTTGTTACAGAGAAAGGTGTTGTTCCTCCTACTACAAAACACCAAGGGTGGCTTTTACTTACAGGAAACTGGCCAGTATAAAAAGAGAACAAAGTATATGGTGGAAGAGAGTATTTGGGTATTTTCATTCCTAAATGTTTACATCCTAACACAGCATTTTAATTTGGGTCTGGACATGGACTTTGAGTAGGTCTAATTATGAGCTGTGTTTTCGTACAGTGGAGTGCCAGTACTGAGTCCTGTGACAAAGCTAGGAAGAGGTAGCTCCTGCCCTGAAATGCTCACTTTTCTCCCTTCCCTATACCACTCCTATGTCAGAGGTAGCTGCTTTCTCAAAAAATGGTCCTTGAAATTAGGACTGACTTATCTATAAACCTTATTTTCCTTCACTTGTTTATCCACATGCTTATTCTCCTGCAGGACAGTGCTGTGGTTTAGTTAACAAGACTTTTTTCCTGAGCAGGTATCTGGCAGGCACCTCTCCTCTCCCTCCATTTCCCCCACGCTTTGGTTCTTGCCTGTCTTAACTGAAAAGGGAGCTCTCTCCTGTGCTCTTCTAGGAGCAGAGCTAGTCACCAGACAGCCATCACATAACGGTTTTGATCTGGCACTGGCTGGGAATCTTGGCTATAATTTCCATTTTTTCCAGAATTGTCTTTCTGCAGCGAG
Source organism: Astur gentilis (assembly GCF_929443795.1). NCBI lineage: Eukaryota > Metazoa > Chordata > Aves > Accipitriformes > Accipitridae > Astur > Astur gentilis. The sequence goes on from NC_064909.1 coordinate 17,015,313, forward strand.
GCAGGAAAAAGGATGCAGGTGGGTACTCTGCTATGTGGCTTTCATGTGCACAGTTTCAGTTTCCACCTGGTGTTTGACAAGGCTTTGCAAAATTTGAACTCTGTAAAAGCCATGACGTAAGTGCTGGACTAGCCCCCTATGCAACATTCTCAAAGGTAACAGAGCTAACTTGTCAGAGAAACTAGGTTATGTTTTGGAAATCTGCAGTGCCAATTTTGGATCTTTGTGCCTCAGATCTTGCCGGATAGCGACACTTAAAAAGCACAGGCACCCTGCCCAGAAAGCCATTACTGTCAACATCTGCAAAATAATCACTGAATCCAACAGGACTGAACTCCCTAGAAATGAATTCTCCATCCTGGGACACCTCAAGAAAGATTTCCTCCTGTCACACCTGTGACCTCTCCTTTCCAGCCCAATGTCCAGCCAAGCTTAAAAGATTTCATTGCTGAGAGCACTGAAGAAGTACATTTTCTGAAACTGGACCCCAGAGACATGCTGTGCAACGAGGACAAGCCTCAAAGTCTGCACAGGCAGCACAGAATTGCTGGGGACCATCTGTTTATTTATTTATAAAACAGATAATATTTTATTTATCTGGTTTATAGGGACTTTGAGGATCATTTGTCTTTTTTTCTAACAAGTCTGGGGCTACAATCATACAGACCTCAGAACAGCACCTAATTTCAAACTTCACTGCCAGTTATTTTCAGAATTTTTTTTACGACACAAAGTGTCCTCCTGCAAGAGCTGGAGAAAAGGATTATGGCAACTTACCTTGGATTTAGGGAAGCGCAAATCCCTTCACATCACCAACTTGAAGACAGCCATCAGTAATCCTTTCTGGAATGGAGGGACTGATTTATTGCTGTTTCAGGCTGCATAAATTTAGAGTGCTTCTTGCTTCCTTGCAGAAGATTCAATGCTACCAAAACAGCTCCATAGCGATAACAGTCCTGACTTGCTCCTCTAACCTACACTGCTCTAGCTGATTAGAGCCAGAGCTTTCAGGAGAAACATGCAGCTAGCTGAAGCCAAAGTTGAAGGGAAAGCACACTACACCACTGCTCAGATAGTATCTGATAGTGGCCGCTCCTCTACCCATCAGACAGGATTCAATGAAGTCCTGCAGTCTTTGTTAGCCCAGGCCACTGAGACCCCACTTACAGCTGAACTGGGGGCAGCTACAGAGCTGTGGAAGGTTCAGCCTGACACCCCTGGAGAAAAAAGAGTTACCCATGAATCAGAAAACTCTTGGAAAGAGGTTATTCCCGCATATTCCTTCATCTGTGCAAGATGTGCCACACAGAAATGGTGTGACTATAACAAACTGCCTGAGCTTGCTGCCTTACCCACACACTTATTCCCCTGCGTACCTCCTGAAGGACTCCAGCTACATCCATTCCATCTTGTCAAGCAGGAAAAACAGCATTTCTTATAATGAGTGTTTCATCACAGAAACTAAACTGCCCACCCAGGAGCGCAAGGCTGGGACAAACCACTGAAACTGCTGTACAAACGCTTTGTTTGACAACTGGCAGTTCTGTACCGCCTAACTATGAGATACAAAGCCTTCTGGTTTATATTCTACAGCTGCTGTTCCATGCTGTATCCTGTTTGCCTAATTTGTACATAAGAACAGAAGTGAGAGGATGTACATTCTGTAACAACCTAATGAAAATTCTTTTTGCCATACCATTCACTGGGGTTTCAATTTTACTAATACCAGCAAGAAACAGATATTGGACAAAGTAAAGTTCAGTACATCACTGAATATCTGCACCTTCAAATATAAAGCATTAATTTTTTTACATTCAAAATTTACAGCTTTTAAATTCAATTAAAATTTCCCATAAGTTAGAATACAATAGGCATTCTTTTAAATACAACTCAGGAAAAATAGCTACAGCAATATTTAAAAGAAAGTAACAGCAGCATATTCTGTCTAAAAATAGGATATTATGATGTAATTTAAAGTGTCACTTCTTCAAGTAAGTAAAAGCAAGCAGATCATTTAAGAATAAAATGACTGTTCTGGAACACAAAACCATCCTGATAAGATAATGTCTACATATGCTGAGCAATTAAAATATATTATATGTTTAAAACATGGACAAAATATTAGGTGTTTTTTTAAAAGGCTGATATGCAAATAATGTCACATCAAGGTGTGTAACAATGCTGCACCTAAAACTATCCGTAATCTATCATAAGACTTAGACAAGAAATTTATACTAGAAACTGTTCTGAAGGAAACAAAAAGAAACATGTATCACAAACAAATCAAATAATGTTAATAGCTTGCTTGAAAACCCTGCATATAATCCATACCACTGGCAGGAATTACCACGCTGTATTTATACAGACTGAATATTTATGATGAGGCTATTATGTATAGTTCCACTCTGGGTTTATTTGCATTTAAAAACTGTGATACTCATAGCCTACAGCACACCAAACAAAAAAAGTCTTTAAAAATGAGGGAAAGCTCTCCAGGAGAGTGCAAAGTGCATTATTTTAAAGAGTGCCTCTTATACATAGCTCTTTCTACAAATGCATACAACAAAAAGTGCTTTTTACTATACAGACTGACATGCAGCATATTTGTGCTTTTTAAAGGCTTTTTATTTAATTGCTGCTGTTCACTAAGATAACTGCAACTCCTTGTATTTTATCAGCCCTTTTGCGTTCTGGAGGGGACAAGAGGAGGGGGAAAGAAGAGGAAGGATCTGAATGATAAAATGTAAAAATACTTCACAACTGCTTGAAAAAGGGGTTGGGTTTTTGGGGTTTTTTTGCTTTCTTATTGCTAGCAGCTGGTATTGGAATTGACAAAGTGCCTGGTAACCAGACTAATGTCACTCATTAACCACCTCCTCTGTCAAAAGCAGGCAATGCACAAAGCACTATCAGTTTATTACTACGTAGAGGAAAATCGTTTAAATACGGCATGAATCACAAAGCAACTTTAGAGAACGTTGGAGATGCTCGCATTCTCTAACTGGGACATTATTCAAATAACACAGCATCTCAAACCCAAGATGCTTCTGCAATAACCTTCCCAGGCAAGGGCTGTTTCACTAAGAGAAACAGAATAGTGGTTTTACTTCTTAATGTAAATGAATTTTTTTTATCTTTCCTTACTTTTTTATATATATATATAAATATATATTATATATACACACATATACATATATACTTATATATATGTAAAATGCAAATGCAGATTTATTAATTAAAAAAAAAAGTCTGCATTCTAGATGGGGTTCTTGTGTGCTTTAAAATACTTATTTCCTATTGTATGAGCACATTCTGGCTCAGCAAATATCATCTACAAGTTTTGCCCCATTAATCCCACGATAGGTTACTCTGCTAGGTCGAACTAAGACCCCGTGGTTCAGCTTACAGGTGAAATAGCGCTTTTCCCCCACAGAGCCATCATTCTTTCCCTTGGCACTTCTGAGTTCAAGTCCGAGCCATATCCCTGGTGCAAAGTCTGTAGGACCAATGTACCTGATTGTCCCCATTTCATTGGAGCTGGTCAGAAGAACCTGAGAGCCTTCGTGCAGCTTCACTGGTCCCTCGGCGTTAGCTGTAGTGGTATTACTCCAGCTGCGCCGTAACACAGAGCTCTTGGATCTAGTTAGGAAAAACAAAAGTCTGTTTTTCTACAAAACATCCAGGGTAAATCTGTAATTCAGTGAAGTGCATGGGAAAAAAACTCAAATACCTTTTTTAAAAAATTTGGTTTGTTCTCAAGTCACTAGCAAAACATGTAATAACATTAACAGGCTAGTACATGTGGCAGTCTGAAATACTTGGAAAATCAATTTTCTTTCACCTGATGCTAGGATCTACAATATTTACTGTAGGTGATAGCATTGGTAAATTAAGCAGTACAAAGCATTTTATTTGGGGCTTGAAAGAGTTTAGCCAAAACAACTTTTAACGTGCCAGCGTCAGTCAGAATCACCAGGACAAAGTGAAGTCCTATAACAAGACTCTCTGAACTTCACCCAGCTGTGTGAAAAAACAAGAATTTGGAGAATATGCAGTAACAAACAACTGGAAAACAATTTTAATGCCAATCTGAATGCAAGAACTATACTCCTGGATACCCACAGAAAAAGTCTACTATTGGTCCATTTTAGAAGGAAAAAAATGAACATGTAAAGGTCTAGATATTACACCTGCATGAAGATTTTCTTTTGAACAAGAAACAGCAGAGCTAACAGCCAGCTCACGAAAACATTTTAAACTCAAAACACTCACCTGACAAAGGAGTTTCTTCTGTTTATCTCCTTTTGTGAAGATGCAGAAGTGGTGCTTAGACTGCGTCTAAAACCTAAGTGGAAAGGTTAATAAGCTGTATAAGACTTCTTAAAAAAAAAAAAAAAACCACCTTTATGAACTCATATTCTTTGTGTTTTCTTTTTTACTGCTTCAACTACATTTGCTACACATTCTCCCCTCCGATTTGGAAATTAAGTGATGAAACTTCTTATGAAAGTAAGTGTTCATAACACGTTCAAATTCACAGAGAGGACAGAAATGAAATTAAACAAACCAAACAAGGGTAATTGGAAACAGCCTTTTCACAAAAAGCTTGGGTAAGGAAAAAGAAAAATAACTACTTCAGGTATCTCACAGAAGTTTTAGTAATTTCATGTGGACCCCTCCCTACACTGATCCCTTTATCAATGTCAATTTAGATTAAGGGGCAGGTTCAATTTATGGTATAACTCTGATTAGAATGCCATACAGTAATAAGGGAAGAGTGTCAACAGTCTTAACTCTGACATAATTATTTCTGCCCATATAGGGTTAATAAAAAAATAGTACTCCACAGTTCCTGCTGCAGGCTACGTTTTTAGGAAGGGACCAGCCAGACTATTGGCTGGCATTTGGGTTTCTTGAAAATCTGTTGTTCTCTCTGAGAAGTGGGCTTTGTGTAGTAGGTTCTGGTGGTAGAATGGTAGCCTGCGGTAGGCTACCCAAGCCAAATCAGTGTGTCTTATGCTCCTACCTGGAAAAGTGTGATTTATTTTACTCAACGAAGTCTCTGCGAGAGAATCCAGAGAACCTGTTAGCCTGAAAAGCAATAACACAACAAAGAAGTAATTTCAACTCAACTCTGAACAAACGTAATGCTGGAGTCCTTCTTGTCAAATGTTGATTAAGTGCCGATTCTTTGCCTTCTCCATCCACCCCCAAGACACGCTAACATTTCAGTTGTAATCAGGCTGGTATGCAAGAGGTGCCTGGAGCAAACTAGCTTATTCAAGTTACTTGCCTTTTACTCAGCAAGAGAGCATGTATAATTTTGAGGCAAGTTCTTTAACAGTTTGCCTGAGCTAACACATTCAGGGAAAGAAAAGCAAGAACATGTCTGGCAGAGTAACTAGATATAAATGCAGGAAGAAAGAGCACAGTACTCCTCAGATGTTCTTCCTGAAACCTAACGAAGAGACTACAAAGTGGTGGATGCTTTGGTTCCTCTGTGCAGTTAGCTGGAATGAGAACAGTATTTCCAGTCCTGTCCAAGGACAACTTCCTTATATAACCAAATTTAACCCAGCACATCAGGATTGGGTCATGAAAGTAACGTTTAATGAACACAGACTGTATCAGAAACAGAGGCCCTGGAATGAAAATACTAGAAGTGGCTGCAAGAGAAATGGGGAGCTGCATTTCCAATTTATACTCTGCTTTCAAAAAGCTGATCACCAGGTTTTTAATGGATGTTATAAACTTCCATTAGCAGAAGAAAACATTTATTTCTTCCATACCTGCTGTAAAACTTTGTTTCCCACTGGAAATGTATTAAGAAAGCATTTGGCAACACGAATGTTAAAACAGCTTCAGTGCTTACCTCTGTACACGAGATGGTGGTGCAAATATACCGTATCTGGGAAGACAACTGAAGTACTGAATGCCTCCCACGGAACCATCATTCTTCCCGTGAGGCTTGTCCAATTCAATTCCACACCAGAATCCTACATTTCAAAACAGTAAAATCATGGTATTTTGAACAAAACACCACAGGCTTTTCTTCATCTAGACAGCTGGTACAGTTGGCATTCACCCATATCAAGGAAAAGAGTTTCTAGTTAGAAACTGTCTAGATAATACATATACTATAAAAATAACTATGTAACTATGCAAAAATTTATATCAGAATAAATCTAAAGATAATTATCTCAGCATTTTTATATGCTTTCAAGAAAATTATTGACATTTTAATTAATATAGAAAAGGTGAAACTTTTGATATGTATACTAAAGCCAAACGGAACATTACTGAATGTAACGGTGGCTACTTGACAAAAAAGAGACCGGAAAGAGCAGTGGTGGTTCAAGTTTCCCTCTTTAGATCTTCTGAGCGCATGGTTTATGCCTCATCTGAGATCATCAACAGTAAAATTAAAGTTTTTATATTAATTCATTCCTTCTCTCCATCTAGCAAGTTATAATTAATACAAATTGCAAGGCTCGTTGTGTGATAGCAAGAGAAGGGTGTAAGAATCAGAACTGGCCAGCAATTTATCTCATACAGAACACTGAATAGGCATCAAGATGTTAATAAGCTTGATCACTCATAACCTGTGATAAATGTGAGCTAATTATGTAAAGGTGCTAAATTTCATACTCCATTAGCGGTCCTTATGCTATCCATCCCCAAAAGATTCAAAATTTAATTCAAGTCACTTGGTACTAAGGCACTGGATAAAATGGTAATTCTAATTATCAGCTCAAGAAACTCAGGAATGACAGCTTATGAATTAGAAGGGCTCGGTATGTCAGAAGTTCTCCCCTTCCTGCTTTTAGAATTAAAGGAAGATCTGCATTGCAGAAAAAGAAATAAAGTTTGGGTAACTTCCAGGGGTTTAATACATATTAAAATTGAAATACTTAAAAATGCATCTGTTACATTTTCTATAAATTACTGGTTTTGCAAATAGTGAAGGTCTGTCATCTCTCCATCCTCGCTTCTTACAATACCATGTTTTTCTCCAAAAAATTTTGTTCCCTACTTTGGAGCGGAGAGGGAGGAGACTTAACACTGTCCAACAGCTTTCTGATTTCACACTTGTCACCGTGTATTTGGAAAAGCAGTCCTTTTCTCATGGTTTCCTTGTAAGCAACAACATGAAGGTAAGAGTGATCACACTGAAATGCAGCAGCATGAGTTAATCGCAGTACCTTAAGCAAGGACTGGCTACAGTGAAATTGGGGAAAGGGGCAAGAATGAAAAAAGCGCGTAGCTTGTACCACAGTCTTACATTCTGTCATTCTAACTTTTTTTTAAAAAATATCGATGCCACCAAGTGTCAAGAGAGAGAATTGCCACTTACGTATCAATCAAATGGACCTCACTTAACCAATAGTTACCAACTGGTTTTGCATTACTCTTGCAATAAGATTATAGACAAAGACATAAAGAACATAGAATCTGGTTCCAAAAAAAAAAAAAGTATTCAGAAATTGGTTTCCAGAATATAGAACAACTAGCTTCCATTTGAAAACACCTGGCTTCACTACAATGTTTTTAGCAAGGTGAAGGGAGGGAGGAGCTGAAAGGGAGAAGGATGAGAAAATGGTGGTAGGGTTTGGGGCTTTCTGAGACGCTTGTAACTTTTCATCTGTCCTGTGACCTAAAGGTTTGTTAGTTAAGATTTAAATGCTCACAATTACCCTCTTAAGGGTGCCAAGAAGATAAGAATGAGACAGGTATATGACATGATAAGAGTACCAGTATTAGAAGAGATAAGCTGTGTCAAAAAGGCTTACTGCAGAAAGTAAGGAGTAAAGACATGATCTCAATAAACTATATATCACTTTGGAGATTAAACTGAGGATTTTAAGAAAGCTTTGTAACAATACCCACAATTTCAACATGAAAATATTTCCCCTAATTAAGCCATGTTAGTGGACAAGTAAAAGTCACATTTTAAACCATTTTTTTTTTCTGGCAGTTGCACTGAAGTAAGAAACATTCAATGAAACACAGGAAAAGGAACGAACTTTGAAACAAACCAGTAGTTAGAATTTTTTTGTAGACAGTGAGGAAAAAGATGGAATTCTTTCAATGTTCATGTGCTCACATGTAAGCTATTCCATATTGATTCTAAACATGCACAAAGAGTATTGCAAATACCTGGTGCAAATTTTGTTGTCCCACAAAATCTAACAGTGCCTGTTCTCTGTCCTACCACCAGTACTCTGTCTCCAACCTGAATTTCTCCTTCATCAAAAGGATTTTTCCTCGTAGCTGGAGAACTATACAACCCTGTTCACAGAAGAACAAGATCTAAAATTAGTGACGTTACATCTTTAAAATTTAAGAAAGTCTTCAATAGTAAGCCAAACGATCGGTAGGTAAATAGAGTATCTAACGTTAACAGTGTACCTTTAACACATGACAACACACCACAAATTTTGCTTAGACAAATAATTGCTTTGCTTCAGCATGAAAAACTGTGGACTACAGCCTTTTCTCTGCAGTTGAAAGGTACAGTGACCAACTACAAGAACGCTTTTCCTCTTGAAGATGTTCCAAAAAAATTGTTTTTAAAGTTGCCAAGCTTAAGTTTATGGTTAAACTAATTCCCAAGTGTCTGTCTTGAACCATCTCAGATTCTGAAATGGCACAAGTAGTTCTACATAAGCAGTCAAAACAGCAGTAAATTCCCACCTGTGAAAATACACCTCAATAAAACAGACCATACCAGCACTAATTTTAGATGAGGCAGAAGACACTCGGGTCACCGCCTTTTTATTGCTGCTAGTTGAGTTCCGCTTCTTGGAGTAATTCTGTTTGCCTTCCAAGGAGGTAGTAGAAGAGGAAGAGCTGCTATACCCAGGAAAACCTAAAAGACATAAATGGAAATAGTCCTTCAGAGATCATATTTGGAAAAGGACAGGTTAAGCAGAAAGGAAAGCTTCTGTAAGAAGGAAATTATCTGTTCTCCATGATGGGCAGAATGCAAAGTAAAGAGCCAAAATTAGAAGTCGTTAAGCAGCATTTACACAAACAGCTGTCAGGAATAACATGGGTACATCTGACCCTGCCTTGGGAATAAGGTGATAGTTGAGTGCTGGAAGAGGAAGCCGCCTCTTCATTACTCCGTGAAAGTTCTTCTAAACAGTCCCAAGCATACTTATTAAAATATGGGAGCCTTAGTAATAAGAGATCATACCACCACACTTTCACCATCCAGCCTATTAAAGATTTGATGAAAAGTGGAAGGAAGGTGATATTATGTGAGTGAATTATTGTCTGGATTAAAGCCTACTATATTCCATTACATACTGTATTAATATTAAAATCTGTACTATAAAATAAGAATGGGAAATAAATCACTTTTATCTCCATTTGCAAACCCTGATGTCTAAACTGTCCGATAAGACTTACGTTCAGCTTTCCTCCTTTTCAAGGCTCTCCCAGTTCTCCCCTTTCCTACCTTCTGCCCAAAGTGAGGAAGGTACAGCAAGAGAGGCAGGCACAGCAAGACATGTCTATGCCTCAGTTTCTCAGTGTGAAAAATTAAGATAATATTGCTTATCGAACGTTCCAGAATTCTGAGAGGCTAAATTCATTATTTTTCGCAAAGCACCTTGATATCGACACAGGGTTGGCGTCTTCAATATATTTTAATCCTCTGATTTGGCAAAACAGTAAAGAACTGCAGAAAGGCAAATGCAGTGGGTCAAAGCAAAAGCTTAGGTATCTGGGGACAGAAATCCAAAGACTCTCAGACACTGGCTGCAGCTATGCTACAATGAAGAAAATGCAAATTACTAAATAAATGGTGACTAAACAGGCCAACTTCAACTCCAAGTCCAAGGTATAAATTTACGCTTGCATTTGCAAACACATAATGCAAGTCCGTATTTAGAAGTCAGTCCAGTGATGGATTCACTGGAGGTCAGGCCACCTAGCACTTTCACATGAACACCACCAAAACTGCTGAAACTACACCAGTCGTTGAGATGCTTCATTTTGTGGGAAATCACGGGGCGGGAGAAGGAAGAGCAGAAGGGACTTCAGCAGGTCCTATAATCCATTCCTCTTCCATCAGGCAAAACAACTATTTGTTAGATCACTCCTGACAAGTGAGTGTTTGACCTGTTCTTAAAAACCTCCCATCAGGGAGATCTTTGGACTTCCTCAGCAATGTATTTCACCACATAATTATCAGTACTGTTACAGGGGGTTTTCCCCCTAATGCAAACCTAAATTACCACAGAATTCTTATTCTCATTACACATGCAAAATGGGCTATCCTGTTCTTTGTATTTGAAAGCTTCCTGGTTTACCCCTTTAATCTTCTGTCTTTTTAATCACACAACACAAATTCCAACAGTCTTTTCTCCTAAGTCATGTTTTATACCTCCAGTTCTTGTGGTGTCTTCTTGGAATTCTCTCCATGTGATGATTTACATCTTTTTTGAAATGCAGTGTCTAAACTAAATGCAGTGTTTCAGCTGAGGCCTTACTCATGCCAAGTAAAGCATCTGGGTCGCTTCATGTATCTCACGGCTGACATTTCTTTTTATACATTCCAGTATGTTTCCTGTCTTGCAACAGTATGACATAGATGACCCATGTTTACCTTCTAATACTCAATATCCCCATGTCCTTTTCTACAAACTATTACCAGGCATGTCACTCCCAGGGTGTATTTATACAGTTGACTGTTTCAGCCTTACTATATAACTTTGTAGTTGTCCTTACTCTTCTGCATCCCCCCCCCCCCAAGATCTTTTTTCCAATTTGTCAAGGGTTGGGGGGGGAGTTTATTAATATTAAGCCAGTCAGCTATCTGCCAGGCATCATCTGCAAATTTCATGAACAGACTCTCTATCCCTAGTGTCAAAAAAAAAAAAAAAATATATATATATATATATTACAAGACTCAGCACAAACTCCAGAAAAACCTCAAGCTGAAGTAGCCACCGCTTTTGCCAAAGAACCACTGCCAGCTACTTGGATGTTGGATTTTCCTAAAGGTTCTGCACCTGCCTTATAGCAGTATCATCTAAACCACTAAATCCCAAAATGAGGCTTCACTCCATATCACTTATAGCCTGCAAAGCCTTTGGGGTCCTATTAATTGCAGATATCATATTGTATCCATCAAACTGACACACTGTCCTGCCAAATAATTTCACTGTGTGACCAGAACCTGAAGACCAAGCCATTAAGTGCCCTCCATGAACAAAATGTTGGAAATATCTGTCTACACAAGTTCTTTAGCTCGCCACTGAGAACGTATCATACAGGACAGTGCTTAAATACCTCTTCCCCAAGTGTCTTTCTCACAACTGTTCGCTGACAGAGGATCTAAAAAAATGCTTTTCCTTCAAATTCCCACTTCAAATTATTTCAAAGAAATACTGCTTTTACGAACACTTAAGAGTATGATTTTATAGACAAAACATCAAAGGAGACCTAATTTTTACAGTTTGTTAAAGACACCCCTGAAAGCAAGGTCCCTTTATGTTTAAAGTTCAGCAAACAAAATACTGATGCAGTAGAAGTCACTATCCAATTCTGAAACTAGATAATTGCAGAGAATGATTCATATGTAAAAGGAACTTTTTAAAAAGCTAGAGTTTCATTTTTCATATTTGAAGCTTGTTATTATGAGTCTTCCATGATACAATGCCAAGACTGTTAAGTGCTGTTAGATGATAACTCTTTATTATACAAGCTTGAACATACAGACAATAAAAATGCCAACAGAATACATGCACAGTTCTTCATCAAAATCTACGCAGTAATGATACAGGGCAAAAGGTCTCCCTCAGAAACCTAAGAAGGTAATTCTGCAGATCCTCCATAACATCATTTACTAAGGGACAGCTTTTAGCTTTAAGGGCTTGTCTATATTCTTGTCCATGTATTTGGATAGAAGCTGTTACCAAACCAACACAGAATGCCAACCAAATATCCACACAAATTACTCCTACTAAACTAAATGTGTACAGCCTGCTTGGGACTTAAATACAGACAGGCAAGGCAACTTTTTTTATGGTGTAGATACAGGACTGTTACAGAGGTAAGGCAGTAATAATACTGCTACTGCCCTACCCAAAATTTTTCTCAAGGTTTTAAAAAATTTTAAAAAAATTACTTACCATCTTTTGTAGATACAGTTTTTCGCCTGTTAGCAGTCATAAAGTTGGTTTCGGAAACACTGTCTTTTTTTGCCATATGTAGGCCTGTAGAAAGAATATATACAATTTAATATATACATCTTAACAGTGAACAGTAATTTTACAGGAAAGTCATGTATGAAAACAACTGGACAGATTTGTGAATGCATGGATAAAACTGATAAAACTGTACAATTCCTTAGACTCTTGATAAATGGGTAAAATAAGACTGCAGAACTGTTTTGATGGATAAGCACAGGTGTTAAACCCCTTAACACATTAAAACAGTCCAATCTTGCCAAACAAATTGTCTGCAAAATAGTAATGTTTATATTGAAGGAGTTCCACTTAAATCTTTCAAACATTTACATCTATTATACACACAACATTCACTTTTATAGTACTTAAGATATACCATTCACTAGTATTACTTTCACAATTTCTGCATTAAAGATTACACAATGAAGTTTTGAGAGAGAGATTTGAGACCAAATCTTCCTTCAGTCTACAAATAATGAAGTACGTATGCCAATACGATTTTTAAGAGCCTCACTCTTAAACAGCAATGTTGAAATAGGCATATGAACTAGTACTGCCACCTAAGTTATAATTTGTGAACAGTCATTTTGCATTTCTGACAGTTTCCTACCCTAACTCAATGAAGAACAAGCTTATCTATGATTTATCCCCTCCCTGTCATGAAAGAAAAATCACATCTTTTTTTACTTAACTACATCTCTCGGCTTAATTCAGCTACAGGGACTGAACTAGTTTGCCAGTGTACTGTATTTTCCAAAATTTTATGGTTTAGCTATTAAGGCATCAGATCAAAAAAATAGTGTTTGTGACTGATAACACATTTCTCAACCTCATCTTAGTAATCCTTTTCCTAAAAACTTGAAAAAAAGAGACCTATTAGTATCAATCTGATGGGTTATTCAAATCCAGTAGAAACAAATCAAATCTGAAAATCTCTATACAGCATTATATTTTACTTTGCAGCTTATAACTATATCTACAAAAAGCATACTAATTTTTGTTGGATCATTACAGACTACTGTATTGCAGGGATGAAGTTTAAAGGAAAGAAATGTAATCTGGTGATGCACGTAAACACTGCAAAACAAAGTTCTGCCTTTGCAGCTTTATCCTCCCACTCCAGACAGTGAATCAGCCAGGCACGTTAATTCTAATGGACCTTTCAACGCAAGAGCATCTTACAAACGGCAGCTTCCAGATTACTGGTAGTAGATGTAAGCTCTGCTGGGCAGATGATGCATAACTCACTGATTTTTACCTAAAGCAAAGCATCAAATGTGTAAAATTTACAAAGACACAAATGCACCTTTGTGGCAGAAAAGGTGGTTTATGGCTAAAATGTCTGGAACACACCATCTGTGACAAAGGAAACAGTCCTTTCCATTATAGTTTAATGAGTTACAAACAGTTCACAACAAACTAAATCAAACATTGAAAAATATTTAACAGAGAACGTCAGCTTAGATGTGCTCCTGAGCTATACTCCTAACAAAGTGATTATTCTGAGAAGCTTTTTATGCAAGATGTCCATTTATAAATAGCTTAGATCTTGTGCTAATTGTAAACACACATAGTTAAAGCTTACTTCGGTCTCAATCTACATAGAGAAGAGTTACATAAGTCATCCAAAATGCTGCCAAAATGCATCTCTTCTTCCACCAGCCTGGCACAGTGTTTCTATACCCTGCGTATTATTGGTAAAAGTGTGTAGTGTTTTAGGGTGCTTGAGTAAATTTGATGAGAATGTATGCATATCTTCCATCCCTTAAGCTGTGCCACCTTGGTATGAGTCACCTAAACAGGGTTCAAAAGGCAAAAGAAATGCTAATGTAATATATTTAACGACATTATTATGTAGTCAGCCAGACACAGGGCCAGATTATGCATGGTGGACACTGCACACAGCAGGGAAGAGTCTGTACTCCAAATACCTTGGAAACTAAACAGACAGAAAAGCTGCGTAATTCTTACTTCCCAAGGAGGGAACTTACGCAGAAGGATTAAGTAATTTGAGTAAATTACTAAGAAACTAAACCAGAGTCAGGGACTGAGTCTGTAACCCCAATCAGTAAGTAGACTTAGGCAGTATTACCAGGACATCCTTTCTCTTCTCATTTGCCTCTGGTTTTACTCAGATAACTTAATTGGCAGATAAAATACAATCAGTTAAACAGTTCCTTGATAATTTTGCCAGAATATAAATTGAATTTCTTCAATTTCTGTACATAAAGGTGTATATAGATTAGTTTCTAGATTTTCACTATTTTAGTGACATGTTTTATGTTACCCAAGAAGATCTTAGTAAATGGAATCACATTAAGTTTAGACATTTAACTGGTATCACAGCCAATCAGAAATTATTTTAATGGCTCAAGAATACATGTTGTGGGGAACTTCTTTTTTTCTTTAGAGAGTATGTAAAGACTATAACCTGCCGTAGCACATCAAATCTCTATACAGCTACACACAACGTCCTTCCAGTACCAGTTTACAGGCTATCACCTTCTCAGCCCAAGTGATGAACTAATTCTGAACAAGTATTTTAATACCAAGATTTACAGGGTTGGTGCTAATTCTTAAAGATTAGTATCCCTCTATCCTTTCTCAACATAGAAGAAAATACTCACCAGAATTCACTTTGGAAGTTATGTGCGTCACATCTATTTTCTTGGATTTGACCAAAGGCGAAGACCGCATGGAAGAACTTCGTACAGAGCTTTTTCTGTGATCAGAAGCCTTGCTTATTTTAGAAAGAGGTGCAAAGATACCTGGAGAGAAAATTGTATGTGCCAAAAAAGAACCAGGGGTAATATTAATGTAACAAAATTTTCAGGCTATTATCTCTTACATCAATTAATTTAGGGTTTTTTCAGCCACAATCATAGCTTACTATGCTGTCAGAGCACTTGTAGGGTAGGAAGGGCTTGCTCAAATGAACAGTGAAACCAAAAGGCTTATCAAGCAATATGAACAGACTCATTCAGGAAGTCAGTAAAACTATCGATTAGAACCTCCTTTTTGTCCTAACGGTAACATCCAGTCTCTGCTGTTACAAAACACAAGACTTTGTATATCATGACTGTCCATGAAATATCAATTAAAATATCTCAAGCTGAAAGTTAGAAAACAACTACAAGTGTGAATCTCTTAAAAAGGAAGACAAAGCACGTAAAGAAACATGGCCATTATTGTTACAACACAAACAAGTAGTTTCAACAATATAGATGGAAAAACAGGAAAGATAATGATCTCACAGTTTCAAGGAAATAACCAGAAGTTTTGACTGTTTGGTTGTTTCAGTGGTTTTACAGATAGTTGCAGCCAAAACACTAGGAACAGTTAAAAGAATCAGTAAACCAACCAAAGCACTTACAAAGAAAAGCAACAGAATTTGTTAGCTATTTCTATGCTCCCAGAAGGTTCATATCGTCCAATGCTTTTTTTAAAATTTAGGTTTTTAAAAAATTTAAGAAAAAAATTAAAGTTTATACCGCGTTTCGGTGCACACTTGAAGTACTGGACTTTTCCAACACTTCCATTGTTCTTTCCTTCTGGTTCATCCAGCTCTACACCAGCCCACTGGCCACTGGCAAATTCCGTTGTGCCACAAAATCTTAACGTACCAACCTAACACGAAGAGCATCAACACAGAATGACTTTGTTAAACAAGTATTGCTCATGAGAATATAGTATAGATTATGGAGATGGCAAGTCACCTCCAAGCTTTTGATCAAAACAGAGAAATACAAACATAACAATCTCCCTCAATTATTGACATTCCTATCCTTCAATGCCAGCCAATGCATTTTCCAAAACGTCTTAGTCCTTCTGTGTACATTTTGTATTAAAAAAAAGCAGTGGTTTTTGACAGATCTCATAACAGACTAGAATTAGACAGTAAGCACTGCTGTACAATACAGCTCCAAGTCAGCAAGGTACAGGAGTACATGCCTAATGGGAAGCTTTACTTTCAGTAACTTCCACAACAGTAGTTCCAGAATCATGGCTAGGTATCTGGCTGAACTGGAGATTCCATGGAAATACTAGATAAAAAATTCTATAATATATCTGTGTCTGTATAAATATAAACATATAAGTATATAAATATAGCAAAGTTTAAAGGGTAAACTTCAGAGCATACTTAATTTTTTTCTTCAGAAAAGATTCATAAGTCTTATTCCCTCCTTATGATTAAACAAAATTTCAAAAGCCAGCCAAATGTTTTAAACATTTTGTTGTCGTTTCAATATATACTATACTATATACTCTGAACAGATAAGTGTATCAAGAATATCAAGACAGACCAGTCTTGCTGGTGCACCTCAGTCTCCTCAAACATACCTTATAATCTCACACACTTCAACCAAATGGGGGAGGAATAACTAACAGAGATGCATTTAACATTGATTTAAATTCTTTTTTTTTTTTTTTAATTTTATTTTTAAATTAGTCTTAGTAATAAAAACCTTTGATCTTGCTCTGTTGCTCTGTTTTCATTATCTCATGTAACCATGTGACCTTAAGACTCTAAGTTCATTTTTGACTAAGACTTCACTGTCTAATCCAGCCTTCAGAGAGTAAACACACAGGAAACCATTTTTTTTTCTTTACTATAAAACCTTCCTGCTACTCTTTCTTAATGTTCTGTAAAGAAATAAATGTGACCCAGAGCCTGTTCTTCTTTTACTCTGAAGATCTGCTTTAAACTTGACTGTTATAGGCAGGTACATCACACCAATCTAGACTCAGACTTTTTAGCTACCAACCTAGAGATCAAATTCAGCCATACAGGCACCAGCCAAAGGGCACTTACTGAGCAGAGAGAAGAGACCAGCAACCATCTTAAACCAGAGGTGGAGATGGCAAAACTGAGGCTCCAATTTTGCACAAATCCTAGGACGCGTGCAAACAAGGAGCAGAGGACCTCTTGCACATGAGAAACACAGCAGGAACAGGAGAAAAGAGTTTTCTCCCAGCTGCTGCTTTCCCTGCACTCACATTTCATTGAGTGTCCATTCAGATAACGTACAATCTAGCACAGCAGGAGCCAATGAAGCTGGGAGACCCCAAGTCATACACATAAACACCTGCTTACACAGACAGCTTCCTACCCTGTGAGACAACTAGAATGACAGGTGCAGTAGGAATCAAGAGAGGAATCCATTTTCCCTCTGGCATCTACTGTTTGGCTTTCAAGATTCATTAAAGCCGATCTATTCGGAGACTGCAGAAGCAGGAAAGAGAACAGGAATCCATACACATTGCTCGTAAAAATGCTGCCATTCTAGTGCCCTTGTCCCAGCTTCCATATTTTGGAAATGAGAACTGCTCCAAGAGGAGGTTAAGAATTGGCACCATTTCATCATCCTGTTCTCACTTTTGCTCCACCCTGCACACATTTATGAGGATCAAGGGGGAGGGGAAGACAGGGCTGAGATCAACTTCTCCGTTCAGACAAATGGAGAAAGTGGATGGGAAACATTGTGGGAGTAATGCAGAACAGCTCCTCGCACACAAAGAAAGGAATGGAGGAAAGCAGACGTGGAAAAGGAAGACCAAAAAGCACAATCACATTCCTCCTTCCCACCTGCCATATGACAGCTTTGGCTCCCGTAAAAACTAGTTGGAAAGCCCTGCTGGCCTTTGGCAGCAGAAAAACAGCTTCCAACAACTTCGTAAAAAACACTGTAATAGCATACTCAGTTAAAAAAGAAAAAAAGTAACCAAACCCAGGAAGCTTTATGCATAGACAGTAAGCACATTACAGTACAAACAGTTCTATGGGCCTTACTTGGAGGAAAGATACACAAGAAGACTAGTTTCTTCCCTTTCTTGCTATAAAGCCTCCGTTAACTTGCAGTTACATTATCTCCCCTAGCTTTCACTGTGCTATGACTTTCTGTAAAAGAAAAGTCCACAAACTTCTGTCTTTAAAGAACAAGCGGCTTCCTGTACGTCATTCAGTTAAAATGCCTTCTGCATAGCTCGCAATGCCTTCACTTTTCCTGACCCAATTTCAAGAATACACCAAATGAAAATACAAAATGGAAGCTGCTTTGCACTCTCAGTGGAGTTCACTTTAGAATGCTTCAGTTGTGACAATTACAAATCTGAAGTCATACTAGAAAAGTTATTAAAGGTAAAGCTACTCAAATATAAAATTTTGCTCACAAATGCCTTCAATATTTACCAGAAAAAACATCTGAAATCTTTAAAAGAGTTCTAGCACTCTTAAATCATTTCAGAGCTCTTGCTATCAGAGCAAATAAAAGGTATGAATACTAACTGCAATGTCAATGTTACATTTTTCAAATACATTTTTTAAAATGTGTCTGGCAAGGTAGCTTCTTAAAAGCTACTCACGTTTGAGCTGGACCAGTACTTGCTGCATTCTTACACTTCCACAGAACCGTGTAACAACCCCATTGGCACAGGACTGCTTCAAAGATTTTAGCTGCATTGCACCAGTGAAACTGGGTTGCTACAGGCTAAGCAGATTTAAAGTTTTCTTTTACCGCCTTCTGGAAACTATCAGGGGTAATTCACAAATGCATAAGCATAACTGAAAGCTGGGCAACCCACAAAGTAATCTGTAAATTTTACCATCATTTTGATGCAACACCAAAAACATTAATAAAAGCTGAGCCATGCTGACATACTATAGGAGACTGTTAAAAAATTGTTTACAGATATAAAATGCAGACTGTGCCTGTCAAAACAGCTTTTCATAGTAGTGACTTTAACACATAACTGTTCAGCTTATTACTTTCTGTAACTAGAACCTTACTGCCATCCAGAGTTCATACCTTCCAGAAAGTGTTATAGACCCTCAAATTTGAGGCATGTCTCCAAAAGGGTATATAAATTGACTGTCCAGAAATTATGAAGGTGGTATAAGGTTGTTCATCATACCTTCTGTCCTGCAATAACAACACGATCTCCCAGTTTCAGGCCAAGCGATAAAAGCATGGCCTTGCCTGTGACATGATCGTAGTTTGGAATCATGGCTTTTGAGATGTCACAGGAGAGAGGCACTGCATCCAGCAATATCTGCTTGATTTCTTTTGCACTGGCCGCTGCATCTGCCATTTCCAGTGGCATATCTACTGGATCAGGAACCACGTCTGCTGGAATCTGCCCTTTGTCGTTCTGTAGAAACAAAACATAGAATTTAATGTTGTGACAAGATAAACCTGATCAGGCAAAACCACAGCAGTTTATGAAATTTTTAATCCTCTTCATTAGGTATTTTTCCTAGAATATCAACAACTATAAAAACATCCAAATTTTCAAATAAGGCTGCCAAAACATCCTTAGGTATATAAACTAGCATTTACAGTGTCTTATTTTCAGAAGTGCTAAGTTACCAAAATTTTTAATCCTACGAACATCATTAATACTCAGAACACATGAAAAAAACACCTGTATATATCTGTGTATCTGAACACAGATTTAGGAAAGTAAGCAAGAATTCTGGTCTGTAACACCAATACTGTAAAGCGAACACCTCCCAAAGAATTTATCATTACCCAATATATAGTTTCCTCCTTGGTAAGGCTTATTCCGAATTTAAGATAGAATTTAATTAATATATGTTGCATGTATAGAATACACAAAGTTGATGTCTCACATAAATACTTGAATAAATCTGTTCAGCTTTATTTAGATACAAACTATTCCATCAGAGATGAATTAAGGACGGAGTCCTTTCCAAACACATCCCATTCCCAGAAAGCAGTGACTGTGATACACTGTGTGTCCCATGTGATACTCGCTCTAGGCCAGAGCTGTTGGAGTACCAGCTCACCTGGAGTTAACCTTAACTCAAGTCCAGGTGACCAGACAGCAAGGACACTGTTGGGCTGTCAGGCTGCTACAATGGCAAGTTCTACCTATGCTTTCTTCAGCAAAGACATTAGTATGGATCTTCACCTATCTGCCAATTTTCACGAAGTTTGTGGAAACATAATTATCTCAGACTTCCAGATTCGTCTCAGCTGAGCCCCTGGACTAAGAAATTACTGGAAGCTCAGCAGGAATGATGCAGAGCGAGACTGTATTTGCTTTTTTTCCTTAAAAACCAGACTAAAAGCTCAACCTTCCCTGAGCTCCTGTCCTGGTTTCAGCTGGGATAGAGTTAACTGCCTTCCTAGTAGCTGGTACAGTGCTATGTTTTGAGTTCAGTATGCAAAGAATGTTGATAACACTGATGTTTTCAGTTGTTGCTCAGTATTGTTTAGACTATAGTCAAGGATTTTTCAGCTTCTCATGCCCAGCCAGCGAGAAAGCTAGAGGGGCACAAGAAGTTGGCACAGGACACAACCAGGGCACCTGACCCAAACTGGCCAACGGTGTATTCCATACCATGGGACGTCCCATCTAGCATAGGAACCAGGAAGGGGGGGGCAGGTAATCGCCGCTCGGGGACTGGCGGGGTGTCAGTCGGCGGGTGGTGAGCTATTGCCCTGTGCATCATTTGTACATTCCAATCCTTTCATTATTGCTGCTGTCATTTTATTAGTGTTATCATTATTAGTTTCTTCTTTTCTGTTCTATTAAACCTTTCTTATCTCAGCCCAGGAGTTTTATTTTTTTTTTTTTCCCCAATTTTCTCCCCCATCCCACTGGATGGGGGGGAGTGAGCGAGCGGCTGCATGGTGCTTAGTTGCTGGCTGGGGTTAAACCACAACAGCTCCCTATAAATCTTCCTGTCTCCGCCCTAGAAAACTATAATCCTTACTCCACATTTGCACTCTGCTGTCCTCACAGAGGCAAAATCTACAAAGTCTCTGGTCAGAACTTTATTGTGGGATGGAAGAATTAAACACTTAGCATTCCTTAAAAATCTACAGTCATTCCATAAGTAAAAGGTCAGCCCCATTCAAGTCACAGTACCTTAAGAACAGGATATAGCTACATTAAAGTTAAGTGGGGAGTTTGAGTTTTTAGTCATCACATTAGCGATTCTTTCGGTCACATCAGCCCTGCAATTCAGCCCATCAGGTGCCCTGGAAAACTTTGTGTCAACACAAGGCAGGGGGCAGAACAGAGGCAAGAAGGCAGAAGTGGGCACAGTGGCAGAGGATTGCTTTTCTCAAGGGCAGAGCTACCTTTTGCCAGCTCAGAATGCTTGTGCAACTACAAAGCAGTATTCCCTGTGTCAACAGACTCTTAAATGTACAGCTGCCATAGAATCTGAAACATGTACATGCACACTAAATAATGAGACAAAGAAGAAAAAGAGCATTTTTAAAGAGATCTAGATTGAATATTGTGAAGAACTGTATGAACAATGATGTTCCAGAAGATTTCACACCATCAGTGATACATAAAATAGTGACTTCTGAGTACCCTTAAGACAATTATAATTTCTCATTATAAAAAAAAAAAAATCCCTGAATTTGAAAATGGAGAACTGAGATACTGCCTATGCTAAAAAAAAAACCAAAAACAACAAAAAGCCCACCCCGCCAAAAAACATACAAAAAAATGAACAAAAAAAAAACCACACAAAAAAAAAACCCAACCAAAAACAATCAAAACCCAAGATTTGTGGCTACATGCATATAGCAGCACTTTACACTATAACTCAGGCCTTTTGTTTGGTTAATAAGCAGGGCAGTTAATGTTTCTTCATTTTCAGCTACTTATGCTAAGTTTACTGCTAAGCGATACACTGCATTTCTGGAGGTCACAGATTGCACTCCTGTATTCCTGGAAAGATCCACCACTGCCATGACAACTGTTGCAAGACACAAAGGAGTATTAACAAATGAAAGTTCAAACAATAAATAGAAGAACATCTTGAAAGCTATTTGAACTAATGAACTAGACTGTGACACAAAAACACGAACTTCAACACACAAGTATGACAAAGCATACAAAATCATCCACTATGAGTTATAAATAATTTTTATGAGGCACTATCACTCCATACAACACATTTTTAGCTAACCAAAATCCTGGATAGCCTGTTCAAATTTTCTAGGTACTTTTTTCACCTTTTGGTGAATCTACAACCTAACTCCTTACCCTAAAGGCAGGATTTGCTCCATGTTCCAGTAAACACTTGACAGCTCCTGTACATAGGTTAAATGCAGCAATATGCAAAGCTGTTCCAAAATCAAAATCACTACAGGTGGCATCCACATCTGCAATTAAACATCACATGTGAGGTATGCAAGTCTGTTACGTGAACATTTCACCCTACACAGTCTTTGAGAGGACATTCATTTTTACAGATTATGTTAACTTTTATATAGTAACACTATTATTTATGTACTAAAAGCATATGAGAAGTAATTCTACATAGAACATCAACCTTATCTGCATCTGTTTACTCATACCATGCACCAGTCTGGAAGATGAGCATTTACTTTCATTCATTTTATAATACTGATGACTTAACTGCAAAATTGTTGCTATTCAGGATGCCCAATCAACTGTGCTAAGATTAACAAGTTAGTAACTTGAGGTTCACATGTAAACTAATGTTTCAGAAATATTTATATTTATTGCTTCTAGATGTCAAATGTTAAAAGGAGATGCATCTTCAACAAGTTTTCCTTTGTAAGCAGGTAGGGGGGCAAGGGAACACTGATTATACCTCTGCTTTACATTGATTCAATTACTAATGGTCAAGAACAAAGAGCTAGTGATTTTTATAATTTCTTTGGTTTCAAAGAATTGCACTCTGAAGGGTCTCGCACTGATAGTTTGGAAAATAGAGCACTGCATTTGACTAGAAGAGATTTAGCGTAATACATATTTCTGTCAGTTGTTCCAAATACATCTTTCAATCTGCTATGAAGTTATTACTATTCTAGAAGATTGGAGTTCTAACGTCTATTTAATCTTTGGCCCCTCTCCTAAACTATACAAGAGAGATGTCAGTTTGAGTCAATTATGTATATGACTTAATTAAAAATACCAGCTGATTTAATAAAAAAACCAAAAGCCAACAAGTTTTAGCAATAATGTTCCAATTTGAAATACTGGTGAGGAACATAAAACCTTCTACCTCAGGGTTGTACAGTCTCCCAATATTTTCCAGTATCAGTCTCTGCCCCAAAAACCACTAGCCCCTCTCACAATGTGATAAACAAAGTATATCCCAACTGTATCAACATCCTTATATAGTTATACTAAACTAGTATGTCAGGGGCAAATAAAACATCAACATATATAGAAAATATATAAATATATATGTCTTTGTATAGATACGTCAACTTTATACATAGCAATAAAGATCAAAGGTAACAAATTTGGGATCAAATTTTAAGAGTTTTACAATTGCACTAATATGAATACAAACTTAGCTATTTTAAATTTAATTGGCACATGCATGAAAAAAGACTGCATTCACATGACACAATCATAACGGCAGCTATGTATGCAGATGTAACTTTAACTTATCAAATGTCAAAAGACCATTACCAGTTTAAAACTGAATAGAAGCCGTGTAGTTGTATACAACCATTGAAACTTCCATGTTTAGTAAGGCTATCAAGTAAGTATTTTCTGCACACACAGGAGAATTTGCAGAAATACTGATCAGTAACATCAGCTACTGAGTCAGCAACAGTTACTTTTAAAAATAGAAGTACACGCAACTGACATGTAGAGTTTTGTTTCGTTTAATTAGACTAGTGTGACTTCCTCAGACTTGCAAGCTTCATGCTTGGAGTATTTAAACGCTGTTTTCTTACAGCTTTGTTCTAGGTCTAATTTGGCATAGTACAGGTGACAAAAAGAAACATATATATCAAACGTTACCCAGTAACTACCCCCAAACTACCTAGGAGAAATCAATATGCAGCCATGGTCTGTCATTTGCAAACCATGCAGATTACAGTCATTGTCTAGTGGCACCACACAACATTTCTAATTCTTAAGCCTTTCACAATTTTTATATAAAACCTCTAAAAATCTAAGATCAAACTAGCTCTCTGTTGTAACAATTGAGGAGTAAATCTATATTAAGAATTTAACTGTAGAGTGCCATAAAGAAAATAGTTTAGCAGTAAATCAAAAGGAAAACATCAGTGGTACTGGCTGTTTCACAATGGGTGTCTCAGAGTCAGTATACCACTGTCTTGAAAAGTTATTTATACATTAACAGCCATTTTTCCTCCAGTTCAGTATGGATCCATCCAAGGCATATTTGCCTTCTACGTACATCCTCCCTTCTCTGCATGCTGCCTGATGAAGTATGAAACTAAGATTATTCTTTCTGTTAATCCAGACCATACGTTGTTTTCATTTCACAGGGCAAATAATTTTATACATTTTCTGAGATAAAAAAATCATCTGCTTATCCAAGAGCTGCCAACTGCCAAGGCATTTAACCAGAGTGGTTTCCTTGGAAATCTGAGCAAATTCCCACCCCTTCTGTAGGCACTGCACAGGAGGAAATGAGAACACCAAATGCAAACAAGGTCCGAAAGAAGACCTAATCTGCTGATGCAAATTATGGAGACTGGTCTATTGAAATGTGATGTGGACTTAACTACTGTGCAGTCTTATTTTGTCTTTTGTTACAACCTATACTTGTTACCTCTTAAACATGTCATACCAGTAACAGCCCTGTTTAACAATTACATCCAGGATGAGTCAAGATCTGCTAAGCAAGCATTGCGTACTCCAAAAACCTGCCAGCTTTTTAGAATTTTGAGACAGAGTCTTTAGCTAGAACTAGCTAAAAAAAGAGCTAAAAATCATTTTGCAAAATGGCACAATCAGAAGATTATTCAATAGAACAAATTAATATTTGTACAATTTCAGTATTAAAATTGCTTACAGGTTTTGATATCCTGACCAAATTAGGAACAAATGTTCTGGTTCAGAACCATTTCTATATTTCCATTTCCATTAGTATAAATAGGGCTCTCCAATTACCAGTCCTTCATATTATCATTCCAAAAGGTATTATCTATTCATGCCAAACACTAAAGTCAAACTGTTCCTTACACATGACCTTCTAGATAGCTGAGAAGTGGGAAAAATGAGCATGTCAAAGTTGCTTCAGTCACTAGTTTGCCACATGCCGTTGCCAAATCCCCACTTCTCCTTTACCCTTCTCCCAGCATTTCAGACATACTTGTCAGTGTTTAAGGAATCTTAAAAACCCTAAGAATTTACCAGAATAGTTACATCTTCTGTTTTCTGCATAGATTCTCTTAGTCCTCAACAACTTGGAATTAACCTCTTTACTTTCCATTCTATTAGATACTTCTCTACCTAATCTTGTACAAAGCTCAAATTTAAAAGCCAGCAATGGAATCAGTGCTTAAACCACCAAAAAAAAAAAAAAAAAAAAAAAAAAAAAAGTTAAGAGAAAAAATGAGCCAATGAGGCTGACTAAAAGAATAAAAAATTAGAAATTATTTATGTATAATAGATAAATAAACCCCACACTTAAAGACCACTACACACCAGCTTAGGGTCAACAGAGTAACAAAATATGGAAAACTGCATGAAACAAAAGTAACAATACCTACCTTTTGGCTTTGCATTTTTCAAAATAACACTAATAAGTTCTGGAACATCAAAGTAGGCAGCATAATGCAAGGCATTCATATTTGTCCAGCGGCTGCGTAAACTGCTATCAGCACCCAAATCAATAAGCTGCGTCGCAAATTTTACAGCTGTTTCAACATCACCTGCAAGGCAAATTTTGTGAAATATGCATTAGAGATTTATGTGACCTCAAAAAGCATGCACATGCTTATGTGTTACACAGAATGTACGTTAAACCCTTAAAGCTCACAGCAGAATTACTACGCCTTTCTTTTTAGGATTAGGATGCAGAAATCTTTGCCTTTTATCATAAAGGGCTCAAATCTCTACTACAGTATATAATAACACTACCTGTTTATCTCTAATGTAAATAACGTGTCACCCATCAAAACCAGGGATTTTAGTATCTGATAGAAGAAAAAAAAAATTACACACCACAATGCTGAAGTTTATGTTAAAAGATCTGCCAACACCAGAAAAGCTACCCTATGCCAGACCTCACTCAGAAACTTAGTTCAAACTCAGAAGAGAGCTGGGTTAGGGTCAACAAAAAAGTAGCATAACATAGAAAAGCTAATATGGGTGTTCAAGCAGAGTTAAATATGCTTTTATTTCCAGTACTTATGATCATAATAATGCGAACAAAGATTATTGTTTTCTTCTGACATGATCAAGGTGAAAGGAAAAAAAGAAAAAAAAGAACAGCCAGTCACCTAATGTTCTAGTTTCACCAATGTTAGAAAACCATTGATAGCTTCGTTCGCAGTTTGTATGTCAGTTTGAAACAGCCTTTGCTACGTTAAAAATGTGTGGTTAAGCTGGTAATATTATTTGCAATACCTATACCACTAACTCAACTTACTCCCAATTGCCACAACCATAACTGCGCTACAGTTCTGTATCTTCCTTTCTGATGACCACTAGAAGAGCCAAAACCAAGCATTAAAAGAAAAAAAAAAATCTACTGCAAGGAAAAATTCTGTAATAGTCAGTGGGATTAGCGTTTGTGAATTAGGTTTTTATATCTATAATGGTGTTTTTTTACTCACCAATACCATGAGCCCCTGATTTGCAAGTGTAATGCAAGAGAGTCATATCAGTCAGTCCATCTCTGTCATTCACATTGCAACCCCTTTTAATGATCTGAGGGAGAAGTGGAAAAGAAGCAGATTTTAGCTCTGGCATATCTGTGACATCAGTATTATCTAGTAAGTTACTTCAGATATATTGACTCCTGGATTCATTTAAATGGCTAATAACAAAGAAGCCTGCCAGAATAGACTGTAACTGCAGAACTGAACAACATGCACAAATGTAATAAATAGTATTATATGAATACCATTAACCTTCATTGTTTACAGATTTTAAAGCGTCTTTATATTATTACTTCTAACATACATTTCACATGTTGAAAAGTTAACTGCTTAACTGAAGAATAGGAAAATGACATCATTTATGAAGTCTCTCCACTTGCTCTTTGATCTCTCAACAATTCCCCTCCTCCCCCGCAAAAAAAGCCCTCAGTTATACCATGGTAGGAAGAATGTTTACTATAGTTCTCCACCTGTTTAGAAAAGCCTGTAATGCGGAAGAAGAAAAATAAGAAAGTGGGATGGAATTAATAGAAACAAGGCGTCTTCTGAGAGCAGCCTATTGCACGTTGCAAAGAGATTTAAATTCCTATCTCATTTTGTGCCTTGGAAACATTGCCCTTAAGGTCAGGCTTCACTGTAATTTCATATATTGGAGTTTATGATCACTGCTATGTAGGAAACTGTAACACCAAGGTGAAGGGTCTCTAAACAACTGCTTTGAAAAGAAACAATATTTCTACTATCTATTCAAATGCACTGACTTTTTATCTGTCATCTTTCTCTTTCCCAATGAAAGCTGACAACACCTGGAATACAAGGCACTGATCAGTAACTACTTGTTAGAAGGCAGAAACTGTATCTGCTTTTATGAGTAGTTCTGCTTCTGAATGAACTGTTTTTATTCGTTGTCAAAAGAGTATTTCTTTAACGCTGAAAGCATTCAAGGATCTTCATTTATACCTCACCTCATTCCCAATAATATCAATATTCTGCTGGACCTGTGGAACCCACTGCCTTAAGATAGCAAACAATTCAGAAACTGATGTTTTGGGGTTGAAAAGTATTTCTTGGCATGCTGCGTCATTGGGATCGAAGAAGGAAAACTCTGTTAAAAAAAAAAAGGAATCATTAGGTACAATTTTAACATGCATCTAGTTTTTCAAACTTAGAGGCAAAGAATAGCAGAAAGAGTCACTTCACCACTAATTACACCGGAAAATCAGAATGTTGAATTAATTTAGAAAATTTTCTTTAAGATCTGGTGTAGTTTTCCTTTAACACTAAGGTCTTGCTTATACTTCGGAAAAAGCTTTGAATCAGCAACCAATACAATGATACTGCAAGACGGATTTTAAGTTTAGGCAAGGACTAACAGAGATGTGCAGCGATTATGCTAATAAGGGTTTACTCTTGCTTCAAGCTAGCCAAAGACTGCTGATTCTAAGCTGTTCCCAAGCACAGACAAGCCTCTTGATCTCTCAGTGATCAAATGCGTACATGATTTCTCCATATGCTACAAAACGTGTCTTTTCCTTCTTGTTCCATCACAATTTACATAAAACATACCAAAATATAAACACATGCACAAATCAGGAAGGCATTCTATGGCCTCTGTTATTTTCAGATATTTCATGAATGTATCAGTCCCAGCTGGTGGCAGCTGCAGGTAACAAAAACCTTTAAAAATTAAGCCACCAAACCAAGATCAAAAGAAAAGATTATTTTAAAGACTTTAAGCCTCATATTGCTTCAGACAACCCAAAGTATAGGTGTAAAATCCACCTTATTATTAAAGTATGATATTTCACGTTACTTATAGGCATTTGTGTGTGCATGTATACACATACTATACTTTAAATTTGTGGAATTTCCTCCAACTGGAAAATTATATGAAAGAATCTGGATAGCAGTGGCTATTAGGAGACGGAATGGAAGCAGAACCTACTGTCATCAGCAAGTGACTGAATCATGGAAAACACTGAACTTTTACCCCCACTGCAGCTATCAGGGAATTGCCTTTTTAAAAGGTTTCAAATAAATGTACAATGTCAGCTTGCATCAATCGCAGATACAAGGCTCTCAGAACAGACATACAGGTTAAGCAAAATAGAGCATCAGCCATCTGGGTGTATGACATGGTATAAACTACCTCTGGATGAATCATCATAACCTTTCCTCAGAAAGAGCATACCGCACTTCTAGATTGGATTAACAGATAAAAGCATATATGGAACTCACTTTCCTGGCTATCTAGAGTTCCTCTCACTGCATTGCCATGATTCAATAAGAATGAAAAAGGAGGACAACTTCACTGATATTTAGCATGAATTTGTATTTGCACCTAGCATATTAAAAAAAAGCAAACCCCTTATCTCCCAGTACTACACAAAGTGTGCTTCTCACCTACATCCTATGCGTTGACACAGATCTGATTTATCTACTAATATTTAACTTCCATATAAACCACAGCTGATCTATTGCTGAAAGCTATAAAGTAAACAGACAACTAGCCAACAAAATTAATGATCTTACACAACATGCATGATTCTTACTCTACCAGGAAGATTTCTAGCTACAAACCTGAACCAAATTATATATCAGAAATCAACTCTAATAGAATGTTACAATCAGCATGCTAGGGTAAAAACCTGAGAATATATTAAGTATTAATAACAACCACCATAAGTGCTTAACAGGGGATCAGCTGTAGTGTTCGCAAACCAAAGAGATGTTACAGAAAATCTGTTAAAACAAAAAGTTCCATGAAAGGATGACAATGGCACCTAGATACATTAAAACATTACTTTCTCCACCTCTATCTTTCCCATGCATTGATTACTGTGCTCAACTGTATTAAGGAAAAATAAATGCACTTAATGTAATGAGCAAAAATCTTTGTCTGTTGTGACAGCAACCTCCTATAAAAGGAATTTTTTTTATTCAATGAGTAGGCATAGACCGAGTAGGACAGACAGTAGCAATATTGTACTGTTATTAGAAAATATCACAACACAACAATGTTTAAAGAAGGAAAAATGGAAAATTTTTCTAAGGGATAAGAAGGAAGAACAGAATAAACCATGGCAGTACTTAAAGAGTAGAATAGGACAGACAAGTTATGATAACAGGGCTAAACCACGTAAAGACAGATGTTCATGTATTAAAATATATCTTATGGACCTGTTAAAATTCCAACCTGTGCTAACTCATCAAATAGGTCTCCAGAATGCTGAGTCTGTCAGAGACAGAACATTACATGTATTTATTTTTCCTGAATACAGTTGATTGCTCTCATCAATGCATGGGAAAAACAGGTGGATGCAGTAATTTTTAAGGTATATACATACTATTAACATCTTCTGCAATATTCAAAGGCTTTATAATTGTAGCTATCTATGCAGATCCTTACCTACAGTGGCATGTTAATATATTACATACCCTGTTTAAAATATTATAATTTATACAAGTGAAGACAATTCAACATTATTTCAAAAGCTGATCACCAATACTTGCTATAGTTTTCTAACACTCATTTCACAGTCCTTACCACCACAAACACCTACACCTCTAACAGAAGCATCCCCCTATATTGTTTACATACTGAAAGCATGAGAAAGTGTAACTCTAGAGGTTTTAAATGTGATGTATATCCTTAACTACATTTAATTACTGAGATTTTACATCTTAACACAATATCCAGTTCTACACCGAGATGTAAAAAACCTACAAACATCTGACCACACACCCAGAAGAAACAGTAAGAAGGAGAAGATACTATAATTTAAAATGCATGCGATAAGAAAAACAGAAAAAGCAAAGGTCTTCATCTTTCATTTCCTTTAAAAAATTAATAGGGAATTCATTTACAAGCAGTAAACTACTTCTGAAAAGAAGGAATAAATTAAGAGTTGACAGCTTTTCTTAAAATTTATTATTCAAATTTATTCTCTGTTGATCACAAATTCATTTTCTGTTAAAAATACATACCACAGTCTGAAGGCATTGGTGCTGCAGCAACAGAAAAAGTAACAGATGTTTCAGAGTTTGAGAATAAGAACCGTTCTCTTTCAATGAGGGAATCTCCTTCTATGGAAGGTTCTGGGAGATCCTCTATGGTCATCTTCTAGAAAGCCACTTTGGGAGGAAAAAAAAGAATAAATAACCTCATTAGAAATACTCTGGATTAGTTCTATTGTAGTAAGATATAATGTGCAATGAGACTAAAATATCTCCTTTTTGCAAAGATCAACTACCACTACCATTGCATTCTTACAAACTAATAAAGTTAATTAGTAAAAGCCAGTAGAGTATGGTGTCGAGGATTGCCAACTTCCAGTTTTGACTTCGTCACTAAACTTGCACATTATTACTGGAAAACATGATGTTTCTCCCCAGTTTTCCACCTGAG
The DNA here is from genome assembly GCF_929443795.1 of Astur gentilis. Taxonomy (NCBI): domain Eukaryota; kingdom Metazoa; phylum Chordata; class Aves; order Accipitriformes; family Accipitridae; genus Astur; species Astur gentilis. The sequence continues at coordinate 17,046,533 of NC_064909.1, forward strand.
CAGTAATGAAAATAATAATGCTATAACTAGCAACCACATGGTGATGATGAATGGATTAGTATTTTACAGTTTTATGAAAACGTGAAGCATCAAGTACCTGTCCTCATACTCTGCATTCATATTCCTTTCCTTTACTGTGAGCAAGAACATGCTACCAGCTACCGCCTTCTCCTCTTTTAAAATTCTCAGCACTTTAATCTTCCCACACAAAGCTGTAGACAATTCATCACTGAGTGATTCACTCCTGGACTCATGATTCCATATCAGCTCCTTTCCCAGCTTCTCCCCTCTATGTTTTAAAATAGCATACTTAACCACAGTGTTGTAACCTCCACTCTGGTGTTGCTTCCAGTCAACTTTTCAGGCCTTAGAGCAACCTAGGAGAGAGAAGAAAGATTAAATGGCTGTACAGAGTTATAGTGACGTTTTCTAACAACCAGGCCAAGTTACGTTCTAGTTACGGTTCACATGCTAAGATCAGAGAGCTGACTACCGCTTGTAAGACATCTACTCAGGCAAATTCAGTAACAAATAATGAAAACCAACATTCTTAATAGAAACGGGCATTATCACACTATTGGAGACTACATCTCACAGTTGAAAACCTGAAATTCTACATCTTGAATTTTCATGGTTAAATACTCAGGGTAAAAGCAACACTTCTACTAAACAAGCTGAATTTTTATTCTGGAGCTTGCTATACAGTGCTCTTTACTCAGGAATTTTTTTAGCCAGTTTGCTTGAGAGAAAGAATTCATGGAGTTTCAAAGCATGTTTGGTTTTATTACATTTAATCTATACACATGAGTAAACAGGAAAAATAAAAAAAAAGTAGTCTGGTTTTTGTATCTTGCACACAAGTAACTATGTGAATAGATTTATTCTAATATTTCCCCAAATAAACTTGTCACACTATTTGGGAACCTCGCATAATCTGCATTCTAATATAAAAGGCATTTTAGCAGTGGATTACAGATGCTGATCTTGAAGTAAATAAAAGAAACCTCCTCTTCTTGCACTCTATGCACAGTTCACCCTGTCCTCAACTCAGAAAAGAGGTCCACATGAAAAATGCTCATTTTTCTCCAACTAGTTTATTTCTTCAGTCTTATGCAGTTGTACAAATGCATGTGCTGGCACAAAAGGAAGATCAAGAAGGAGGCCACTGGGAAGGGCAAGTCTATTTCTTCCCACAGCATTATTAAATTGCATTGGCTTAAGCATTCTTAGATTCAACACGGCCAAAAATACCACTAATTTTTTAATTATTATTTTCATCCAGTAAGGAAAAGTTAAGAGTTTATAGTTTGAACGGCTTTATAGTCATCATAAACATGACAACAATGGCTTTCTTGTATGAGGGACTAGAATCTCTTAAGCTGCAAGTCACTAATTAAATCTCTTTTGTAGGGCAACAGTGAAATATTTGTTCAGAGGCTACAGTAAAACAAAACAAAACAAAGCTTTGTGAAACACATGAATCCACAACAGTGTTTCACAGGTAGCACATCAGACACTCTCATGAAAAGCACAAAGGAACAAGTAATGCGCATGAGTATAGAAGAGATGATACCTAAACCTGTTAAGTCAGAAAAATACAGGAAAGGAATTATAAGCTTTTTGCACAGCGCTGCCAGTACAACACTGAGGAAACAAAAGAAACACAATGAGAAGTAGCCAGACCTGACTGAGCAGACGGTAACAGGAAGAGGTGAGATTTGTAAAGTACGATGACAAAAGTTACTGGAATTAGAAATCAACAGAGACATTTGAAAATTAATAAAGATGACTACTTATTGCACACAGAAAAGCAGACCAAACAGAACAGAATCTGTGCATTTGCAAGTATCCAGGGCATCTTTTACTCTGACGGGCCAGAGGGGAGAATACAATCTGTCACAGGAATGAAAAAATTTCAGCACACAAACTACCCAAGCAAAGCAGGCAGAGAAACAACCCGTGTTGTTGGGTAGGCGACATGAAGACCCAGGTGCTACAACACATGCACCAACCCAACTCCATAAAGAATGGCTTCACATGTTTACAGTAGTGCCAACAGCCCCTGACCTAAGCGTGCACATCCTTACACCGTAGGATTTTAATTTGGATCTAGAAACGTATTACCATGTCATAGCACAGTACTGAACCATGCAATGTCAAGGCAACAATACGTTCTGCACCCATGACTACCTCCAGAGACTGCTAGTTCAGGTATAAGAACATCACAACCAGTTAACGTCACACACGCGTACCTGGAAAGGCAAAAGGAAAGCAAAAGATTGAAAACTATTTCAAAGAAAGGGAAAGGACAAACAGGCATTGTCCTTGTAATGACTTCTGCTCTAAGCAAAAACTCAACTGCCTGAGGTATTAATATTATCCAAGATATACAGACGCAGGTGTGAAATCCCGGTGAAATGGAACAGAAGGTCTTCCAGAAGAGCAATGATGTCCCTACATTAGTAAGATCAGTTTAAACAGACAGAAGGAAACAGTTAGAAAAATTCAATGAAAGAAAGGACAAAATTTTCCTGTTCACAGCATTGTCAAACTACCACTAAGCGTAGTTTAGCACAGCAGAGAGTATCATACTTATTATTTTTTTACTGATTTAAATCTGAAAGTGAAAAAGAGAAATATCATTGGGGAAAAAAAAGAAAACTTGAAGGAGTCATCAGATGCACATGCACTTATGTTGACAAGATTGAAGAGCAACTACAGGTTTCCTGATATCCACACGTTACAGAGAAGCACATGGTACCTCTGCATATTTTAAGAAAAAAAAAAAAAAAAAGTTGTATAATACAGGATCCGACTTGTTCACTTACTCCAGATTCTGTAATTTGCAATTTGTGTTAAAGCACAAAGTTTTCCTGTGAGCGCTATAAAAAACTTGCCAACGCTAAAGCACTTCAAGTGATGAAATACAGTTGCGCTAGGGCTTTGACAGCAGAACTTGTCACGGATGTGATGCTATTTTTGACAATAACCACGCATAATGGACTACTTATCGTGCACTTATATGTGCTCAAGAAGAAAAATTGAGTTCAGAGAACACGACTCTTGCCACATACGCTATCTGCTTGCTCCACAAAATTTACAGCACGAGCGGCGGACATGTTACGTGTATACAGGTACACTCAAGACTGGTTTTTCAACCGGCGTGCAGGGCCCTCTTGCAACACGGCACTTTGTTTTGCGAAGCTGGAAATTTAAGAGAGTTCAGGTTTCAGAGCTGTCCGGGTTGGCTCTGCTCCTTCAAACCTTCCCGCCTCACCTCCCCCACAGCAGAAAGCCCCGGTACCGCTCACGGTACGGTTATGTGAGTGAAACCCCCCGCCCCGGGCACCGGAGTCGGGGAGGGGGCGTTCGTTCCCAGCCTCGGCGGGCCGGGACACGCAGTACCACCTCACCGAGCCGCGGGACCACCGCCACCACCCCCCCCTCCTCCCCGTTCCTCACACGGTGCTCCCGCCTTCCCTCACCCGCGCGACCGCAGCCCGTCGGGCGACCCCAAAGCCCGGTGAAGGGGGGGGGGGGGGGGGGGGGGTAAGAATCGCCGCGCAGTGCTGCGCGCCGGGGGCCAGGGCCGACCCTCCGCTGCCACCCCACCCCCACCCCGCGCGGAGGAAGGGAGGACGGGAGAGTACCGGGAGGTCGCCGGTCCCCGGCCCGCTCCCCTACGGGACGCGGCTGCCGCCTCATCCCCCCCCCCCCCGCGAAGCCCTACCTGCTCTCCGCAGGGAGGGGCGCTCCCGGGGCCTCCCGCGCCCGCCGGGAGCTGAGGGAGCCGAGCGAGGCCCCGGCCCCGCGCCCGCCCCGCCCCTTCGCAGCCACCGCCCCGCCCCCTCCCAACCCATCGGCCTATCGGCGGCCAGCACCGCCCCCCTCGCCCCGCCCCACCCCTCTCACTCCGGCGGGCCCGGGCCTGTCGCCGTCCTGTCAGCGGGGCGGCGGGGTTGGGGTTCGGCGGAGGCGGGCGGGATGAGTCAGGTAATTCCGGAGCAGTTATAAAACGAGCAGCGCTGAGGTATAAAAGAAGGTGCGAGAGAGACGTGACTGGCTGGGGGCGCGGCTGTGGGTTCAGACTCTGCGTTTCCGACAAGAAAATACGCAGACAGCTCGCCTCCGCCATCCCGGGAGACATTTCTAACCGTGATCCCCCCCCCCCCCGACGGGTTCGTCCCGGGTGGGGACAGGCCTGGAAACCGGCCAGGGCAGCGCAGAGGACGGATCTGCCCAGCTTAATCCACTGCACCTGCCCACGGCCACACAGCACCCGCGGCCCAGCAGTGAGGGCCCCGCCAGCCCTCAGAAATAAAGCGAAATTAAAGCTTTAAAGTGCAGATCAGGCAGCTTTGGCCTGCGGAGGACAGCAGGGAAATAATTCCCGGTGCTCCACACTGCTCGCGCACCCGAAGAAAAACAGGGCTAGGAGGCACGGCTGGGAGGAGAGAGATTGGGGAGCAAAGAGAGAAGCAGCGCAGTGCTCCTTAACTGCGGGTTTCAGGTGCCAAATATTCACAAATGCTTAACGCCATAAAACGTTTATGCACCGACAGCTGCGTAAAGGGATTTGCTTAAGGTCACACATCATCGCCGGGAGGTTTAAGCACAGAACTCAGAAACCTGGACTTCCCAGTTATTTTAGTAACCAATTGGAGGAACGAAAGTAATAACTTTCAGGAAGGCTTTTCCGAGGGTGCTTATCCAGTGCCGTAAACCTAATAAGGATCTAAATCCAAAGGCTGGTAATCTCTAAGAAACCCATGCAGTGGTAAACCCATTTTCATACAGCTTGAGCCCAGGCTACTTGAGGGGAATTTGACCTGGCTAACAACTCAGACAAGTCCTGCTGTATTTTTATGCGCAATGTGGGTCGCTATCAAGCTGTTTATAATCTTTTTGTTGTTGTTTTTCCAGTGATAATATTAACTGGAGGGGGAGGCAGAACAAATAATGGGAATGACAAGTGGAAATTAACTCAAGTGAAGTACTGGAAAAGGGAAGAGCTGCAAGTGCTCTCGCATCCCAGAGACTTGAAAACTGAAAGAAGTGGAACATGGAGTTGCAGTTGTGAGAGTAAACATGATACCAGATGGCTAGAGAAAAGCTAAGATAATTCTTCCATTTCTTAGAAACATTCCATACTTCAGAAAAGGCAAAGAAAAATTGTAATCTAGGAAAATGCAGGCCCGCTATTTTCACCTCAAGGGTACTTTAGAAAAAGTAAGTATAACCAAACACGTGGATGTAAGTGAGATCAAAAGTCACCTTAGTATTGGCAGTTGATGTCTGCCTTTTTTGAGATGTTTGATGTTCTGGACAAAGCAAATGTTTTGTGGCTGATACTGAATAATGGACTTCAGTGCAGTGCCTGAAATGGAAATTATTAGCAATTCTGAAGACTACTAGAATTTAGGAGAACTTCAATGGAGATGAAGCGCAAGCATAGGGAGAAACGGTTGTGTTGAATGGAAATTACTGGGCTAAGGGAGGTTACCGATGACATCCTGGGGTATCATTCTTGGAACTAATCTTTGTTTCATAGTTTCCTTCAGTGATTTGGGCAGAAAAAACAGCAAACTGATGAGATTAAAAAGAAAAAGGGGGACAGGGGGAGAGAATTGCAGTTAAAAAGGAATGAACTAATAAGATTGATGTATGGGATCATCATATGGAAGTGACTGAGGAAGAGAAAGATGCAATTGTAGGTGACAGCTACACAGTGAGCATCATTACCAATACAATGCAGTGGCATAGAAAGCAAACACTTATTTTAGGATGTGTAACTGGAGAGTTTTGGCAGGAAAGTGTTAATGCCTGCAGGTTCTGCCATCTCCTTGGGAAATTGCATGCGGTTCTGACCACCATTCTTCAGTGAGAGGCAGCTAATCTAGCATGTCCACAGATTATTTGCTAGCAGAGTCAAGGAAAAGAACAGTCTATTTTAGGATGTTACTAGTGCATAGCTTGTTTAATGCAGCAGAATGAAAGCTGAGACAGAGGGTATGGTTACCATCTGCCATAAACCGTGGAAAACAGTATGTGAATTCAAAGATAATGTTGAATATGAGGGTAAAACTGCATGTATACTTTCATGCTAGAAAATGAAAGCAAACACCTAGCAAAGCATCTCAGGTTCTAGAACATCGTTCTGATTTGAGCAAACATTTTAGCTCAGAGTGAATCCTGTGACTTAGTGGTGCAACTGCAAAGGAGACTGGACACCATTGCCTGACAAAACCCCTGCCTCTCCTGACTTCCACTCCTGGGCCCTGCAATGGAAATTTTAAAAAAAATCTTTAACCTCATTCTGTACCTTTTCACAATATCTTTTTCAGCCGCTCCTACGTGCCAGGATATGAGTCCAAATAAAAGTCTGTTCAGCTTATCCTGTCTGACTCATTCGGTGCTGCCATGGGCTGCAAAGTTACTGAGCACCTGGAGAACTCAAAACAATGGGCCGCAGCAGCTCTGACCATCTCGGGAGGAAGATGGGGAAACAATGCTTGTGAGCAACAAACTTGTTTTAACTAAAATAGTACTTCACTTCTTGTTTCTCCTTTGGTCAGAAATAGGACATTACTGACCAGTTCCTTCATCTTCACAAATCTTGTGTCGGAGGAAAGGGATCATTTAAATGGCTTTGGAAGGCATTGCAGCTTCGAGTAGAGCCCCTCTAGAGCGAGGATTAGGGCAGCAGAGAGGTTCTGAAAGTGAGCGTGCTTACCATTTTCAGTGCAGCTTCAGGACAGCAAGCATGTTCAAAAGACAGTGGGTACTCCAGGAGCTGCCCTCAGACCTGTGTATCCACCCACAGTCAGGACATTTCCCTCCTACAAAAATGCTACCAGTCATTGTCAGTCTTTCCAGCCCTGCCCATTATTTCCCAAGGGACATGCCACCCTTCCTCCCTCCAAGCATCAGCCAGCGCCCCGCCGTGTAAATTGCGCTTTCCAGTTTCTTCTAGGTGTGCCAACTCCCAGCTCCTCCGATCACATCCACCGCTTCTGGATCCACAGCCTCGAGTGTAGCACTTCATCAAGAGCCACTCGGCTCCTCTCCAGTTAGTGCCCAGGCAGCGAAAGCAGATCACCTTCACTCCCGAGTAAATGCCTGCTCTACACACACACGTGTCAGGACTTGCACCAGGACGGCTGCGGAGCACACCATACTGCCAGGCAGCAGCTGCCACACTCCAGGCTGCCTGTGGGTTTGATGTGGTTTCACGCAGCTATCAGTGCACACATTGTGGTTTGAGACACGCTGTGAGAGGAAGCCGGGAGCAATGCTGTATTTGTCTCAGTTTTCAGGGAAACCCTGAGATGCTTTAGGTGAGGGAACCCACTGAGAACTGGAAGAGGCACGAGGCTAAATAGCTGCACTCTTTTCTATAGCATCTTGGGATATTTTTCAGGAATACGAATCACCTGGACCTCACTTCTAAATTCCAAATCAACACTACCACCTTCCACTAGAAACGACAGAAGCCACTGCCTGCCTGTTAAATTGCCAGTCCCTCACCTGACAGAAACTTGCTTTCCTTGAAATTGCCCCACAACCACAAACCTGCTTCCACTTGTGAGAACCATTGCCTAGGCTAATGAGACTGTCCCCTCTTAATTTTCTAGATTTGTATAACTCTGGAAAGCTATACTTAAAGCTCTATGCTGTGTCACACAATTCTTGGTTCTAACTCTTACCTTTTGCCAGTCCCTGTCTTAACCATTGAAACCAGCAGTGAATGTATTAGTTACAACAGATAGCAGGCTTTTAAATACCCATGGATTTCTTACCGAAGAGGAACTGTAAGTGACCAGAATACACATTCCAAAAATAATAGACAAATGTAAATCTCACAAAACTACAGCTGACCTCAAGCGGTCATACAATTTGTCTTGACTCCTTTGGGTCATCTGAGTGTACCAGCAGCCCTGTGCAGGCAAACACCCCAAACTGACTCTCTTTAATTTTGTACTTGTATTTCTTCTGCTGTTAATTCCTTTATAAAGAATTTTTGCTGGAGAAGGAAACTGGTTTCCTACCTGTTTTCAACAATTGTTTTTTTCTTCTCCTGCTGCTGTTTAAAAAAAAGGGCTCTGATTTTGCAAAACAGTGTTTTGAAAGCACTGAGTTCATATTTATTGCCTCATGCAATCCGTCTGAAGCAATTTACTTAGAAATAGAGAGAAGGCACCAGTTGAGCTTCAGACAGCCTGTTCTGAAAAGTTTATCCTTGACCCAGAATCAAGATGAATTTTGTCTTTCACTTGCACCATCACCACTAATAAAGGCTATGTGTAGACTCACTGGTATCATTTAATTCTTTGCAACTAGATTTACTTCAAACCATGATATTCCTATTCCTTACCATTGTCAACAGGTTTCCACAGGGGAAACAGGATGAAGCTTTGTAAATCTTTCTGTCGGTGATTACAGAAAGGAGAGAATCTATTCCATCTCCCAGAACAGTGTCAGCTCCGCGGGAGAAGCTGACATAAACCCCAGCAATTTCTTATTTATTTAGCAGTATCTAGGCCAGCAACATGAAGAGCTCCCTGGTTATATTCAAATTGCTGATACAAAAGAAACCTGCTTTTTCTTCTTTCAGAGTAAAATAGCTCTTTAAAGTTGTTGTTATCACTCAAGGTCTCTGTAGTTCCTCAGTGAGCAGAAATTCAGTTTCCCCAGAAGTCATCCATAAATACAAACCTTAAATTTTTAAGACCTGGTATAAGCATTTATGCGCATTCCACTTTTAAAGCCTGCAATGTCTTGAAAGCAGTCCCTCATTATCATTTTTCTTTGTTTCCATAATTTTTAAGCTTACGGTACTAGTTTCACACTGAAATTTCATATAATTTTTAATCAACTGATTCTTCCTTCATGAGGCCCTAAAATCCATCCCGTGGTTACGGCATTGGTAACACCTCTGGGGTCTGAGTAGCACAGATATCCGTCCATGTTCAGGCCTTATTCTTGCCTTTTCTAGGGCACTTCCAGTGCCGCTTTCAAACTAGTCTTTGGTTTTCATCATCTGTTGCACCAACCATGTCTGACAGGGTTTGGGCATTTAAGTTCTTCCCTCGAGGTGTGCTACGTGACCAGGCAGCTCCCTTGGAATTCGAATACTGCCAATTTTAACAGTAGGAGGAAAGTATATGAAAGGAAGAGCAGAGGCAATTTACACACAATCCATATGCAAAGGAAAGTCTCCTTTAATCCTTAATTATCTTATGTTTGGTGCTTTCCTAGGGTCTGTTCCTCAAACACAGTTTTGTCTTCATCTGGGGCACTTGTAAAATTGCTCGAGTCAGCAAGTACACAGGTAACAACACTTGGGGCAGCTACTTGAACATAACCAACTGTTTCCTTTTCAACTTGTGTTCTTTAAACAGTAGCGTTGTACACCAAAATACATGACTATAGTAACTGCACTAGGAATGACATCAACACATAGCAATCATAAATTACAGATTACAAATTCATCTAATCCCCTTACAATCAAAAATATTTCCTTGTCATTCTCCTCATCAGTATTCTCTTCTACCACCGTTTTTTATCTAAGTTACCCATTTTGTCTTCTCTTTTATTGCATGACCATGAGACAAAGCATTTTCCTTAGCATTTTTCCACGAGGTAAAGCATTTGGGTTTTTCTGAAATGCGTCAGACATGCAAAGCAATGTATAACTACTTAGTAACAAGAATATTGATGAGGAAAATGGAATTTCATAAGTGGTTGGAAACAGGCACGTCAAAGTTCCTGCTCTCTCACAGAAGCTCAAAAATTTCATGCAACATTAAATAGTCATTTTGTATATATATGCAAACTGCAATTAAAGTTAAGATAAAGCAGATGCCTTGTTAAAACACTTTTTCTATGACCCTGGATCACTATTTAATAATAAATAATAAACTAAATATTGTTTTAATATTAATATTTGAAATAATAAATGACTACATAATAAATAATCATAAAACAGGATTTTGCTTTTCTTTAACCATCCATGTATTTCCTGTAAGATGTTAATGCACGGCCTGAAAATAACTAGGAAAAAAAACCCAAAAGTGACGTGACTATAAAATCAAAGGAAAAAGTGAAGAAAAAGAACTTCCCAAATACAACAAACAACTTGCATGGAGTTAATTGTCAAAATTCCCAGTGTGAACAATGGCACAGTTGGAGCTGCCTTTTGAAGTAAAGTCACAAGACATTTTATAGCACAAATATTAAACAGCTACATAAAGACGTCCCTCAACTCCCACTGTAAACAGAAGAGGTACACCAAGGCTAGTTGCTTGATCTACTGCGTTTTCCTTGACTTACTGTGGAGGGCTATAGCATTCTGCCCATTAGGATCACTAGGATGAAGCAGCTGCCTAAATCTGCTCCATTTCTCCACTTTGAACACATTAGATATGTGCCTAAAAGGGAATGCAAAAAGAGCTGGGACAGTTGTGTAGAAACCACATCATGGTGAGACACAGAAGCAGCCAGAGCATGAACTACGTGACTTGCAAGAAGTGGAACCAAGAAGTAGTTACCTGACACCTTCCAGAAAAGCATTGAGGGAAATGACTCTGCCATCATGTATATTAAGTACAATTTCTGTGTTCCAGAAAAAATACTTTAGAGAAAGCATATAGAGTTGTAAAAATTTTCCTGGGAATCACTGTCATGCCTTGTCCCCTGTAAAACAAGGTAATTTTTTCTGGTCCTGTTGAACAGAAAAAGAGATTTGAACAATAAGGCTACAGAGAACACTGACTTTCCATGCAGATATTCAGCTATGGCAGTCCAGCAAGGAATGAATCACATAAGCAGTTCTTTAAAGTCTGAGAATGTTTTATAGGCTTGGCAGCACGCAAAGATTTTTGGGAATTGGACGAGATACCCATGACCATGCAGTTAGAAATCACATTGCTAAAGAGAACCCGTAAGCTTCTAGCCAGCATTAGAGTTGGCCGCTGTTGTCTGTAACCTTTGCGACACTGAGAAATGGCCACCTTCAGTAGAAAAGCTGTGTCTGGAAATTAGAAGACGAATCCATTTAGGCCAGTCTGAGTAATGAAGAGGGAAATTGGGGGTGATTGCTATTATCACTCTTATCCACATAACGCCTTTCATAAATAAATACTTGGAAAAGATAAGTATCTTCTGCTTCACCCAATTCCTACTTTGGCTCCTCTAATTTCTCTTTCAGAGTGGTATTATTCTGTTCTGACCTCAGACGTGATTCAAACAACAGGTTGTTTTGGGTTTTTGTTTGAGTTTTTTGGTTGGGGTTTTTTTTCAGAAATGGGTCTATATTTTTAATTTGTTAGCTTTTTTCCTTAGAGTTTTAACCCGTAAAGTCTTGCAGTTAAGAGAACTAAGCCTTGGCCAATGAAAAAGAAATAAAGGGATGCAAGTCACTTTTGTGACTTCAAATTTTATCCCAAGACACTGAGAGGAAGGAAAAGATAAATTTTCTTTTTTTTTTTTTTTTTTAATCTGAAATTCTACAATTTGGATCCACTAGATACAGACACAATCTTAACAACACATGCAAAACTTGTTCAACAGATACTGTTATTGTGCAGTTTGGGTTTTCAGGTTGGGAAGCTATCTAGAAGAGAAAAAAATGCTTTCCAAGAATGGTCACATGAGGGCAAGAAAAAAAAAAAATAAAAATCTTGTTTGGAAGTCTTAGAAGGAAAAAGTAAACAGCTTGTCACTTGCAAGTAGGGGAAAAATTTGAAGACCCTCCAGGCTGAAGTCTAACAGGCATCTCTAACCCATTTGATTTCGTGTCTTGTACTCTCCAGTGGGTACGTACTCGGTCAAGGTCACCTTTCTCTTGGTTAAGGAGTATCTAGTGGCATTTATGCACCTGTTCAAATAGTTTCCCTTCAAAAAGGTTTCAAAATACAGTCTCTTTCTTTGGATCTCTGCATTCAATTGTATGTTATGTTTTTGCAACAACGGAAAAAAGGAGGAACAGGTACGAAGTCCTTTTGCCTCCCAATACAGTGCAGAAAAAAAATATCTGCCTTTATAAATACAACACGGGTGCTGACTGGCTGGTGCCTGCTTACCCTAATGAGCTTAAAATCTTATTTGTAGTGGACATCTGTCAAGACAGAAGTGAGGCACACAAGTCCTCTTAATCCATTAGCTCTAAATCCAGCAGAGCTTTCACACTCCCTTTTTGAATCAAGGAAGAAAACCTGAGTTGGAACGTACAATGGAGCAGTGCACAACTTCAAGAGCAGATCCTAGGCAGTAAGCACGTGAGATTTCAAGGCAAACAACAATGAAAACTGACAACAAAACTGGGATCGTGATGGAAAGCTCATGAGAAAAAGGCCAGTCTGCAGTTCAGGACGAAACAGTGAGTTTAATTCTTTGTTGTGTCTTCCCTAGTTCATCTGGATTTTTAATCAAAAATAAAGCCAAAGCCAGAGAAAAGATGGGCTGCACACCTTCTCACAGTGAGATTGCTAATACTATTGCAAGAAGTGGTCTTAAGGCTTTGAATAAACCCAAAAGTATTTTGCGTATTGATCCAGGCGAGAAAGGAATCCCTCTGCTGGTTAAAGGTTCATCTTGCTACTATATTGATGAATTCTACCAATATGAGATCCAGAGGAAAGAAAAGGAGGATAAACTATCAGAGGAGGACAAAAATGATCATTTGCAGTTATATTCCAAGGCTCATTCAGATCCCCTGATTTCCAGGGAAGACAAAAAAATTGAGAGGGCAGCCACAGATGCTGATGTCGTTATGTCAGAACTGATTGAGTCTCAGAAACACATCACTGAGGCCATACAGATCAGAAAGCAAAGCTCCTGTGAATCAGAAGCATCGGCTTTCATTTGGGATGACAAGAATGAAAGCAATGCAAAGCAAATCCCAAAGAAAGGAAAGAAGCAAAAAAATCACAAGCTGGCAAAGCAAGGTCGACCTAGCAAAAGTAAAGAAAAGTCTGGTTTGGCCCCGTGCGAGACAGAGAAAAAGGTGGATTTCCCAGAAGTGCTTGTTAAGGCTCATCAGAGTGCGTACGCCTACTTAAATCCCAACCTCTCCAAGTATGAATCTATACTTCACATGGCCAACCAGGCTACCCAAACTCAGCTCTTCCTACAGCAGATGGTAACCTTTCTGGTACTTCGCTTTGATGAAATCAACCAGCTCTTGGAAGAAATTGCCAATGATGGGGAAAATCTTCTCAAAGATGTAGGCGGGAATCTGGCATGGCCAGCAGAAAAAGGTGATTTGAAGGAGCACCCTGATCTCCTGCAACAACTGCTGCAGTACACAGTCAATAAAATGCAGTTACTGAGTGGGACACTGGCCTCCCTCACCTCCGACGCCCTGCAGGAGACATGCAGCTACCTGCAGTCTGCTGCCAGCACCTTGGAAGGAAAACTGAAAGCAAAGCAAAGCTTTGACGAGCGCCTGCTACAGACGGTGAGGCTGCTTGAAGCCTCAACAGTGGGATCCTCCCCGTCCCAAGGTGATGACAGGACTCTGTATTCTGAGGACAGTGGCATTGGCGTGGACAATGAATCCCTCAAAGAGTTCAGTGCTCTCGGCCTGCATGGAGGACAAGCAAGCTGTGATTCCTGTGCACATGGACATCTGTCTCAAAAGCATGCCAGAACAGTGGAGCACGTGCCTGATGGGACAGTGTCAACGGGCACAGCCGCATCCCATGACTGTGCGCTTGAAAGGCATTTTAAAGATATATTTTATTCATCTGTGCAGAGCAGGGAAGCGACTTCTTGTCAGGGTGCAGTACCAGGAGGCATTTCTACCATGCCCCAAGATGCAAGCTTGAGCAAAAGCCGTTCCTATAACTCCTTCCAGTCTGACTCTACTCAGGAAGGTGAACATTTCAAAATCTGTGAATCAATAGATTTTCCTTCTGATGATGATGATGACGACGATGAAGGGAGCACCCTGGGGGAGGATGACGACAACACAAGTTTGTCAGAAATGGGGAAGGATGTTCTGCCAAGGAGGTCCCTATCTTCGCCTGCACTTGCTGATAACAAACAAAGGCAGTCCACCAAGAGGACGGAGAACGCAGAGACAGAGGAGATTATTCTGAAGATGAAAGATGCCATCAGTGAAAAAATTAAGTTTGTCCCAGCTAAATCCAGGCGTAAGGAATGGATAGAGGATGAGAGTGGAAGAGCAGTCCTAACAACAAGGCCCAGTACAGCAACGGGCAGCCAGAAAACCTTCAGGAAACAGCAACGGTCCAGGTCAGAGGAGTCCCTCAGGAGCCAGGCAGAGGACCCGACTCTCCTAGAGCTTCAGAGAACTCAAAAAGAGCTCAGCAAAAGGCTGGAAATGTTTTATGGAAAGAATGATACAGGTGACAACCCAGAGCCTTGGAAATCAAGAACAGCACCTTATCTGCAAGATGAGCAACTTATGTCTAGGTCCTCCAGCAAACTGAAGGCGTGCCTCTCAAAAAATTTCAGCATCCTGCCTAACCAGGATAAAGTCCCTTTGTTCATGGTTGATCAAAATCCTGCCCATCAGCTGGATGAAAAAAGAGGCAGGAAGCCTTTAAGAGTTACTGTGCCCACCCAGGAGACATCAGGAGGCAAAGAAAAGGAGCCTCCTGGAGCCCAAACACTCAGTGGCAGCAGCTGTGCCCCCCGACAGACTGTCAAAAAGCTTATTGAAACGTTCAGTCCTACTGACGACCTTGTAAAAGATGCACCTTTAAGATCTTTAGGACCAATAAAGTGCATCAGAAAATTTGGACTTCCAGTTATCCCACCCACCATTCCCTTTCAGAGAGGCCTGGCACCTTTAAATCTTAAGCACCGTATTTCCCCAGTAGAAGACACAAACCCTTTGAACACCGATGGAGTTTCTTCTGACTTCCCAAAAGCCTTTCCTCCTGCACCAGCTGCAGAATTAAGCAAGAAGGATACAAAGGAAGAGACTGGTGAAGACATTGAGAGCCTGCCACCACCACCACCTGAAATGTTAATGGACACTTCTTTTGACTTATCTGAGCCTGAAGAAACTGCAAGAATAGAACAAAACTCTTCAGAAGATGCCAAAAAGCCCACCAAAACAGAATTTCATGCTACTAAGAGATCGCAAGTTTCCCCAAAAATGAAAGCTTCCCTTCAGTCCATTGACTTATTGCCAAGTAAAAATATCAGCGGCCCGAGTGCAATTGCTAATAAAGGTCTAAGGAATACTGGAGCAGGGGACGAGAAACTGCAGAGGTACTCTCTGGAGCTGAACCCTACCAATGTGCACATCCCTACCCAGGAGGAGATATTGGCAACCCAAAGAAAAGAGGCTGCAGATTTGTACAAGCAAACCCATAAAATTATTCCTCTTCAAAATCCCAGTGGGGTTTCAAAACCACACAGCAACAGCTCAGAGAGCAAAGAGCCCAATTCACCTGCGTCTTCAGTGCAATACCAGAAGCACGGTTCTCCCGATTCGCTCAGGAGAAACGAAAAAGGCTCAGCGTTTGCCAGGAGGGTCTCCCCAACGAGAACTCCTCCTCCTTCTCCGCCAACTGAGAAACGGCTCTTCAGCCCCCCAACACACCACAGACACTCTCTGCAGGCTTTTAGCAACCCGCAACAGAGCTCACCCACCACGCAGAGGAAACCCAGTCCCCCCTCCAGCCCCAGGGTACCCAGCCCACCCTTGCAGAAGAAGCTGCCCTCTCCACCACCCCAGCGAAAACCACTCAGCCCTCCCGCGGGACACAGGCAAAGCTCGCTGACGCCGCACCGGCTCCCGGGCTCCCCATCCTACCGCCAAGATGCAAGCCCCCCTCCATTCCCCACTGCCCCCTCCCCACCAACCTCCCCATCCCGCTCCTACAAGGGGCCAAGAGCTGGGCTGGATGCTGGGGACGAGCACCAGCTCTCCTCCTCCAAAAGGGGCAGCAATGTCCGTTCGATATTTTGCCCCGCCACCTCTTCCTTATTCGAAGCCAGACCTCCACCAGTACCCACCAAAGCCGCTGCGGAGGCGACCAGCCAGCCTGAAACTTCACAGGTTTCCCAAAAGAGCAGTCTGCTTTTCCGGCAGCCCGGAGACCGGACTAGAAAGCTGTCCCTGAGTGCTGCCAATCCTCAGCCTTTCGTGAGGAGAAGTTTCTCTGACCGCCGACCAGGGGTCCAGTTTCGTCTTCCAGCTCCCGTAACAGCTGGCAGCGAACCTGCGCTTAACCAAGCAAGGTAAGAAACCTTCCACTTTAGGCTGAGAAAGCAGAAGTATAACACTGCGTCGGCTTTCTAAACTCCTGATGGGAATTTAATGTCGTTAGAGATTTCCCCGAAAAGTGGCCTGTTCACGTACAGAACAGGTGGCTGGGCAAAGTTAGCACAGTAGTTGAACTAGATGATTCTTGTGGATCCCTTCCGACTGAAATTATTCTCTTCTCCTCCATTATATTGCCCCAGATTTCAGTAGACTACCAGTTTGAGTAAAGGGAAGAGTTAATTTTCCATGGCTTGCTCAAGCCTTAGACTTACACATCTGCTGTGACAGGCACCCCAGGGAAAATTCAGTGTTGATTTCATGGCACAGAACTCCCTTTATTTGCGTGGGGGCTAAAGACATCTGCATTCAATTCCTAAAAGATCTGAAGTAACCCTCAGGTTATAAATATCTTTAAATAACCACGAGAAGGTAGGCTTGGACCAAGAGGAAGGGTATCGTTCCTAACATCGGCCTTTAAGCCAGTAAACTGTTCAGCTGAAATCTGTATTAGAATGTTTCAAATCAGGTGGCAAGAATGGCAGACAGATAATGTGTAGGCAAAGATCTGTATGGACGTAATTATAGCTTGAAATTTTGAGCTTCTTGTGTAGGCTTTCAGGTCTGGATGCTGATTTCAAGTCTGACGGGTCCCAGTTTTCAAAGTGGAAAAACCTCCCATGGCTACTGGAGATTCATTGCTCTGAAAAAGTCAGTTTAAATAAATTGAAGCATCAACATACACCAATTCCAAGTCTGCAAAAGCATTGATGGCCATTGTTATAAAATCTGGGCTTAGCTTTAAATTTTCTCTACCACTTAAAAAAAAAAAAAAAGAAATCACAAAACCAGCCAGAAAACAGGAATGGGTATTTGGGAATACACAAAGATCAGTGTAACAGCCTAGAATTACAAAGTGGTGTTATTCTAGTTTCTTAGCATCTTAGGACGTTTAAGTCTATTAAGCTCTACGCTACGCAAGAGGATTAAGACCCTTCTCAGGTAAGCTTTCCTCGTGTGAGGAGTACTTTTATTCTTGCCACAGAGCAGCTGAAATCACATGAATCATCCCCATGAGTAGGGATTGCAAGACTAAGCCTAGCAGGAGTTAAAATCACACAAGCACTCAATGTGTTGCAGTACAGGGACAGTCGTGGATACTGAAGTCCCCAAAGACAGAATAAGGACCAAGTTTCCCACGCTGACAGTAGAGGAATGTGCTGAACAAAACATGCAAAACACAGTGGGAAATGCAAACCGTTTTGCATTCCCAGTTCTAATATTGCATTATATTCTGACATTTGAAGATTTCCTAAAAGTCCTGTACATTGTTGCTGGGTTTTCTGTTGTTGTTGTGTACTGTGTGAAGTCAGCGTTGTCTACTCCAGTGCCTGCTAGCAGAAATAAATGTTTTCAAAAGAGGCTTTATGTCAAACCTTGCAAGACAAAAGCCCTTGGCAGCTTTATAGATCAATTTTAAAAACAGTCTATTATAAATTGTTAGCTAATTTATGCTTCAATGGGGTGCATTATCTTTCTATTGTAGTCTGTCAGAACATAGAGAGTAAAATAAAAAAATAACTGTAAATAAAATCATCCCCTTCATGAAAAAAATTATATATCCTAATGTTATGATTTACAGCATTTTGGAAGAACTATATGTATTCTGAGCCAAATTCAGCTTACCATTTATACAAATGGACATCAAAAGTGGTCCTACTGAGTTAGTCCAAATTTATATCAATATAAGCAAAAGGGAAATTAGCCCATTAATTACCACACGCACTGATTTAAGATGCAATACGCTACTGTGTGTTTTCTTACGCTTAAAATAAGCTGCCTTCAGTAAATTTTTACAGACCTTGCAGTGAACGGCCCAATACAAATACCACAGCAAATGTGCCGATGGCCAAAGAAGGACCATTTTAGGAATCAGCATGTGGCAAAAGTTCCGAGAGCCCCTCACATCACTGCTGGTCATCTTCCACTGAGGACCAGAGCGGTCGCCACAGCTGTGAGCACCACATCCCTGTGCACAGATGCTGAGCCCTGCTCTTATAGCAGATGCCATAACAAAGCACCACACTCTGATCCATCTTTCCCCTTCAAGCTCATTAAACATCCAGGGCTTCCTCTGCTTTGCAATTCATTTAGCTGACAGAGGGAAATTTCAAAATGTCTCCCTAAACCAGACGTTGTATACCTAAACCTGCTCATTCTGGCCACGTTTGCGTCTGGTCTCAAATTCACAAGCTATTCCCACCCAGCTGTCAATCTCCTTTCCTGCATTCCTTTCCTTGCTCTACCTCTCCTCTCCAAATATAACAATGACTTTTTTTTGTCCGTGTGGGGGTTTTGTGTGTTACTAGCAGCTTCAAGCACTAATTGCAGGAGGGAGGGGAGACAGAGTCAAACCTGCAAAAGCATCACTCTTTTATAGGTAAAACATTTTGAAAATCAGTGAGTTAGCCAGTTTCTCCCATGCTCCCAAACTCCAGGATAGATCCCTCCAGTTTTTCCATGCCCAGTTAAAACATCCATTTGCTGAGAAGCAGATTGCTAAAGATAATCTGGCAGGAGCCTGTACAAGCAACGTGTTCCTCATCAGGCAGCTGAGTCCCCTCTCCCACCCACCCTATTTTAGCAGAAACACACACAAAAGTCAACTTCTAACTCATTTTGCTAGCTAGCATTGCCAGGAATTAAATGTCAGTGCTGTGCACAGATTTGCATGTCTCCTGTACCCTCGACTGCTCCCCTACAAGGCAAAAAGCGCTCCTTTCCCAAGCATGTCTCCTGTCCATCCCATGCTCTAAGAAGTATCAGGACTTAAAATATCGTTATCCCTAACTAGGGCTGGAGCTAGAGCTTTTCTGTTTACCTGGACAAGAGTTTCAGGCTCAGGTTTCAGTGCTCAAGTCAGTACAACCGGTTCCCATTTGGACAGCCTGTGGGTGGATAGACTGGGCTAAATTTGCTGATTTCTAAGCTTGGTCATTTGACAGCAATCAGCAGTTATTGGCATCTTATCAAGGCATAACATGTACAATTGCTGTGCTCACAGAAATCTTGTTAATCTGTAATAGGACTTCTGTGTATATAGTCAAATGAAATAATATTTCATTGAGACTGCTAATCTCCCAAGAGGTAGAGCAGAGATAGAAGATTAAATGCTATCGCCTTTAAGATACTCTTCAAGGAGGGCTCAAGAATGGATTGGGTTGACTGAATCAGGCCCAAAGCAAGTAGCCCAAGTGAGACCTTCTGCAGCTGGGGGTTATTTGAATCTAGATTAGTTTCATGGCTGGTCATGTATCACAATCCTCTTCATCCGGCAGTTCAAATCATTAAAGTCCTAGCAGTCAGAATAGGAAAGTAACAGCTTGTCTGTAGTTGAAATCTAATTCAGTTTAGCAGTTTATGTACTTAAAATACAGTAATGATTCCCAGGTAACTCTGGAATATTTCCCCATATTGAGCTTAAGCCACTTTAATTAGTTACAGCAACACAGGGCACATTTCAGCACGAAGGCCCATGGCGTGAGATATTGATGACTAGTTCCACTGCTATAATCAGTCTTGATTCATAAAGTCCCTGTGCCCCTAGAGATTGCCAATGCGACCTCAAGAACATCATTTACACTTTCTGTGTCTCAGTTCCCCTGTCTCCAGAGTGGCAGATTTATACCACCAGAATACCCATCCCACAGTCATTTTGGCATACTCAGAAATCACTGTAACCACGCTAAGCAGATGCATAACAGAGTTAAGACCTTTTCTCCAGGAGTCTGGAACAAGACTTTTCATTCAAATCTGTCTCTATCTGCAAGTGAACCCAGATTCACACTGATCCCCTGAAAACATACAAAACACTGGCTTCCCAAGAGAGTTTTGGGAGGGGACAGTACAGTGCATTTGGCATCACAAGAATAAAATCTGGATGGTGCATATAAAGAGCACGTATATAGGAGGAGGCAGGGAGTGACACAGTATTGTGCAGCATTTGAGCTTCGTGGGTTTACATGGTCTAATCAGCGCTGTTTTTAAAAGTCATGATTCATTAGCCTCTTAACTTAAGCATCTTTCCTTCTGCAGCTTGGAGGAGAGCCCTAGAAAAGCAGGCGACTCTTGGAACAGCCCTTGCGTTCCTGAAATCAAGGAGTCCAACAGATCCGCTTCCCACCCCGAGCTCTACGTTGTGGGCCAGGGGCTGCAGAGGGACTGACAGCAGGAGCACCCACGAAGGCAGAGGCACGAGCAACACCAGAGGCCCCAGAGGAAGGAAACAGCCTCACCCAAGCCTCCGAAAACACGGCTTCGTTTTTTCTCGCAAGGAAACAATATGATGGCATTGCATCTAAAGACCCAAACTGGCCCCAACAGTCTAATGAAATATCAGCAGAGTGGTAGCCACCTGCTTCTCCTTTGGATTGCATTTTATGGTTTTTGCTCAGCGTAGATCTTCGAGTTAAGAAACACTTTGCAGCTGGGTGAGTCTGAGGCAAATTGGTTTGATAAAGACAGGACCTGTAGCAAAGTCCTTTGTTTCACTGTTTATCTAAAGGGGTTCCAAAACTATCAGAAATTATCATTATTTGACATGTTATTTATTCAGGAGGCATCGCAGTTTCAGTTATGTAAAAAATGGCTGTTGTGACATTTCCAGCGGAGGAAGTAAAGTCCTGGACCAATTGAGTTTTATTGCAAAAACATCAATGCCTTCAGCAAAGCCATGTCTTTACACTAGGTATTTACCAACATGCAGAGAGAGAATAAGGTCAAATACAAGTTAAAGCACGATAACCCCTTTTAAAGGAATAAAATTAGGGATCTTATTCCTTCAAAAAGGCTTTGATCTTCTAAATCACCTTTGATTATCATGTAATCTCATCACCTCTAGTTTCCAGGGTACAAGGCTTAATCCTGATTAGAGTAGTTTTGTAATAGCCCAATCAAACAACATTATAAATCCTGAGGCACCTAAGGACATGTATCTGTTTTTTTTGTTTTGTTTTTTTTTTATAAAAGAAGAGAATGCTACCATTGAGAATCCTGTTCTCCCCAAAACAGGTTTATATTCTTTCTGATTTATGCAGTTTGAGGGGATTTATTGTAATTTCACTGAAGAGTCTAGACAGATTCTTGTTAATAGAAACACAAGTTATTTACAGTCGATTAATCCTAGGCTTTTACAGCACTCACTGGAATACAGTTTCAGAATTTACTAGATCTTGCTCACCTAACTAATTTATCACCACAATTAAGATGCAACTTTTAATTAATGTAACTTTAATTAATTTGATGTGGTTTCGTATGCAACTTTAGTACAGAACAAGATCCAGAAAAAAAAGCCATTTGCAGCCCTATTTTGATAAGAAAAGTTTTAATTTTTCCTACAGTTTTCATGGTGTTGGTATCTGGGCACTTCACTTTCACACAGGATTTTTAACCCTTCCTGCCCACCTTCATGATGGGGGAACTGAGGCTCATCTGGTGCTGTACAAGGAACACCTTTGGAAACTGAACTCCTGAGTTTTAGTCTAGTGCCTTAATCACAACTATCCTTCAATAAGCTCAGTGCCATTTTACACCACAGACACAAGGAAACCTTAATTGTTATGTTTAAGGTGGGGGTTTGAATATAAAGAAGTAACTCGCCGTGAATAGATGCTTTGGATTGTCGGGGGTTTGTGAGCTTGAGGTGGCAGAGCAGCCATACCCGTAGTGAACAGCCAGGACACGTCAACAGATCCACCCTGTAATCACACAGGCAGATGCACCATCCCCTATCAAGTTCAAAATCACCAGGGAGATACCACAAAGATCATCAGCGGACCAAACTCTGCAGGCCAGTCTCCTCTTTCGTCGGAATTGTAGTTCTCTCCCAACTGCATAAAAATACAAATACATTTCTGCATGGATTTGGGGGGTGTCTGTTCTCCTGGCAGTAACCACCCAGAGTAGAAACAAACCAGAAACATGGCAGCAGAAAACCAGTACTTTGCACACCTAAATGTAGCTTTGAAGGTGAAAACAACAGAGTGGGAGGACAGCTACTACAATCATTTTATCTCTTTATGGTTTTATGCTGAAATTTCCCAGCATCCATGATGGGTGATAAAAGTATTTATTCATAACCCAAGCACCAAATTCTGTGGTGCAAGAGCTACAGCAGCACAGGGAACAACACTTCAGCAATCAAGCTGGAAACCTCCTCACACGTCTGCTAGCTGGACATGGAGTCAGCCAAAGCCCCTTTCCCCAAAAACCAGGCTCCCCTGAAGATGTGGTACATGAGTCGGCATCCTACCACAGCATCTCCCCCAGCTTTGACTAAGGCCGTGGTCATCAGGAGGCTCATTGCAAACATGACCCCACCTAAGCACTGCTGAAGGACTCTGATGCTGCCCTAAGGATGCTGCAGCAAACTGAGCGTTGTATTCAACAGAGGTTCTCCAGAAGCCAGCTATAAGTTTGTAACATGAACTCATGACTACATATAGCTTACAGATTCTCTTCAGCACAGTTAATGTACAGGACTCTTGCAAATAAGGTGTTTACCCTCAATTGTATTGCAAGAATGAGATTAAAAGTAACTATAGTATGCAGGAAATGATAGTTTGGCTCACCACTTTAAAAAAAAAAAAAAAATTTTTTTTTTTACAGGTTTTTTGGACAACGCTTCCATTTTTCATGAATACAACATTTATGGAATACAATTGTTTTATAAGACCATACTCAACTTCAAGGTTTATTTTTTACAGATGTAAATAAATCAGAGTTTTTATATGCAAGGTATGAGTTTGATGTCTCTTACGTTCTGTATGCAACCAGCTTAAATCTTAGCCCAACATTATACTATTGATTCCTTCCTTACTGCACGGGCTAGTGCCCTGTGCTATAAGAAGTCCGTTTGCTTCCTTCTTCCCCACCCCAGCACAAGCTTGTCTAGTTTTGTGTTTTACTGGTCCATCAATTGATTTAGGTTGCATTTCCATTAAGCAAATACATCTTTTTTAGGCTACAAGATCAAGCCTGGACACTGACAGACCAGAGCATACATCAGCTGTGCTTCCACCCCTCCCCTGCCCTGACATAAGCTTGAGCTACCTGGCAATTTTGTACTCGGTTCGGCAGAGCGTCTATGTACAACCACAGCTAACTCAAGCACGGGGTGGTGGGTTTGTCCTAAGGGTTAAAATCGGAGCGCACCCGCTGCAGTGGAGTCTCATCGCAGAGGGGTTGAGCGCAGAGTGAAGCAGTATCAGTTTTCCAGCCAGGGCTTCATAGCTGCCAAAACGGCAGCTCACAGCTCCGTGCTGCACTTGATCTGCAGACCTTTAACAAGCTGGCAGCTGCCCTTGCTTCCAGTGACACTGCTCAGATCTCAAACCCTTAAGGGACTTGTCATTCCATACCCTCAGCATCTGAAGATGTCTAGAACACCAAAGCACTACACACTCTCCAGTTGCTTTATTTGACTTCAAGAACTACGTCAGATACTGGCATTATGGTTGAGAATGCTATGCAGGTTATCAACAAAACCAGTGTATTACGGTGTTTGCACTGCCACACCTCTTAACAGCCAAGGCATTTCATAATCATTTATGAAGTTTTATCATTAAGAGGAATATTCTGAGAAGTTATCCCCTTGGCTATAGGAAGGAAAGAAATCACAGCACAGAGATAAAGTAACCTCTATCTTACTGTCAGGTCTCATCAGTAAGGAACTGCCAACATCTCCTGAAGAGA
This sequence comes from Astur gentilis, assembly GCF_929443795.1. Classification (NCBI taxonomy): domain Eukaryota; kingdom Metazoa; phylum Chordata; class Aves; order Accipitriformes; family Accipitridae; genus Astur; species Astur gentilis. Next base: position 17,070,528 of record NC_064909.1, read on the forward strand.
AATCCTTCTAGATTAGCAAATCATTAATCCTTCCACATCAAATATACTCGCTGCCATCATGACTACAGCATGTAGAGATGCATGTTGCAGGTATGAACTTCAAACTGAGATTTTAATCTTCCTGGGCAAGATTCTGAAGGTTTCATAATGTTTGCAGTATGGATTAGGGGCTCACCTCCATGTTGTCCTCAAGTAAATGTGAAGGTTAATACAAACTCATAACTGTATATTGGATCATCTGAAAATTGGGGGCAAAGATCCCAAGTTTACATTTCTTGCCCACCACCCTTTTTGGATGAATAATGAAAATATTAATGTGAAAAAAACCCACAAACAAAAAAAAAAAACCCACAAACCAACGTGCAGATACAAACAGTAAATAGCAGGACAAGGTGATCAAGACCCAGGACCCCGTTACCCCTCTGATCCTATTTCTGTTCATCTCACGTATGCCCGCCTTGTGCCTGTCTCATTCCACCGTCGCTAGCACAGAATTATCTACAGCGCTCCCCACCCCTAATTGCTCTCCACTTTACCGACACTCTGAATTTCAAAATCTGGCCTCTTACCTCTCTTCGTCATATTCTTTTCTAATATACAACTCTGTGACTGCATTAAGTAGCCCTGCGAGGATTTCTGAAGTTAGACTGTATAGAGTACACCCTTTATCAAGGTTATTTTAAAGGAGAAAGGGGTGATAAGCCTATCTTACTTCATATGAATCCCTCCTGCTTTAATAAAGTTTTCCTTGAGGCATAGATGAGTTGATTGTATAGCAATTAAAGAGAATCTGAAAGCTTTCAATGTGATAGGCTGCCCTTCATTTATTATTACTACTGCTGGGTCTTTAGTATACGAATGAACGAAGCTGAAGCCTAATGATGCTAACAAAGACCCATCCTTCCCCAGAGCAGTAACTGTAACGCTGCAAACAAAACTTTCCTGGCATTCCAGCAGACGCGCAAAGATACGTAGCAAGGCCAAGATGAGTCTACAGGTAAAACCTAAACCAACAAATTCACTAGCTGCTTGACTTTTAAATGTGACTCTAAGAAGTCAATCTAATGGGGCAATTTCTATCTTGCAGCCTTACCCCCTCTTATAAGTAATATCAGTTTAATATCTCTTACATCCAAACTGGAAATTAAACCTGCCAGTGTAATACAATGGCTTTCTTTTTTTTTTATTTTTAAAATGTTTTCCTCCACTTTGAAGCTTTGTGTCTCTTTGCTTGTAAATACAGTTAACGTGGACAATCAGGGCACAAGGCAATGCATCTTTCTGGCCTTTTTTGAATATTGAGGTTTTTATCAATAACCCAATATCCATGCAGATCCTTTCATCTTTATATTTCAGAGCAAACACATGCATATACATACATGCAGTAATTATCATGAGAGACGTGGCATACAAGTAGGTTTCTACAGCACAGTTTTTCATGTGGATAAGGCAGGGCACAGGGAGCATCAGGAACGCCCTGCTGTCACACAGCGCTCTGCAGTTGAGCAGCTAGTAAGACACACGTCTCCTGGTACGCAGTTACCTAATTCTGAGTCTTAGACAAATTTCATATCAGTCCACACTGCACAACAACAACAGGTAGTAACAGGGTATCTCTAAGGTGCAAAATAAAGAAATAATCTAGAAAACACCATGGACAATTAAAAAAAACCCCACAATACTACATTCTTCCCATTGAAAAACTCAGTACTTCAGAACTATTTATCCTACCAATGGCCAAGAGAGGGAGAAAGCACGTACTGCATCTCTGAGCTCTGCTAGCACAGGCAAGTCAACGATTTCCCGTTTCCAGCCCCACAGAGTTCCCCTGACAGCCAAATAGCTAGATTAAGCTTTTCCACAGAACAAAAGCCACTGGAAACACCACAGCACAAGTAGTGCGGTAGGCATTTAGATGCTCGGTGTATTCCCAGCTTCCCTCGGCTGACCAACGTCTCTGCAGCCCGTCTACTCCCAACACACGATGAAGTTTGTTGTAAACTCTTCAGAGGTTGTTTACAAAACAGCAAAAATAGAAAAGTACTTCTTTAAATCAACAGCATACTATTAACTTTAAGAGTCCTTTGACAGGTTTAATTTAGACTCATTGCAGCAAAAAGGAGATTAGGACTTGTGTGAGCTTCTCTATTCTTCAGATGATGCTTCCCAGGAGACTGATATACTCCACAAGTACAAAGCAACAGCGCTGGGGTTGACCACCTCCCACCCACCCATTTGGGGATGACAAGCTGGTCCTGCAAAAAGGTAAGCAGAAATGAGCACAGGGCCCAATGGATCCAATTATCTCAAGTTTTCTATCTCAAATTTTCTTTCCCTCCTAAATTTGCATAAAACTGAGCCAAGACCCAAGCTATATCTAAATTTAGTTTTGTAAGCCAAGCACTTACCAGTACTCCGAAGCACCACCACGAGGACCATGCATCATCCACGTTTGTTTATCACCACGTTTGAAGACTAAGAAATGTTTCTGGTATGAAAGAGCAATGACTTTAAGGAGAGAAAAAAATGCCACCCTTGAAACAGTGGGTGTGCAGGTAGGTGTAAAGTTTCACTCCCTTTACTGTGATGTATTAAAAAGATCTGAGAGAATATTGGGGTGGGAAGTGGGGTAAACAGGCAGTTTATTTCCTTAATTTTGTCTCCAAGGAAAACCCAAAAGGACACATTCACTGTGCTGGTAATGACAACCCTATAAGCTCACAGAGTGTTCTTCCCTGCAATGTGCTACCCTGCCTGGGCTTTACTAGGCTAGGATTAGATCCATAGCTAAGCAAACACATGCAGCCACAAAAAATAGATTTTTTCCTTCAGAAAGCCTAATTAACACGTTACACGTGCATTTGCTTCTGTAACATCAGAAACTGGCAACCATGCAGACTTTGCTGTCAAAAGATTACAGTTTGCACTGGGCTGTGAAGTGTTTTTCCCTAAGGCAGAGGAATAATGGCAGCTACAAATTAAAATGTAAGTTTAAAAGATTCAAATTATTATGAAATGAAACTGTTAAATAATTTCTTAAAAGGCAGCATTGTCAATGATCACACAGTCCACCAAGAGTCGGAGCTGAACCCAGAAGTGCTTGTTCCAGCTATGCAGGAATTCATTACACTGGCAAGCGCTGGCCCATGGCAATAAATTATCACATACCTCTGGGCTGAATGGCACGCCGGCTGGAGTATAAATAGATTTGAGAAACCCTTCTCACCTGTTATTGGCTTCACGGTCAACTCGTCCTTCTGCAAACAAGTTACAAACAACGCTACTTGCTTGCTGTCCTGGGTAAATACACATATATATGCTTTTTCAAAAGCACTGCATGTTTTCCCAATGAAATATGTTTCCTCCTCTTACATAGACAATTGTGATTGAAGATAGCTACAAGCCAGAAATGACTCAGATTGCAAATGTGCAAAGCTTCGGGATTTGGACCAAGTTTTCTTTGTTCAGGTCTATTGTGAGCACAGAATACATCTAGTTAGAAAACTTCATTCTATACAGGACCTTTTGGGTACATTGTCCCCCAAACATGTAAATAAATGGCACCATTGTAATGCCAAATAATCGACAGCAGCAGGAGATGACACAAAGAAGCCATGGCAAAAGAGGAAGAGGAGAGGCCCAGTGAGGAAAGGATATGGTGGGACAGATTTATTCCTTATTGCAATTGCACAGAGGAAGATTTTAGGCCAACACTTACTGGGACAAGAGCAGTCTGTAAGTATGAAAAAAAAAAAAAAAAAGCTTTCTACAGGTGTGAAATGTGAACTACTATCAGCCCTGGGCAGGCCCAGAAGAGAGGTATGGTGTTCCCATTACCTTCAAATGGAGTATTAATTGCAGAATCCCTGGGGAGTGAACGAGCAGTACCTGCCAGCAGCTGCCAGGCTGCGCAGTGACGTCCCACAGCTGCAGAGGTCCAGCCTGCAAGGGCACCTACCAGAGCCATCGGGCTGATTTAGCTGGAGGGTGGCTGTTCCCTGGGGAAACAGGAGCGTGTTTCGTTCGCACTGGGTGATACTGAAAATAAAAACCTGCCGGAATAATACAGCAGTCAAAGCAATAGGGATCCTGGTACTGGCACAATTATACCCGTATGAAAGTCGTCTTATTAGTATAGCCAATTTCCCTTCTTGAAATAACACGTACTACTATTCGAATATTTGCAGTGGCAGAAATGTGTCAACACTGAGGAGTTTTACAGCCTAATATATTACATACACTGACAGTATACACAGAGGAGGACTATTGTGCAGAGGAAGTGTCTCCATGCATAGACGAGTGCGTATAGATGTGCATGTGTCCGTAGAGAAAGCTGGGGCAGCAGCAGTCGAATCACAAGGGACATGAAATTTCAGGCTCTGCCTGAGAGCCTGGGCTTAACCGCAGCGCTGGCCGCTGGGCACGTACGTCCTTTGCGGGACCCAGCAGCGGGTAGTGACAGACCTGCGCATCCTGCAGCCTTCACCGCAGTCTCCAAAGGGGACAGTTTTTCCTTTCTGCTCTCAAGTGCAGCAGAACATGCTAAACGGCTGTGAAAGTAGCACACCCTTCATTTATTTGGGGCACGGCTTTTAGCATAGAGAGAGGCTTTACAAGCTCCTTTACCGCTGCCAGCTGCATTAAGAAAGTACTGGGGGGGCTTTTAAGGATACACAGGGCAGTTTGTTGGCCAAACAAAGTTACTGGGTTTTTCAGCTAAAGATACCAAGGCACAGTAGAGGCTTAAAGGTTCAGGTCAGCTCTAATTTTAACTAGAGTGGTTTTCTCACCTCTGCCTGTATCAAAGGCAGTATCACAGTATCAGGATTCAGTGTCAGCTGTCAGAGATTCGGTAGCAATGCAACCACTTTTATACCCATCATCACTATTTAATAAGGATGAAAATAGCCACTTCAGTGCAGCCCCCCTCCCTCCGCTTGAGAGAGAGACTTCAGCAGCTGGTTCCCAATCCCACCTTTCACCTTGGCAAAAGCAAATTCCACCAGAATCACTTAATTACACTCCATGACCCAGCTGCACCTCTGCAAAAGCAGCTCCCTTCAGGTGCAGTCTTCAATTCTCTCCTCCACCTCGCACAGCAGCACCATGAGACAGCATCAGCATTACTTACAACAGCAGCCCTCAGCCTCCGCGCCACACTTTGGGGCCATCTGTCCTTCCTTGTTCTCCCTCCCTGGCCACCCTCCCTATTTGCCGTTGCTTTTTCCATACCATCCCCAAAGTCTTCTTGGCACTGCCAAGTTCATACATTCACATCGCTGCAGGGCTTTGTGGTTGCATTTGCACGGGGAGATTAGGGTCCAACTAACGCATTTGCATGGCACAAGCACTCAGAAGAGCAGGCGAGCCATGCCACCAGGTACTTGCTTTGACTCTCGCTGAGAAGAAGGTGCCCATTTGAGGAAATGACGAATTTTGCAGACTGGATTCAGAGTGCATAGCACCAGTCTCTCTATTCACACAACTTCAGAGGTCTAATGCCCCCTTGCACAGGGAGACGGCACAAACCCAGTACCTTCCTACTCTGTAGGGGAAAGTAAGCTTTATTTACTCCTTTATGGTAGAAGCCATCTTACCTTTTACCCTCCACCTTCCCTTGATGACAACAACTCTTACCTTCAGCAAGCAGGAGGAACCATCTGTGACAGCCAGGGTCTGTCTTGGGGCTCTGGCAGGATGTAGGGTAAGAGTAAGCCAATGTTCAAGATTGCCATAAATTTCTTTTGCTATACTAACTTCTGCAGGTTAGCAGCTGCACTGCACATTAAATGCAATAATTAAATTAATTAAACTGGCCCTGCAAGTGCAGTTTTCAGTCCCCTCTCTGGTGAGACGTCTGTAATCAAGTTATAATAAAAATAAGTTAGAAAAATTAAGTATTTAAATTCTTACCAGCGCTAGAAGAAGATCCAACGCTGCTCTGCCTTCTGTTTGTAACATCCACAAACCTTATTAGCTTCTTAATAACTTCTGAGATGTGCACCTGTGCAAACATGTGGCAGGAGAGCTCACCTGAGCTGAATCAACCCCTGCCTATTAACCCCTCTGCTTGTCACTGCAGAGAGTCACACTGGCAGCTAAATTTGATCTTGCTGTGGTAGGAGTGCCCCTCTCATGGGGAAACTGTCTCCGCTGGAGAGTTAAAAAAATAAAACACCTAGACAGAAAATAGGTACTGGCAGGCAATGCTTTATTCTCATTGACTGTGGGGAACAGTATGCATGAAAGTACCACTTGAGGCCAACAGAGTTAAGAAACCAGTTACATGGGTAACTTTTCAAACCTACTTTTTCAAGTGCTATAACTAAATGCATAAAAAACAGGCTCTGGGAGGCATCATATGACATGCACAAAAGCTTTTTTCTCCCAAGTGCAGAAACTTCCCCCCACATTCTCAAGAGCCCAAGCACAGCTGAAAAGAAAGTAAAACCAAAGAGCTTTTACTCAGCCCAGCAAAAGCAGCCTGGGCAGAGCAGCATTTACAGGGCTCCTGAGTGAGAAATCTGCAGAGGAAGGAAACAGCAAGAACAACTATTGAGGTAGAGGAAGCAAAACCAAGAAGCCCTCTAGAGATGCCAACCACTTAAAAAAAAAAATAAAATTGCCTGTTAAAATAGATCTCAGGCAGTAGCAAACTGCAGGTGCTTAATTACATGACATAGTTCAAGGTCTGCTATTTCAACTCATCCATCCTCTAACACTCTCCAGTGTTTCACCCTTAGCATTGGGTGCACACATACAATCTGCGGAGCCCTGTCACGCCTGCAAAACAAGTGCGTGCTACCAGGCCGTTCCTGTTTCTGGTAAGCTGTTAGAAAAATTTCTTGAGATGCTAAACTCCAAAATGTTCTAGCAGATCTGCAAGGACTATGGCTTCCAGCAGGCTCTGCAGGATCCCCAGAGACACCAGTGTTTCAGAGCCAGGTCCCTGGGCTAGGTCACATGCCAAGACTTCAGAGATGAGTTCCTGAGTGCTCCCTGCTACTAAAAGTTGGGAGTTAAAAACAAAAAGCAGTAGCAAAAAAAAAAAACCCAAACATTTTAGAAGAGTCTACTAAATAACTTTGCTGCTTTAGTACTGTACTAAGAAGAAAAAGAGATTCCTTAAGAGGTGACCCAAGGCAACAATAGTATCTGGCAAGTTGGAATCCTGTATACATACAGACATACCAAACAATGTAGCAAATAAATGTAAGACCCCAAGGATGGGCAGATCTCCCTGGACTACTCTTTGGCCACCCAGCTTCGTACAAGGTCCTTGTACGTGTCAAGAACCTGTCAAGGCTCTTTTAACCTTCCATGGGCCCAGTGTGTTTCATGCCATTATTGTCCTATTTTTTTTCCTCCCCAAAACTTCTGTTTTTCTTTCTTTCAAAACTCTGCCAGGATATTGCAGACTATATGAACATAGATCAGGCTGCTCTGTTTTCATATCTGACTATACAGATGCACCAACATCTGCTGCTTTCAGCCCTTCCTCTCTTCTCTCGTCATTTCTCTCCTTGTGCTTCCAAACCTTTCTATGGTGAAGGACTGGCACATCCCCTCCTCACTCTGTTTCCTGAAGCTCAGGTTCAGAAGTGCTTTATTGCTCCGCATATAAGGCAAACCCTTCACTTCTCAAAAGATGGAAAAAAAGACATTTAAAAAATATATATACTTTAAAAAACTAAACCTTGTCCCACGATGCCTGCCCACAGCTTAGGTCTCCCCAGCTTCTGTAGGACACCCTTAGCTCACTCACTGCCCACCACTCCATGTTCCACCCAGCACCCCCTGCAAGGTGGCACAGCCCCCTGCCCCAAGCCCCTCTCCTGCACCTCCTCAGGCGTGCCCCAAGGTGCTGGGAGGCAGTCGGATGGCACTGGTCACCTCGCCACATCAGTCCATTGCATGGGGGACTACAGAGAAGATGCATGCCCTGAAATGGGAAGAAAATTTCAGTGCAGCTGGGGAGATTTCTGCTGTCATGGGACAGGGGGTCTGAGCTTGACCTGGACATCTCAGGTATCTGCCACTGCACCAGCAGCTACCAGAGACTTGTAAAGGGGCCACCCAGTAGCTTGGCACATATGACATACACTGGCACATACAGTGAGATGCGCATCCTCCGATAACCCCATGGCGTATCCTCTGGGCTAGCAGGTCCTGGTCTCTCATTGTCTGCTTCCCAAATCAAGCCATCTAATCCTATAACCCCAATGCTTCCAAAGCCCATCTCTTACTTTGTAAGTAAATATATGTATATATATGCACATCTCTTACTTTGTAAGTATGTATATAAATATATTATTTTCCTTTTTACAGTTACAAATTGCATTTACACACAGGGTTGGGGTTTTTTTGGTATCTGTGCAAGCATCTTAAGGAACATGAGCTCAAGATATAAAATTTTTGAGAATTTTTTATTTTTTATTAATTTTTAAAACCCAACATCAAAATATATAATGTATGTCTGTAACCATAAACTCTGTAAGATAAATCCTGTTCTTCAAACACATAGAATAAAACCATAACCTGTAACCATAAACTCTGTAAGATAAATCCTGTTCTTCAAACACATAGAATAAAACCATAACCTGTAACCATAAACTCTGTAAGATAAATCCTGTTCTTCAAACACATAGAATAAAACCATAACCTGTAACCATAAACTCTGTAAGATAAATCCTGTTCTTCAAACACATAGAATAAAACCAATGCCACCGCCATATCCACCTTTGCCTCCACCTGTCCCACTCAGCACCTATCCATCAGCTTCCTGGAGAACACCAAGCCTTCAATCAACATTCAGGTCCAAAATGTCGCAGAGGTTTTTCACCACACACGGAAGCTGCTTGGCGGCATACTTCTTCAGCCTGGAGCCCATCACTTGGTAGAGGGTATCTGCAAGCTTGGCGACCACAGCCCTGACTTTGCTGCTTCGGTTAGGCAGGACCCTGTTTTCCAGGAAGAACCAGAGCGCGGGCAGGGTATAGCGCTTGACAGCTGAGGGTTTCTGAGGATAAACAGATTCCACAAGCACTGCCGGATGAGAGAGAAAAGCTTCTTAAAAACATTAATGCAAACAAGTACCTACCTTTATTTTTGGTTCTTGAAAGCCTTTTCTGGTTAATATCAGCAAGCACAAACTGCCCAATGATCCAGAAACAGGCAACAGTCACTGATCATCCACTGAACAGAACAATCAACCTCTGAGGACCTTAATTTCTCCAAATTAGAGGCTTTACATCTGTGATAGACTTAGCAAAGTGAATCATACACATTTTGCAAATCATTTCACTATCCGCTTCTGCATTACAAATGACAAAAATGTCAAATCACTGTTTATTTCCATTAAGAAGTTGTCTAAACCATCTGCTGAAGATTTTGAAATGCAGCTTAGAGAGGTAATTGAAAGATTTCTAATAAAAAGGATGATTACTTTTTTGTGACCTTTGATGAAAAATGCCAGAAGTCTAATTTGGCAGTTCCCTTTGCTCAGTGGCACACAGTGAACAGCAGTATTATACTACACTTCAAAACTCCAGCCCACAAAAGATGTGTGCTGCTTGACAGTTTTATTAGAAACATCAGTGACTAACTGATGTTTTTGGCAGAATGGTCTAATTTGAGCTTTTTTCCCCTCATACTTGGTGGCTTCTAATGAACAGCTGTTTCAAACTTCAGGATGTCTTAGATAATTACCCAGACCCCATTGCCATGGCATTTGAGCATCTCACAATTTTAATGGCATTTACCCTCACAATGTTTTCTGAAATAGGGGAATAGAGAGAGAAAAATCTTACACGGGGCTGAAATTTAACCAAAACCCAAGCATTCCCTCTCATTCTCTCTGAAGTCTGCTCTCAGCTCATTTTCTGAACTATATTAAATACAAACAAAAATTTACTACCAATAGGCTCCTCGCATGGCAGATTTTGCTGAGAGATCAAAATCTGAAATGGTCTGGAGACAGAGTTCTTATTTTCTGTTCAGTGGAAATGTTATGCAGTAACCATTTATTATTCTGTATTGTAAGGACCTTCATTTTCTCTACACTGTTAATCTAGCATCAGTCATCAACACTTAAACAGCTGCTGAAAGCACCTAAAACCAATTCTGGTAAGCAGGAAAAGGGTTATGGTACCTGTTTGAAAATGGGAGTTAATGTGAGTTTAAATGCTATTAAACACAGTGGTCACTATGGAGCTTCAGAAGAGAAAGAGCTGTCTGTTCTCTCTAAATCCCAGAGAGAACATCTGCCCTCCCTAAAGTAGTCCCAATTTATTTTCAAATGCTTTATTTTTTCAGGAGATTAAAATAACTGTAAAATTATATTCTATGTTTATGGAGATTTACTTTATTCAAATTATCTTTAAAGGCCCTTTTACATTCGCTGTGGCTAAACATGCCCTTTTGAGATTCATAATGAAGAAGCAAAGTGTATTAAACCTTGGATTAAAAGATGCTGGCATAATTAGCAGTGGATTTAGCCCTAGTTGAAGCAAGGCTATAAATAGTCTTTTCTAGTATATATTGCGATTATAATTTTTTCCATTCCTTGGCTATTGGTGGACATAGCAAGCTACTATTATAAATCAATTATCAGCTTCATTTGTAGTGTGTTGGACGCTGCTGATACAGAAATAGACTGTTTGCACATCCTGAAATGCTCAGAGTCCAACATCCTATCTGCAGTACAGGCAGGGAGCCTCAGTAGTTTGGGCTGAACTGCCCGCTTCTGCCTCTCTGCCCCCAAATCCTGCTTTGCACAAAATCCTTGCCTATAATATGTGTGTTGAGTTTTCATCTATGCTATGAGCCCCAGGCTCTGCAGAATTCAGCCTCAAAAGTTTCCAACAGGAAAACAAGAATCCCATGATGACAAAACAAACTGATCCTCAGAAATACCTGTTGCCACAATTTTTTCTAAAGGATGGTTGTTCACTTTAGAAAAGGGACCTCTTACAGACCTCCATGACCTTTACTGTACTGTCCTTCAAAGAGAGGAGCCAGCCACGGTATTTTTAGCCCCCTCTTTCCTGGAGGTGGGTCCCAATATGCCCCAGTGAGATCTCAGGGCTGGAGCCCAAGCACCATCCTCATCTCACACACTGCATGCCTCTGCAGCAGCCAGGCAAACCCCTGCCAAATACACCTACTATGTGTATTTTGCAGGAGGGACAAGCTCAGGACCTTCTAGTGTTTGATGAGCTACTGCACTGTCTATTCAGGGGCATTTCTTCTAAATATTGCCTCTGAAGACTTCTTGACTTAGAAGTGGAAATTAGCTGAAGCAAGCGATACCTGAGAGATGTTCTGTGACATCCAGCAGAGCTTGGCCACTGAGGAAATGCACTCGCTGGGACAAGGCTCGCAGCAGCAATGCGTTATCTGAAAGAGAAACATTTCTTTCTACTCACTCTTCTGAGGTTATAAAAAAAAAAAAAAAGGGGGGGGGGGGGGGTCAGAGGTAACTGAATTTTTTAAAACAAATTTCTGCCATTTTCTCGGTGCTTTTCTTCTTCTTTCCTTCAAGCCTACTTGGGAGGATTTAAAATTCAAAAAGAAAAGCTCTAATTTCACATTCATAAATACAAAGTTGACTGCTGTACAAGGAACTGTGTTAAACACGTCACATCAGGGCCCTCAAAATTTAAATCACATGTAAGCAGTGAAAAGGTTGTGCATGCTGGAGCTTTGCAGAAGTGACATCCTCCCTCCTCTAAAGAAAAGGGTGAGAAGGCTCAAAAGTCCACACATCCATTCACATTTTAAGGATAAACTGGTGTTAAATCTTTAAGTTACCTGTTGGAATCTACAGACAAGATTCCAAGTTACTCTTACAAGAGAGAATTACTGCTCATTGCCAACACCATCTGCCTTGGGGGCTCTTGTAACATCTTTGAAATCAGATCTTGGCAGACAGACTGGAAAACGAACTGATTTCCCAATACTTGACAGTCATATGTATTTTAGTTTTTCCTATGCTGTCTGTTGTTGATTCAGAGTCTTGTTTTAATTTATGAACTGTTGCCTGGATTGTTCTGCAAGCCTCCAGTCTTACCACTTCGATAAGTCAAGCAAAGCTTTTCTCGGAGGCAGAATGCATGTGGGATGTGCTACGATACCTCATGATGTCACCAGGAGTGGCACCGATAAAGCAGGCAACGTACTTCATTGTGAACCATGACAGAGCTAAATCCTGAAGTGGTTTTAAGTAGCACTGTGCTATTAAGTGCACCTTTTCACATGAGATATAAAAAGGAAGTCCCTAATGATCTTCTTGGAAGCGTGCAGTAAAGAACTGATCCTGCTATCCTAATTAAGCTTCTGCTTTGGTAATTACACTCTTCTCATTCACCTTTTTAAACAGACACTTCACTTTTTGCCTCACACTCTTGCAGTATTGGCAGACCCTGTTTCACACTTGCTGTTCCTCCCCAGAGAGTTAACTTACAGCTGCTGCTTTGAAAAAAACACCCTGAGATCTGGAGATCTTGAAGGAGCACAAAATGTTAATTAATCATTAATATCAGTATCTACACAGATTTTCAGGGGAACACTTGGGGTTTGGGTGGGTGAGGGGGAACTGTTTGCTTGGTTTTTAGGAATCTAAGTGTATAGGCACTATTCACCTTTCAACTTAAGGGTTTCAAACGCCCTGTGCATTTTGAAACAGTAAAGCTGGAGTCAATAACAAATTTTCCCAACCATTACTTTAGCTGCCTTGAGAGACCTAAAGACAGAGGAGCTTTTAATGGCTGTTAGAGAGAACAAGGTGGCAGGCAGTTCAATTCTTATTAATTCAGCTTTAATTCTCTGCACATATTAGCTGAACTTGTTGGCCACAGGACACACGCCCCAGCATTTGCAATACGAGCAAAAGAAGAATCTGCTTCTCTGCGCTCTCATTTTCACTGTGGTCCCCTCTTTGCTATGTAAACACCTACAGAGGAAATTTCCCTTCCCCTCTTGCAGAGGGCTGGTTCCTCTGGGAGCTACTTGGGCTGCTGGCCTCACTCCACACCCTAGTGTCAGGCAGTGGCCATCTGAATGGCATTTCTTTCAAGACAGAGGACAGGGTAGGACAGATGTCAGAGGAGAGCAAAATCTATGTCTTGGTCCCATTGCAGTTGGGCTTGATTTGCTGATTCGCCGCCATCTACAATGTGGCTCCCTCGAGTGGGATTAGGGTCCCAGGTCACAGCTAATGAATGTGTGGGGCCTTCAGCTGGGGACATCCAAGCCAATGTCAGGGTTAAGCTAAATAAATGATTCAGGCATTATTTGGAAGCAAATTAGTTTGTTGGTAGGTAGAATTTTTGTCTTGAGGATGGGGGGGATTTGTTTTGGGCTTGGGGTTTTTTTGTTTTTACATCGAGTGATCAAGCAATTTCCTCACCAGCTTACATTTTTGCATGGATCATTAAAGGTGACAGATGAGAAAGTCTCACCTAAAACTCAGAATCTGAGGCATGTCAACACAGAGTCTCGGAGCAATAGCTGGGCTCTTAGCTATGAAACTCAGTGGAGCAATGGGGCAAGACATTGTGCTCACTTATTCTAAGATAGGAGCGTTGCGCAATCCTTTAGAGTTCTTGGGGGGGGTGTCATTTGCCACTTGATTTTAAATTGAAAAGGCAGACAATTTTAAAGCATATGGGAAGGTTTCGCTCATGCATTTTTCCAGTAGAGCCTTCCTTCCCCCACTAAAGCCCTAGGTGTTGAATTTTGAAATATTTGTGATTCAGTTGCCTGTTTGAATTTTTGCAAATGTTCATAAAAATGAGCAGAACCAAAAAAATATATCCCACCCTGTTTGCTTGAACCTGTCTCTGGGTAAAGTCAGTGTGATGAGAGACAGATGTACCTCACTCCTGTTCTGACATCTGCGAGCATGGAAAATTTACAGTGATCTCTCAGAGTTGGTGAGAGGGGAATGACAGAAAGCTACATACAAACTCCTGAAGGGATCTGTTTGCCACATCCTCTATTAGCAGGATTCTGCAACTTTTCCCCAACCTTCTCCCAGGCACGACAAAAAATGGATAAGGGCCAAGAGCACTACAGGTCTCACACCCTTCTCCCCACTTCATGATCAGGAATAACCCTATACTTGGGACACAGAAAGGCAACAGGTCAGCAAATTCACTGAGTTTGCAAAGCAGCTGATGTGGAGAAAGTTGTTAATTTCCCTCTAAGACCTGCCTCTTCAACACTAAATTTTTCAGGCATATTCACCCAGTGCTGCATTTTCACAGCTGACATAAATCTGTGTGGCAAGGGAATTTACAGCAGACCTTGGCTATGTAGTTATTTGCTATAGCAATCTTGCCCTATGCAGAACAACATGTGGAACAAGCCATCATTTACAGCTGGATTTATACCTGTTTGTTCTAAAGAAATGAACTTGGCAAATCATAAATTCCCTTTTTAAAAAAAGAAGCCAAAGAAGAAAGATGGAAAATAGACAAGACTGGCTAATGCCTATAATGTAGAGCCTTCCAGGAAGCAGTACCGCAGCAGCTCTGATGGGCCAGTGTCCCTTCATGCCAATAGCAAAGCAATTCATTTGGGAAGTAAAATTGGGCCCAAACAACCTCCAAAAATCCCTTTGTCCCTGAATTCTAGCAAAGTTGTACTCCAGGATTTATTGTTCAGCTCCTTCCGTACCAAAGCAGACAAGGAGCACAGAGCCAAAGGCTCCTGGGGCTTTGGGGAAATGCTGGTACATATTCAAGCCTGTCTGGGAACTGGTGCATAAAGACTGCACCACCACGGCTTCTGGTTACCCAGCTCACCAGTTACAGTTGGCAGGAATTCAGGTTCTTTGATATATAGAATAAATGACATGAATGATCTGCAAACCTGGAATCAAACACAGAATCCAAACACTTTATGTGGAACCCACTTTTCCGTACATTTTAATCAGTGTAAGAAAGTCCTGGTGAAAACTTTTACTGATGGCATTCATCTTTCTAAAACCAAACTCCTTGCATCTATAAGTGCACACACACCAGCTCTCATCTCACATTTCAACAGAAATCAGAGCTGGAGTAAACAGCAGATGAAGAGCTCCAGGGACCAGAAACTTCTGGTCACAGCTGCAGTGATGACAGCAGTAACACAAGTATTGCCAGTGCGCTGATGAATCTACAGCAGAAGATCAAGAGGGAAATTCAGGCCTGGATTCATCTCGCCAAACTTTAGACACTTCACTGAGGTTTCAGTGGGTAGATGTAAACACCTCCAGCAAGCTACACAGAGCAGCCTGAGTCTCTCTGCCTGATGGAAATGTGTGCAAAAAGAAAACCAGGCAACATCAACACCTCTCCACTAGATCCTAGATCCTAAAACAAAGTGCATAAGAATAACCTACGAGTCACAGAGAACAACACTTTCCATAGACTTGGGTCTGGTTTTCAACTGTGTCCTCTGGCTGCAACTAACCCTACCAGCCCCTTCTTCACTTAAAGAGCCACCCAGTTGTCTGTCCTTGTACTCGTTGTGAATCATTAACACCAACCATAAAACTAAGGTGAGACAGACACACAAAAAAATCTTAGTATAATCACATTCTACTTTACTCCCATCCTTTTACTTCTGCTTTTCTGACTCCCTTATTTTTAGGTTACTGCCTCCAAATTAAGGCAAATTTAAACCTGTGGCAGGTGAGGCAAAACAGGGAGCTAACTTCAGGACAGTATCTCCATATGCTTTTAAGAAATATATACTACCCACATGCATACAATCAGTTTCTAGAGCAGATCACAAGGAAATTATTCCGAATACACTGACCAAAAAGTAGCTGTTAAAAGATGTTTTAATGAACTGTAAAGACACTGATGCAGACTTCTGTAGTATTACCCGTGAAGGAACATGCCACTGTATTTGCCAGTCCACAGCATGCAAACACAGTTTTTGGACTGCGATAAGGGATGGGCTGGAGATGCACTCTGCGGGGCAGGTGCCTCCAGCCGAAATGAGCCTGAGGATCCCTGAGAGCTTCAGCATGACCCTGGTAGGCAGCAGAACACATGCTGCACAACCTGCAGCAAACCATATGGTTCAGGACACAGGGCAGATCAGGACCTCACCCTCTCCCTACTGCAGGTATATATTTTACATCAGCAGACATACTTACAGCCCCATGCTCAAGCACCTAGAAAAGGGGACAATAATGGGCTCCTTTCCCTTCTGGAAGAAGGGAGCCAAGGCAATTCTAACCCCACACACGTGAGACCTCCAGGCTGACTATAGAACAAGCATTTCATCCTTCATCTGATCTCCACTATGATCTTTCGTAATACAGTGTCTTATTAAATTTAAGGTCTCAATCTTTAGATTCATAAGGACATTTTCATTGGGCTTTACATGGCTAAACTACTACCTAAAACTACAAAATGAGTAACTGAGTTCAAAGGTTTTCATATTGTAGTCAGCAAGGGACAGACACATCTGCTCGGGAGAGCTGCCACTGCCAGAGCGTGGAACAAACCCCAGCGAGAGCAAAGAGCCTCCACCATCCTTCCCACCATGTGTTTCAAGGAAAAGGCACATTCCTTTCATCTTGTTTTAGTGGATATAAACTTAACAGAATGCACATCTTAGAAACCCAATTCAGTAAAAACAAAATGCATGCAGTTTCCCAGGAAGAAGAGGAAAAAACAGTCATGCTGGATGCTAGTCACTTCCCTCATGCTCTTCTGGCAGGAAATTAAAATAATCCCTATAATATCTTCTCTACTGAATTAATAATCAGACATAAGATCCAGGTGATAATCAGCATCCATTCAGCTGCAGATCACAACATGATACAACAGATTGGGATAGAAAGAATGCAGGCAGGACTTCATAAATATCTTGCAGCAGCTGGATATTTCCACAGACGACACCAGCTATCAATAGACTTGGTGTTCACTTGACTCTGAGACATAGAAGCCACAGTTGAGGAAAGTCAGTGTTAGAGGTCAGCCTTACCTAGGTGAGCAATGAATGCTTCCAGCACTTTCACAGCTGCAGCATAAATCCCTGAGCGTTTTGAGTTCAGATTGTCAGTGACTGCTGTCACCAGAGAGGCCAGCATTGGGTGTAAGGCATATTTGAGTATGGGTGTCATCAAAGCCAGCACCTCCAGCGCCTTCTGGTTCACTTTCTTGTTGCAATCCTGAAGTCTCAGGACAAAAATATCAAAAATCTGTTAAGAAAACAAACGACATGAAAGCTGGATTAAAACGTCTTTGTTTCAAGAGGGTATGTAGAAACAAGTACCCAGCAATGTAAAAGATGAATGTAATTCTTTCTGTCAGGTCAGCACTTGCTAGCACAATTTCACTGTTTTCCTGTGGGCTACTCACTGTAGTGCTTGCACAACCTCACGCTGGTTGAAAAGATTTTCATATTTTATTAAGAGGTTTGGGTGGGGACAGGATAGTTCATATGCTGTTCTCTTTACCCACAAATAGTTAAATTAATTCCACATTAATAATGCAAAATATTATCTTTGGTATAGAGGTATGAAAACAGGTATTTAAGATGGCCATTTTTCCATAAAGTTGTCTCAAGTACTGAGAGTAGTTTTCATTTTGCCAAAACTGTGGCTGGATGAGATCCAAGTTTTGTTTTATCTGTCTCAGAACCTGTGTCTGGAGGAGTGCAGGGCTCTGATAAACTCTTCAGGATCCAGGCCATTTGTCTAGCTAACAGGTAGACTTCTGAAGTTTAATGTGCTGTGCAGTTCTCATTAGAGCAGGTTCAGTCCCTTGACAGCCACATTATCAGGTGCCATTTTTGGGAAAAGAGGAAAAAAGCAGCTGCTGGGAAGAGAAGGAAGAGAAGATCTGTCTCTAGCCACTTTCCTCCTCTTTCCAAAGAGAAAAAAGGACCCCGGGAAATGTGAGAACAGTCTTTCCTAAGCAGGAAGGCGATGAGGATGAAAGTGAATAGGCAGACCTGTGTCTGTGCAAGGCAAGATAAAGTTTACAGGAGCATCCTTGAAAAAATAATTTATTATTTTTTAATCAACCCAGCCTGATACTACTCTTCCCTATTCCAACACATTTTTCTTCTAAAGAATAATTGCCAAGCTTTCAGTGGCTAGTTTTCCTTTATTTCAACCTAACTGGTAGTAGAAGACAGCAGAAGCTACAGCAGTAGTAAACTGTCATGATCTCATGAACAGCACCAAAAGGCACCTGCCAGAGAAATACGTCTGGACTGAAACTACTTGCCCTGAAGCCTGGAATTGAATTAAATTATTCTGAGTAAGAAGGGACCAGCCTGTCTCAAACAACTAGTATGTAGTGCCAAGACACACTGAGTTAACTTTACTGGTACAGGTTTGGGAAGGGAGCTAATGGGAAAGGAGCAATAGAGATGTCTTGTGTACCGGTGTAATGTTAGTGGAGATGAACTGGGGGCTGCTTTTGCAGTGATCTAGGAGGAGCTCCACTCCCTCCATTCGTGTCTGGAACTCCGTGGCTGTCAGGAGCCTGAAAAGCTCCTTGAGCTGTTCAGTTTCTTCCGCGGTCTGAAGTGATGTGCGACGGACTGTCCGACGGGGTAAGACGTGTACATCAGAGCCAGACCTCAACCTGGAAAATAAAAACAAGGCAAGACCTTTTAGTGATAACGTCTTCAGTTAATTATGAGGAAAACATCTCAAGGAGACTTCCTAATGACGTGATTTCAGCTAGATCCTATCTGAAAAACAACTTTGATCTCATGACTATCATTACCAGAGACAATTTGCAAGTAACATTATTGGTAGTGCTTACTCAGAAAAACCAAGGCACCAAGGATGGGATTTATCTCACTTATCTTCAGATGTCTTCCCAGGTACTCATCTAGCATCTCTTTGTGGGGAAAAATAGGCACTACTTCAAAGTTTAAATGTCTTTGGGCATTTGAGTGGGAGATGTCTGTATTATAAGGAAATTTCTTACTCTGGAGAAGTGTATCTACAACAGGTACGGGGATCTGGATAAATAGCTCAGATGCATCTGAACAGATGAATCCTACCCAGAGAAATTAAGGGGCATATCTGAAAGAATTCAGAGGCTCAGTAATAGAGATAAAAACAGAAGCCAGACATCCCACCACTACACTCATATTATTGCTTCCCTAGGGACTAGATCCACAGCTTAACAAACCTGATGGGAAAAATTCTCTTGAATCAACCTCTCTCTGCCATGAGGATGGGGAGATCCTAACTATGATAATAAGAAGTGTGGTCACCTTCCTGCCACTACTGAGCACAACAGAGCTAAATAAATCCACTATGTTATCAGAGAACAGATACAAGTAGCTCTCCCACTGGCATGGGGAGACAGCAAGGACCAAATTCCTGTCTTGAATGCTGGTTGCAGCACAGGGGAAAAGAACATGCTGTCCATCAACCAAGTAGTAATGGGTCTGAATGACATGAACAGCTACAGAAAAAGTCCACGTTGAGACATCTGTTGACCAGAACTGCTCAGAAATTGTCTTGCTGGTACTGTTTGAGGGACAGAAACCCATGATTCAGTGAGGCCAAACCACATGTATCAAAAATGCTATTTTGGGGAATGGCATCATGGTTCTAGACTGGGACTTCTCATCAAACCACCCATCTAAAAAAGACTCCACTCAGATAAGAATACCCTGATCGAAATTACTGGTCCAAAGTCAAACAGCAGAGACCCGACCTTCTTACAGCCTCCACAACACTGTCCTTGCCACTGCACTGGATCTTCTGAGCTGCAACTGCTCGCTGTCTTTTCCTCTCTCTCAATTTTTCTAGAAAACCCTCCAGAGAACTTGTGTTCAGCCTAATGCAGAAGTAGACATTTTTTATCATAGAAGATTTGTGGGGCAAGGAAACAATCTCTGGGACAGCTCATCTCCACCAGAAAGATTTTACTGAGGAAGAGACATGTAAAGCTTGTCATGTGCTTTGTCAGATATAACAGAAGTGCTCAGTACCCTCCATCAGAAGGAAAGCTGTCCTGGGACATCTTCAAGCTGTGGCTCCTAGACTTCCTGGTGTCCTTGACAGGTGGACATTCATATTTATGATCTTCTGTTCCCTAGATATATATAAAAAAACATGAATCTATAGAAGATAAAATAGGAAATTACTTGTTTAAAATGCAAGTTATAACCAGAATCACTGCTACCAAGAAAGGCTTAGGAAAACATTTCATAACTTAGAAAGGGAGACAGGCCAGAGATTCAGTGATGTCTACTATTTGTTTTCAATAACCCAAAGCAAGTTATAGGTGCTACTATAATGGGCAGCAGTAAAAAATCCTGAATTCATTATTCTTGAGCACAAATGGGAATAATACATACTGGTAGGGAACAAGCTTTCTTAAAGGGAATAGCAGAAAACTTTTGGACTTTCTGGAGGTCCCATTGTGTTGGGAGTTGATTTGGTTCACACTTAACTCTCCCTATTCCTGCACAAAGGCATATTCCTTTCTAGAATGTAAATTAAGGGTGGGGGGGACGGGGACGGGACGACACGACACATGACCAAAACCCAAATAAAACAAACCAGGGATGAGTTTCCACTGGATGCTGAATTCACAAAGCTTCTTCCAGCTCCACAGTGCATGACAGCAGGGCAGTATTCACAGAATACAGACAATATATGTACTAATTATGGTTGCCTTGTGCATCTTTTGTATATTTGGAAATTTTCTTGGCACTACTACTTCCTTCATCTGTTGCAAAGACTCTATTATCTTCAGAAGCACTATTCTCACTTCATTGCTTAATTGGGGGGGGGGGGAGGGGGTGTAGTGTTGAGGTTTCTTATGCTTAAAGGTAAAACCATTTTCTCCTACTTCCCTTTCCTGTTTGTGGCTGATATTCAAAGTACAGCCACTTTATTTCTAACCAAACCAGTTCATTCACTGCCTGCAGATAAACAGGCTGAGGATCAACAGTTCATTCCCAGGAGCAAAATGATTCAGTGGAAGAAGAATGAGATAAAGAAAGAATAGGTATGTTTAATCTTATACTAGCAATCTCACTACTTGCATATAGGAGATATTTCTCCTGCCAAGCACTTACTTTCTGCTTAAGTGTTGCCATAACATCTTCCAAGTCACGTGAGGGGACAGACTGTTTCAAATACCTATCAAATTTTCGATGATTCATCAATATATTCATCATCTTCCGTCCATAACACCTAACACAGGAAGGAGAGAAATGAATACAGACTACTACTGTTTTTTCTCCCTTGTGAATAAACAAAGGAAGTGTTAATAGAATAAGCTGATATTTTAAACTTATAATGTGCAATAAATTCATGAGAAGATATTACCCATTCAGCAAAGAGAGATATTTACCTCCACTTGTTGTCACTGCACAACACTGCCAGCTGAACGTGAGAGGCAAGAGAACACAGGGCAACAGGAAAATACAATTTCACTCTGAAATTGTGGGTATGCTTCTGTGGGATCGAAGGATCCCATGGGACAAGCAAAGCATATTTCCTGCTTTGCTGTCATGGCTTGTTTGCAGTGCCTTTCTGCTATTGACAATAATTTACCTTTCTTTAACTGGCAGAGAAGCTAGGACAAATCGCCTCATGCTTACTATTTGTTTTCTATACTACATGTATGCATACAGGCAGCTAGCTGCTCATGTGTTCTTGGCATCTGTTAATGGGAATCTAATTTAATAATTAAAGTAAGGGGTTTTTTTGTTTGGTTGGTTGGTTTGGTTTTGTTACTATGAAACTACAGCTGTCTTCAAGAGGAAATTTGGAAGTCGTTCAGCCACAGACACAACATTATACAATGACTGGGAAGAAAAATTTGTGACTACCTTAGCTATATCTGAAGAAGAGGTTTAGAAAGACTGATTACATTGGTTAAAGACAGCTGGAATTTTTCTAGGACAGTCTTAACCTTATCAGAAATATATACTTGGGATCTTTCAGTGATGAACAGTGGCCAACGCTTCAGCTTTGCATTACACACATAAGACCAAACAAAACTGTTTGACTGACTAATCTGAGCTCAGTTGATCTGAGTAAAGAATTATTCAAGTCACAGGAATTTGGCAATGGTCATTCTTGCTGGACAACCTCATGTTACCCAGTACTGTCATTTCCTTCACCTTCAACTCTTTTGTGGCTTTATCGTTAATAGCCAGACATCAAACAGTTTTCATATTTTAGGAGGTGAGATGAAGATCATCACCTTGTGTCCGGATGAGAGTCCTGAGCAAGCTTCACCAGCGTGCTCACCAGTACGTCAGTAGTGGCACGTGCACCCGACAAGAGCTTCTCAGCTCCGATTCGCTCCATCGCAGTCACTAGGTGTTTGGCCGCACACCTCCGCACCAGGACATTGCGGTGTCTGAAACAAGAGAACAAACACTGGGGCAGAGAGAAAAGGAGGGCCAGAAGCACAGTCCTTGGTCACAGCATGCTCCCCATCATTGCTGGGGGAAGGAGGCATGTGTTCTTGCTGCAACTGTAACCACCTGTAGAAGATTCTGTCCTCAGATAAACACAAAGTTGGTATTGTACAAAGAGACTACATGCAAGGAAGAGGGAAGAATTTAATCTTCCTGGACTATCTGATACTCCATTTCTTTCCCAAAATTAACTCTGAGAAAGAGCGAAATGAAAGACAATTCATGCTGACTTGGCAGAGGGCTTCCACTACACAGGCAGAGCTGCAGCAGGATTTAGGCTTATTTCACCCGTTCATCTCCAAATCAGCAGACCCTTGAAAAAAAAAAAAAAATGGGGGGGAAAAACCCTGTGGGGCATGAAGCTGCAGAATATCCAGCAATGCAGCCAGTTTGTTCTTTGATGCTTGGCAAAAGGTACATTTGAATGTTTTACCCTTTTCAAAACCTGAGGAAAGGGTAGCGGTCGTTTTAGCCAGGTTGTCCTTCCTAGAAGGTGCCTATTTGAAACTATCAAGCACAGCACTGATATTTTAAGGCAGCATTTGCTTCAGCTATCCCATGGGAGCCAGCCTGTGAAGGTGCCTGTAAAGTGACTCACCATCTCAATGCTAACATGCAGCTTCAATTTGAATAGAAAGTGGAACTCTAAGGACATGACAGTCAGACAGACTCCTCTCAGCAGGAGCTGTACCTGCTGAGCAGGCTGTGCCACATGCAGCGGGTTCTCCCCCACGTGCTCCATGTCCCAGCAATTAGCTTCTTTATTTCTCAAGTTAATGGCATAATGATGATGCATGTTTTTTCCCAGGGCCTCTGTGGTTAGCATGAAATATCAAAGGGCAGTCACTACTGGGATTGCCATTGTCCCTCTTCCCACAAAGCCAGAAGGCTGTATCACCACAGCCTTTACAGGGACTTTCACTTCCCCATCATTTACCACATCTAGGCAATGTTGACAGACTGTGAGAACAAATAGGCTGCAGTAGGGCAGAACCAGATAACAAGAGAGAGGGAGTGAGGTTGATCAGAGAATCTAATCACGGAGTTCACAGAAGATGCAGGAGAAAGGACCCTTCCCTCCCATCATTCCCCTTCTGCTTCCCATCCCTTCCCCCTACCACACAATTTAAGGTGAAGGATATCACTAAGAGAAGAACGTACTGGACTCCAGTAGCCATGAAAGCAGTCATTGCTCGTGCAGGAGTCACGGTCTCCACCATAATCCCCAGGGATCGATCGGCTGCTTTCTGAATGAACTCATTGGAATCCCCCATCCTATGGAGCAAGACCCGAGCAACCTCGTCCACCTCGTGGTCCATGTGTTTCTTCATGGTCCTGAAGAGCTCTGCAAGAGTGCTGATTGCAAAGCGAGACACCTTTGAGCGGAGGTTGTTCACCTGGGGAAGTCATGAGGAGAAATGTAAGAATCACCTTGTAAAGAAAATCAGTTCCCCTAGACAAAAGTCCTAGGAAACAACAAGACTTCTTGCTGTGTCCAGGTGGAACATAAGAATACGGTAAGAGCAGAAGACTACAAGAACAAAAACACACTTACTCTGATACCAACTTCTTCTCTGGCCTCAGGCCCACTTATACAATACAATTTTAATGAGGCTGCAGGCTTAAAAATATTGTTTCACCTAGAACAAATTGTGCTACTTAGCCATAATGTACACTGCTTTGATTTTAGGCCCTTTTACTGAAAACAAATAAACAAACAAAAATTAAAGCAGGGGCTGTTTTTAAACTATAAAGGTGCAATTCATAAAGACAAGATAGAGGAAAAGTAGTAGTTTCCTCCTATCAAAAATTGCAGCACTGGCAGTTTGAGCACTCAGCCAGGAAACAGAAAATATGAGCTCAAGTCTACAGACTAATTCAGAGCAGGAACTTGAGTCCTTCCGCAGCTCCATCTACTCAGGAGAACCCTAGCAGTTGGACTTAAGGCACTTAAGGATCCTGGAAATCACATGTAATTACAGCTGCAATCAGTGGGGTTTTACAGCATTCAGTGCTGCTCTGGAGTGATCCCTGCTTCCAAAAGGTTCTCCCCACAAGGGTAAGGAAGAAGCATCTCAGAGTCATGTGCTTAATTTGAAAGATACTTTGAAGGACAGACCAGTGATTCTTTCTGCTGGACTTAGTTTGCCTGTCAATAAAAACGAACCATGTAAACGCTAGAAGTGCTTGTGAAAACAAAATCTGGGACTGGAATGAAATGAAAGCTGAAAGATGTCTCTGCACATGAATGTGTAGAACAGAGAGGAGGAAATTTCCTCAGAAATACAAGTGATATAAGAATCAGATGAGCTAAGCTGAAAGGGCTTCTTCTCCTAACCCCGATATCAGAGTGGGAGAATCCAAGTCCTGCATATCTGAACAGAAAGGTTTGAAGAGTCCAACAACCCAAGAGGCATTCAAGCCTCCAACATCATTAAATATTAGATAGGAGGACTGATTTTCATGGAAATGAACTAAGTCTTACTGTCTTCTGCCAGCAAAGGAAAATTCAATATATTTGGCAATCATGTAATAAGAGTACAAGGCAGCTGGTTCAGGCCAGAGACAAGTACCAAGTCAGAAATATAGCCACAGATGTTAAGGAGCTGAGGTTGAGACCTCTCTGTTAACTGAGAGATGAGATAGTGAAACTGTGTGCGATTGCCCTGCAAACCCCACAGCCAGGCCACTCCAAGCATTCAGTGGTTGCAGTACAAAATTCCATCGGTGCATGGAGGCAACAGATCAATGGGCAAATTACCAAAAAGCACACAGAAAGTAAGAAGGAGAAGCCATCATCAGGAAACACTGGAAAATAAAAACCTGCAGTCAATCCCCCAGGAGGCTGAGGAAGAGGAGGAAGTGGGAGGAAGCTGGGAGGCAAAAGCTGCAATGTTTAATTACAGCTTGGGCAGAGATTTGGGCTGTGGCAAATCACCTGATTAGCGTCTCAGTTTCTGCATTTGTATATTGCATTATAATGACACCTAGCTCAAAGAGGAGAGATGCCCTACATACCAGTAAATATAGCTATATGTACAGACAGATCATATAGATAGGTGACAAAGCTATTAGAAAAATGAGGTCTAAAAATAGTAATGAAGGCAGACACTGAGCACACATGTAAATGAATAAGCACATATCTACTTTACGCCCCATGTACAAAGTACATGGGACACAATTAAACATAATGTTCTTACCTCCTTGGTAACTGCCAAGGAAACATCATGAAGTCTACAGAGAAGGACTTCTGAGTGGCAGATAGCCAGGCGTCTGACACTGAAGAGTCCCTTCATCTTCTGCTCCCTGAAAGGCAATTACCAAAAAGATTGATTTTTCTCACCACCCAAGAACTAGGCAGCACCCTCTGAAATTACCAGGGAGTCGGCACAAACAAACAAAGGCAGGTGCTTCTCATACAGGACTTACTTAAATCACGGAACTCGTTGCCACAGGATGCTGTGGCAGCCAAAAGCATACATAAATCCAAAAGGCAAATAGATGGTTTCAGAGGGGATGGGTTAATTTGTGGCCATTAAACAAGACAGCCTTTCTGAAATCCCTGGCACACAAAGTCCCTATGTCACTGCTTCCTAGAAGCTGGGACATTGTGCCATGTTTCTGTTTCTTGCACCCTCCCTGTACCCTGTCTCTGAGATACAGTCCTGCCTGGCTGTTACTGGGCATTTTTCCTCTTTGCCATCCCCAGAGAGCAGTTCAGGAGTGAGAGTCTGCACTGCCACTCCATAGCTGAGTTTGCACTCTGCAATCTAGTCGCTGTGTCCACCACCACCCCACCCACCCCCCTCGCCACCAAAAAAAGCAGTATGTCCTAAAAGATTCCACACCTGGGCAAGAACAGTCAAAATGCTGGATTTTCCAGAAAAACACTACTTAAAATAACACCCACAACAGCAACATGTTATCTAAAAGTAGTAAAAACACGTCTCTTTCAGCACTTTCTTTGTGAAGGACCTGAGCTACATGAAGGCACATGATGCACCATGGGTTCACCAGGGCTGCAGGGCATAACTAGGGACCCATCCCCGCTGGGGTCCCTGAATGTAACCCTGACCCCATGCACCTGCAGCAGCTTTCTGCACCTCACAGGGCACCAGACAGGAACAGGGAAGAGAAAGGGGAGAGGTGCAAAACAAAGCAATCGCACAAGGAGATACATCATGGGAGATTTTTCATGGTTATCCCAGTATGAACAGAGCCCTAAGTGAGTGTATGCTGACCCAGAAATCAAAAAGACAACCAATATCACCTGAAATTTGTAGTGTCCTCCTGTCTGCGTCTAATTTCAGGACACACTGTGATTATCAACAAAACATCTTAGGCCCATATTAAGCAGCAAAGAGGAAAAAGTTTAATTCTAAAAGTGCAAGATTCCTAAAGGATTATTTTTTTTCCTTATCTTTTGCCATGAGCCCTTCAGGAGAAATGACAGGCTGAGGAACTCTGCACCATGTCTCAGTCTGTTTCTCAGAAATAGGAACTCCCCACAGGCACTCCTGGGACTTAGGTGCAGTAGGTCACAGGGAGGCCCTGTCTCCTGCTGCCAGCAGCAGGAGCAGAGATAAATCCTTACTCAGTCCCACCTGGACCAGTGACCTGAGGCCCCCAATCTCTAAACTCAAGACAGCTTCCATCATGCTTCTGGCTTCAGCCAGCAAATCATCTTGTTCCACAACTTTTTCTCTTCCCTGAAGATTTTGTTTGCAGCTACATGGACCAGAAGACAAAGCTAGGAAACAGCATGGACCTGCTGCGGCTGTAGCACTGCTGCAGACCAAGGCAAATAAAAGGCTGCTCTCACGTCTTTATATTGTGACTGCTTTGGAGTGGTTTCGCTAGTTCCCTTTGGACATCTGGGCTGTCTGGGCCCAGAGGCACTAGAAATAATTGCTTCTAACTGAGCTTTACACTGAGAGGGAGAAAGACCAAACAGGGGGCTTTCTTACCAGTCATCGCTGCTGAGCCATGTGAGCGCATCGAGCAGCCCCTGCTGTGGGTGAGGGAAGGGTATGGCTTCCTGGGCGATCCCACCCTCTGGCTCCTCTTCCTCCTCCAGGACGTCCAGAGCAATGGGTGGCAGCGAGTTCACTGTAAGGAGAGGGTCAGGCACCAGCTTTGCATATCCCAGGGCAAGGCACCCCACCACCAAGCATATTGCAGCTTAATCTCCCAGCCAAGGTTACATATGGGTGCAAACTGGCATTGGTTCAGACTTCCCTGGTATCTGGCTCATTGATTTCCCCAGCACCCAACCACCTCTGAGTCACCCCCAGCTGGGCACCAGCTCCTTGTGTAAACCTGAAAATTGCACACACAGAGCTCCCAAGTCCCTAAAGGTACCACAGCCAGCTTGCAGTTTCATAGTGCCACAGAGCTCACACTCACTGGGAGCCAGTACCGCCCAGCGAGACTGGCTACCCAAGGAGTAAGCTCCTGAGATATGCACATAACTCCCTGTATCACCTCCCTGTTACTGGAGCACTGGGGACAGAGGCACCATGTAACTTTGAGGAAACATCTCCAGCTTCCCCCAGTGAGCATCAAGCCTGAATAACTGAGTCCTGCTGGGCTCGGGTGAATCCCCAAGGAGCAACCACCAGGGAACAGTGATACCTGACCCTCTAAATCTGACAGTGCCTCTGTTTCCATTTACTTCAAATATTCTAGACAGCAGGCAGCCGAGTGCACACACATTTTAGCATACTATTGGGAAAGTAGTAGTTTATGGATTTTGCTATTTTCAAAGTGTTATGAATATTTACTATTTCAGAAGTACCCACTGGCTGTATTTTGAAGATGCTGAGGTGAAATTTATTTGTCATCAAATGCACTTGTTTGCAAACTGTGCAATGCCTAAGCTTTCTCTTGTGGAAAAAAGCAATTTCTAGTGTAGATAGTTGTGACAAAAAAGCCTTCCAAATGTGAACGGAGAATAAAAATATGTAAATATAGATGCAAATTGTTGGCAAACACACTCTCTTGATGATAAATATACAAGGTATAAAAAAATTCAGATGACAAATGCATTTGTTATGAAACCTATTTGTCATCAAAAGCACTATAGGTCAAAAATTTCATGTCTTGCACTCAAAAGCTCATTTTCTAAAGTGTAGATGAAAACATCTGAGCTGTCTAAAAGTATTGAGTATAAATATTGCACAGAATCTAGATGAACTGCTATGGACTCTGCAGGGGTTTTACGCTACCTCATGTGTTCTACAAAGTATGGAGGAACTGTAAAATCAAAAAATATTCAGATGGGGACTAATTTGAATGTCACCAATATCACTGTTACTGACATCAGTGATGTCACTGCGTGACTATGTAGATATACACATCTATATTCAATATGAATGGAGAGCCACGTCAGGCTAGTTCTGGTCAATTTTGAAAATCAGAGTAGCATCACTAGAAAAGAGCATTCAAAGTATCATTCCTAGCTCCCTTTTGCTTAACTCACACTACTCAGGATCATAACACGAGGTAGGCTACCCACAAAGGAGAGATGAGAATCACTACGGACTTGCTATCTGCTGTAGATTTATTGCAGGTAGCAAGCAGCCTGGGAGCACCAGGCAGCGTCTCCTGTACGTCATCTGCTACACACAGCCACTGTGTTTGGGTGGGATGACAGGAGAGGCACTGCTTGTTCCCAGCTTGCATTGCAGCCGGTGGAATGAGAGGGGCTAGAAACCATTAAGCACTTTTAGGTGCAATAGCGTGATTGTACCAAGTCACTAATTTCCTTGCAGAGACAACCCTTGCTGTGATAGCAGAAAAGCTGGCTGGAGAGCCAGACAGCAGCACAGCAGAGGGCCAAGATGGTGAGTGGCTAATTGATCACGGTGGTACGCATATATGTACAGTTAGCACACCCTGCCAGACTTCACCGGAGCTCAGCCCTGCACTTACAGCTGCCTCCCAGTACCAGTGTTATATTTTTGACTATCGGTATGGGCAAAAGCTAGAGCTTAAGTCTTTACCACTACTTTATTCAGCTAAGCTTGCCAACGGATCTGTAAGCACTAAGTGCTCCAGTATCACCAAGCTGGAGTGGGTCCAAAGCAAGTTTGCTCTCAGTCCTCAGGACAGGCTTTGGACCCAAGATCCTACCTGTGGTTGAGGAATGAGGCAGTTTGTGCCCCTTGTGCAAGGAAAGAGCTGATGTGGGGGCTTCAGCGGAGCGGGCTCACCTGAGGACTTGCGTGGGAAGCTGCCATGCTCTCTGATGACGGGCAGGCTGGGCAGTGAGGGCCTGTTGACCCGCTTCTTCAAGGCACTACCAACGCGCTCTTTGCGTGCATTGTTCATGCTGGGGGAAATGAAATCTGTCCCATTGACAGGCGGTGGGCCAAAACCTGCAGAGGCTGAAAAGGACCTTGTAAGTGAAGAATGCTGGACAGGGTGGCTATGGGCTTGGAAAGAGCTAGAAAACTTGCTGGAGCTGGGTAACATCCCTTTGTTGTCCCAGACAACTCCAAGCATAAATAACAGTTGCATTCTAATGTGGGACAGTGATCACAGAATCATAAACCAGTTTGGGTTGGAGGGGACCTTTAAAAGTCATCTAGTCCAACCCCCCTGCAATGAGCAGGGACATCTTCAACTAAAGCAGGTTGCTCAAAGCCCCTTCCAGCCTGACCTTGAACACCTCCAATGATGGGGCATCGACAACATCTCTGGGCAACCTGTTGCAGTGTTTCACCATCCTCACTGTAAAAAACATCTTCCTTATATCTAACCTAAATCTACCCTCTTTTAGTTTAAAACTGAATGCAGTGATGCTTTCCCTAAGAATGAGGAAAACTCAGTACTGTTTGTCTTTTGCTTTCCTGTTTCAGAGGCTGGATAGAGAAGTTACATTTCTGGGGCTCCCACCTCAGCACTCCTCATCAGCACTTCACAAAATAATAGCAAGAAAAAGAGCAGATAACCTTGCCATTGCCCTTGGGCTGAGTGCTGACTTTTAAGTTCCCTGCCACTGCACTTGTGATAGCGCATGCAGCAGTACAATCAGAGCCCGTCAGCTGCAATTAAGTCAGTAACACTGCTTGCTCACCTGGGTAAAACATAAGCACTGGCTAAGGGCTCCAGCACAGCTCTGCAATGCAAGCTCCTCAGCAAGGAGTGGTGTGAGCAGGATAATCTGTCCTATCACGTGAGCAAGATCTTTTGTGTTTTAATTAGAAATAGTTTAATTTTGTTTCTTTCAAGTTGCACCTTAGTTGAAAAGCATTCTTTTGGACTCATCCATTCACTTTTCCTGGAGGCTACTCTCAATTAGAGAGTCTGAAGCCCCAATGTAGTTTGCAAGACAGAATTATCTAGCCTGAAAGACTTTATAGAAGGGGGGAAGGTGATAATCCGTGACTGACTCAGTGTGGGCCACAGGCAAGACACTTTGTACCTCTGCATTTTCCTTTGGAAAATGGAAATAAATTCTCTTCTAATTTCCACTTAGATGCAAGTGTAACAACCTTCCAGTCTGATTTCATAGACACTTGCGCCACTATGCAAATAGCAAGCAAGTGAACAAAAAGGCCTACAACTATAGCAACCACTTACTTTCTTCAGCTGCATCCGCAGGGTCAACACTCTGTGTAGGGAGTTGCAAGGACTTTTCCTTTTCTCTCTCTTTCTCCTCTCTACGCAATAGCTCCAGCTGTTTCATTCGCTTCTGGTCTATTTTCTTCTGAGCTGACTTAGACAAGGTAACACGGATCTAGTTGCAAAGGAAATACATCATGGAGCATAGAGATACACAAAGCCTACACAACACCTCATCAGGAACACAGTGGTATAGTGTCATAATCTTTAATGCAGCTCCATATACATCCCAGTAGTTTCAGAAGAACTCCTCCTTTCCTCACTGTGGCATACAATTACACCCAGTGATGTATAACACTTTACTACTGTAACTTTCCACTGGTCCAAGATACTGTTTCTCAATCTATGTCAGGAAGCCCTGCTTGAACAAAGAGAGTCAGGAATGCTCCAAGATGTATGAAGAGCTCACATGACCAGTGAACAGGCAGTTCAGTTCCCTCAGGCCAGGGTGGGGGAATAAAAACCATCTGCAATAACCAGCAATGAGAGGTAATTTGCTGTTTCTTAACACTCACGGCCAGTAATTGCAGCTGCTTCTCACTTCCTTGCTTCTGAAGGACTCAGCTTCTCTCTGAGAGCGTAAGTCCAAACAAGGAGTCATGTGAAAACAAGTTGGAGAAACATTGGTCTTAATGAATAGAAAAATTGAGAATGAGAGGGCTGTGAGATACAGCAAGAAAGGTAACCCAGGAAAACTAAGCTCTCCCATTTTATTTTGCAGCCTTGCTTACACTCAACATTATAATCTTTGCTTCTGTGCTTCCAAGCATGCACTTTGCACATGTTCAGTGATGTGTAACTTGCTCTGCCATTCAGATCTGCTCTAAATTGGCTTTTGTACATAAAGAATGCTTCTTGTATAACTTTAGCACCATCTCCCAACCAGCGACTTCTGCACTAGTGAAAATACTCAAGCAATTACTCTGCAACTTTCAAATGTATTCCCAAGAGA
Source organism: Astur gentilis (assembly GCF_929443795.1). NCBI lineage: Eukaryota > Metazoa > Chordata > Aves > Accipitriformes > Accipitridae > Astur > Astur gentilis. The sequence continues at coordinate 17,102,527 of NC_064909.1, forward strand.
ATCCACTCCCCGAGGGAGGCAGGTTATGATTTTCAGTGTCATTTTGTGCTAAGCACTGAACACTCACTGAAAAAGAAGCCTGCTCACCCCTGTCCTTAGCCCTTACCCTTCCATTGCTGTCCTTCAAGTCATCGTCACTCAGAAGGGGAGCACTCATGAGATGATCCATCTTCTTGGCCTGGATGAGTGGGAGGCCAGTTAACTGGGGCACAGGTTCACATAAACGTCTGGGAGACTTCATGTCACCAACAGGTTGATGCTCAAGAACAGGCAAAATGGGTTCCACAGTCTGGAGCTCTAATAAGACATGGATATAGCTTGTGTATGAGAAGAGCAAGGTACATATGACCCCTCCAAACATATGGAGTACTACCATACTGCACTGGCAGCAGAAATGACATTACTCTGTTGGCCATCAGACTCAAACCTACTGCATGATAAAGGCCTCAGCCCTTGACTTCTGGTGAACAGCTAGCTGTGTTTGATAAAGAAGAGCAGAGAGATGGAGATTGCTCTTGCCAAAAAGGTTCTTATCTGTTCCTATCCATTCTGATTTTAGTAAACATCCTCTTCTTCCTAGTTACTAAAAGAACTCCTGCTTTTTAATAGCTATATGCCTTTGTAGAGGTAAGAATCAACATTTCCTCCTCTTCACTGGAATATTTTAGAGGGCATTTAGAGAAAAGCTTAGGATTGCTAGAGTGTTACCAAAACCAGAATTGTGTTCTTGAGGTTAGAGAATTCATTCTCCCCAAGGAGTTTCATTCTAAATTGCAGCAGATCAGCCCACTTTCTGGGCAGCCTGACTAAAGGCTGATTTTCTTAATGGGAACAGCACAGTGCAGCTCATTCTGAAATACTCTCCAACAGAGCTGTTAAAACTCAGAGAAATAATCATTCCTAACATGGCATCACAGATGATAAAATCATGTGATAGCCAAGCAGTAAAAAAGGAATAACTTTCTTAAATCAGGAATTTTTCCGTGCAGAATGGTCAGATCAATAATAAAAGAGAGAGATGGTTTAACAATATAGCTCATTTCTAGTCCAGAATGTATCCAGCAAAAATGTCACCTTACTTACTCAGCAGTACTTCTCCCTAGTTGCATTCAGCATACTAGCTGCATACCAGTAATAAAGGAATCATTCCCATAAGCCCGTTGGGAATGATTATTTGGCAGAACTAACACTGAGCTAAGGGACCAGTGGATCTTTTGCCTTTTTCTGCACCAGCAAAATTATTTGTTAAATTCTCATCTCTCCTATCACTACAAACCCACAGATGGCAAAGGGACAGCAATGGTGTCTGAGGTTTTCAACTTAGAAGTATTGGCTAACACAGATGCACCAGACACCACATTTTGTCTTGCAGAAGTCTTATTACTAGTGATAATGCAAGGTGGGGAGGGGAAAAGCCAGTTGGCCTCTCCTACCCCAGCCTCAGTTTGCAATACTGACATATGCAGATAGAGTAGGGGAAAAGATTTGTAATCATAAAGATAGCATATGTGGTTTGAAGTAAATGAGTTGCACAGAGGAAACTTCAGTTCATTACTCAGAATTTAATTTAGGCTCGTGCTTTAAAAGGATGGAAAGTTCAGATCCTGTATAGGCTGGATCCTTTTTTAAGTCTCTTTCTCTGTAAATGGAAAATTCACAAGAACTTCCTATCACACAAGGTTTCACTATTTCTCCCAGTGCAAAAATAAGCAGTGTTGATGAATCTACTTCAGATCTCAAAGGGTTTGGTTCAGAAACTGCACCAATGGAAGGTTTTCTCCTTCAAGTGTAGGAGGAAGGAGTGGGAACATTCCTCATTTCATGTGAAATGCCTCATTTTTCTCTAATCTTCATGACATTAGAGAGTGTGCAGGGGGATAAAAGGTATGAGCATGAGGTAGAGGAACGTTTTCTTTTCCTACTGTGCATTTCCAGGGCCCCAAGGTACTCCTCCAGCTCCTGTCATTCATAACTCCATGCTGGAGTAATTTTCACTGGATCACCAGAGCACATTTCCCTGTGACTGGGTTCTGGGGGAGCCATCTGAGCACACCAAGGAATTAAAAAAAGTTACAGGATGGTTTTCAACCAAACTTTCACAATGCCACCCATGGGTCAGGATTCCTATTGTCATTTTAGGACAACCATGCCTTGTACCTACCTAGAGATTCAAGGGTCTTCTCTTCATTGTTGCTGCCTGATCTTGGCCTTAAGAGAATTGAGGATAAAAGAATATATGAAAAGATAGAAAGAGAAAGGGTGGATAGCATTAAAGGAGGCAAACTTTCTTAGCATGGTCGTTCCATTGACAGAGCAAATGCAACCCATAAAACGAACAGTATGCAAAGTTGATTAATTGCCATTAAACTTTCAGTTGCTGGAGTCACACAGAGCTCATCAAGCTCCAGCTGAAACACAGGAGTCATTCTTCAATTTGGGCCTTAAATATCCAATTTTGCTGTCTCTCCTTTTGGAGATAAGTGGCTCACTGTTACATACATCCTTTCTGAATCAGCAAGAAATGTTAAACCAGTCATAAGTCTGTATTGTGGGCATCTACCTTTATACTGCTGCAGAAGCCTAACTTTGCCTGGTCATGACTTCAGCTGATGACAGTATCTTGGTTATACCTGGTAATACCACTGCTATCTCCTGAGAATAATATTACACCTCCTTGCTCTTTCAAGAAGAGAAAGGGTTTTTTTCCAACTCAACTGGTAGGTAAGTATATTCAGATTGCGCTTTAAAAGCCATGCTGAAGCTTTTAAATTGGAACTATATTTCTATGACTCCTTATTTATTGTTATAACTAGGATAAGGTTGACAGCTAGATTTCCCCATGCATATCCAAGCAAATATCTTTCCATCAGTTACAGCTCCGTAACTTCTCTAGCACCTTGCCCCCTTTGATCTTAAAACCATATGTAAATATTTAACATCTATAGGATTATACATCTATAAACCGAGATTTATCTGGGCTGTCATTTCACAGTGAAGGCCCAGACACGACACAGAGAAGTTATGACTGACATTTACAGAAGCAGCATCTGAATTTGCAGACAGCTATACAATAGCCAATATTTGCCCTAACATATTCTTGCAGGTACAGAAATTGGCAGTCAAAGATCACACACAAAACCAGATGCTGTATTCAGATCCATGGAATACAGTTCCCAAATGGCACCACAAAGATTACAGAATGAATCAGTATCAAAGTCCAGCAGAGGACCTGCTTTTAAGGTCCTCTTAAGTCCTGCTTCCTCCACACACCTCCCACCCCTGCGCTTAGAGTGTATGATGTTGGTTTTGACATTGTGCTGGATCATCATATATAAGAAAAATTGTGAATGCACAGAAGTTTGCATAAACATATTGGAAAGCTGACTGTGAAAAACAACGTCAAGAGACAAGAAGTGTGAGGTGAATGGCATATTAGAGAGGCGGTCACCTTGGCTTACCTCATCTCCAGACCCTCTTGGAAAACCAGGTGCTGAGAGCTTGGAAGAGGCACTGCAGGACTGCCAGGAGCCCCAGCAGATGGTCTTGCTGGCTTGGAGATAGGGGGAATCAAATCCACTCTCAGTGACTTCTTCCCATCTCCACCACTGCAAGGGAAGGGCAGCAGGGAAGCCTGGAAATAGTAGAACACAGTGCTCAGCTTGAGCATCCAGCCTTCCCCCTTTGATGTCTCAAAAAGTTTAGCCACACTCTTAGCTAGGACTTGGCAGGAGAAGAAAAGTAAAACTGGTGGAGCAGCTTGGCCTAGGATGGGCAATGGGAAGAGAAGTGGTGAGGGAGAGACCATGTCCCACACTGTTGCCAGGTCTCTCCCTTCGCTCACCTCTCTGACAGTGGCTGCATCCCACCTGACATCCGTCTGCTTGGCATAAGGATGTTCTAGGGTGCCATTGACTCTATTAGCCTTTCTGATGGTATGGGAATGGGTTTAGATCACTATCCTCTCGCTGTCCCTAAAGCGCCTACCAGCCATTGCTGAACTCCAGCCAAGTCCCCACAAAGTCATTTTGCACGCTGTCAAAACTTGCTTTTTTCAAGCCCATAATTTTTTCTGCTCCTGCCCTTCCTACAGTCCCCAACCAGCCTTTCGGCCCAGATGCTAATGTGCTCTCAGGATGCTTGGTTCTCTCCAGCTTCCACACAAACCATCAACTCAAGCTCACTGTCATTTATGAAGTTCAGCAGAGCTCCCTACCCTGCTGCTCTGCGTAGGGTCTCCCTGCCTGCTGAAACTACTTCAGGCTCCCCATGCCATGGATAGGAAGGGGGCTGGAGGGATGAAGGGGCAAACGCATACCCTTCCTTAGTATCCCATCATTCTTGTTACAGCTAAAGAGCCAAATCAGGACCTGTTCAAACTCCAGTGAAACCAACAGAGTTAATATCAGGGATACATTTGGCCTTGTATCTGCAGGGCTGAAATAAAGTACGCTAGCCTTATATTAGGTATCCTGTTCACAAAAGCTGTTCTTCATCTGCCTTCTCCTCCCCACCATGGCAAAATAAAAACAACTGCAGCTTCTGTCCCTCCTGCAAAGGCAATTGAGTAGATGGGGTCTGGACTCCATTCCCCATGGCCAGAATTGCCAGTTCCCATAATTTACCCCTGGCAGACCCATGGGAGAGGATGAAGCTGCACAGAAGCTGCTGAACTCCAGAAATATTATTCAAGATAACTGTGCAGAAGGACATAACTGTACAACTCAAAAGCTGAGGCAACCTAAACTTTAGTTTGGAGGACTGCCTGCTCCAGCAAACATCTTTTTCCATCTAAAACAGACAGAGCTGATATAAAAAGCCACCAAGACACTGGTAGGTCTGCAACAGTAACTGCAATGTACAGATGGTTCACAGGTACACGTATTTCACTAACTGTAGAAAGATATGCTTGACCAGATTAGACACATTTAGCTGCTCTGACTGGTTGCTGGTGTTTTTTCCAATCATAAAACACAGCAGGAGCCTTTAGAGAGCACAGAAACTATTTAAAGACCTCTTCTCCCACTGATATATGTTGAGGACATGAAGTCTGCAGTACACGTGTTGCAAAGACAGCCTGAAGTGTGATGTCCAGCTGAGCTCTTCCTTGGCTCAGCTGCTTCCCTGGGCTCACACCACAGGGGAAGAAGATCTCAGAGCTCTGCCTACAGGAAATAAACTGAAGATCCATCACATGTGATATAGCTTGGTTTCCTTACTTTATATCCTTTTCCCTCTGACATCAGCTCCTTGTTATTCCCATCACTGTCATCGCAGCCTGTGTCGTTTTCCCCATGCTCCTGCTCTCCGTTGCTCATCCTGGTGGGCTCTGAGAAAGGAAGGCTGTTCTGGATGGGAGACATGGGCTTGGAGGTTACCAGGAGCCTCTGTGAATGCGACCTAGAAACTACTGGCTTCAGGGTAACCTCCTTATGGTCACTGCAGTCAGTCAGGCCTGCAAAACGGAGACACAAAGCGTAATAGAAACAGCAATACAAACTTAAAGCACCTGAAACTAGATATTTCATTGGACAGATTTCTTGGAAACTTCTAAATAACTGCACAGGGAAACATGCTCATGCTGGCAGCCACTTGAAGCAGGCCAGTGGACAATACTTTCCTACTTCCACAGAGCCACCAGAGGAACACCCTGGTCCTCCGGGCTCTTGTCAGGCAACAGGGAGCCCACAGACCTGTGCTTACACAGAATACATCTCCTGCACATACACCCTTCTGCTCCTCTCCCTGCCCCACAGTTGTACACCCTCACAGCAACAGGAGGGCTATGCATGGGACCGAGAGCTGGGCAGGTTATTGCAGCGGGGGCACGTGCAGGGGAGAAATGTTCACTGGGAACGTGCGCTAGCTCTGTAGGCTGGGGAAAGACCCTTCTTTCCACAAGAGAGCATGCAGGCTCCCACCTTACCTCTCTGTGAGGCTAACAGGTCCTCAGACATCATCCTGGCCTTCAGCTTGTCCTTGATCTGAATGGTTTCCAGGGCAGCACTGCTCACATCCCTCTCTTGGGGGTCCTGGGTCAAGGCTTGGTGAGAAAGGGGGGGGAGAGATCTTCCAGCCCCAGCGCTGAGGTCATGCACACTAGCCTTGCTGAACCAGCCAGCCACAGGAGAGATCGCCCTGGGGTGCACAAATCTCCTAACTCCATCCCCATACCATGAACTAGGCTGCTTCTTCATCTGGGTTGTTAATATGGACTGAAAAGAAGCTGTAGATCAGGTAAAAGGGAACAAGTGAGTTAGTTGACCTCACATATTTACAATCAACCCATCTAACGAGTGAGGCATTCAACTTTTTTTTAATCATTGAGAAGTTCAGTTTGGTTTTATTTTTCATAAACTAGCATCAGTTTAATTCTTCTGAACAGCACTGAGCTAGCAAGCCGGGAGAGAGAGGTTGAAGGCCCCACTGGTAAGAGGGGAAAAAAAGATTCCCATTTCAGGACTTGGCTTCTGTGAAGGCTACCAATAGACCCACATGGTGCTACTGGTATTTCTGGAAAGCATAAAGACATGTCAGCAAGTAGGCAGACCTTGCCAGTGTTTCTACAGCACCATCCCATCCTCAAGGTGTGATCTGATGGGCAAGCAGAGGAAGAACTGGGAATTTACCTATTGCAAGACCACATATGGATAGCAATGATAGGAACAGAACTCACATCTCGTTCCCATGCCAAATTTATAGCCAGTTGGGCCACAGGCCCTGTCCTGGTTGGCAGTAGTAGTGATTTGGCTACTGTTGATAAAGGAGAAAGCATAATGAACTAGTGACAGAGAGATGTGATGCCATGCATACCACTGGAGGAGGGCAGGATCATCTGCAGAGCTCTGCCAGCCACCTATTTCTGACACAGAGCCAGCACATGAGGACTGACCTCCAAGGACCATTTCTCCCTGAAATCGGGGGGGGATTCCATTTGGCTGAGGCCACCATTGCATATTCAACCCCTTTCCATTCTCACCTTCTTCTTCAGTGATCCAACTACTGCCACAAAACTGCAAGTTCGAATCAATGCTTCCACCTCGCAGAGCTGTGTATCTGGGTTTGAATCTGGGAAAGGTCCCGTAGTACAGAGCAACTGAGGTGTGGTACTTAGCCTTAAAATAAGGACAGTACAAATATTCAAATTTGCAGCATTTGATATAGAGAGAAAAACAGACACCCTTTCTCCATAGAAGACTAACACACTGTGCTGGTTTTGGCTGGGATAGAGTTAATTTTCTTCATAGTAGCTAGTATAGGGCTATGTTTTGGATTTGTGCTGAAAACAGCCTCAGTAATACAGGGATGTTTTAGTTACTGCTGAGCAGTGCTTACCCAGAGCCAAGGCCTTTTCTGCTTCTCACCCCACCCCACCAGTGAGGAGGCTGGGGGGGCACAAGGAGTTGGGAGGGGACACAGCCGGGACAGCTGACCCTGACTGACCCGAGGGATATCCCAGACCATATAAAGTCATGCTCAGCATACAAAGCTGGGGCGTAAAGAAGGAAGAGGGGATGTTTGGAGTGATGGTATTTTGTCTTCCCAAGTAACCACTAGGTATGATGGAGCCCTGCTTTCCTGGAGATGGCTGAACACCTGTCTGCTGATGGGAAGTGGCGAATGGATTACTTATTTTGCTTTGCTTGCGCATGCAGCTTTTGCTTTACCTATTGAACTATAGCTCAACCCATGAATTTCTCACTTTTACCCTCCAGATTCCCTCCCCCATCCCACCAGGGACGAGGAAGCAAGCGGCTGTGTGGTTCTTATTTGCCAGCCGGGGTCAAACCAGGGTACATACCAGTAACAACCTGCAGTCCTGACCTCTGCAACTGTCTGTTTGACGTTAGCCTAGTCTGCCCGGTGAGGCACCTGCATTCCAGCGCTATGACACTATGACAGCTGAACATTCTACTACTTTGCATATGTTCTGTCAGTTGCCCATCCAGGACTACAGGAGTTCTTTCCTTTCCTTTCAAAGGGTAGGCAACCCACAACAGTCTCTAGGATTTGGCAATGTCTAGTAAGTAGAAGCTTTTCAAAACTAGTTTGAAAGTCCTTTGTTTCTCTAATTCCCACTCAATTTTGGGTTGGGTTTTGTTGGGCTTTTTATTTCTCATCACATTAAAGAAAGTATGAGGACACAAACAATGAATCACCAGGTGTTATACTAAAAGAAGGTTTGCACTCTGCATTAGATGTCCCCAGTATTCAGTGGGCTTATTTGATTACTTTATCTGTAGGATGCAAATTGTCCATCCAAACATTCTCCTTTTTTCTGCTTCAGTGTTACATGGGTTTATTCCCTACTTTCTTTACTGCAGAGACACTCAAAACCAACATAAACATGGCCTACCTCAAAAAATTTCTTATCTTGGCTGTTCCTGAAAATTCAAAATTATACACAGCATGTTTCCCTACCCCTTGTCCTGACCAATATCCTCCCCACTACGCAGCCTCTGAGGCTGGGCTCTCAACATGAAGATACACTTGTACAGCATGAAGAATAGCTGCTGCACTTGCCAGCATCTCCAGGGTCTCGTGATCAGCGCTTTGAATGCAGCTTTTGTACACGCTCTGCCTCTCTGAGCCGAGCAGCATTCCTGAGCAGTGGCACGGCCGCTGTAGGTGAACATCTTCCAGGCAAAGGCTGCAGGAACCGGATTGCAACAAGCCCTGGATGAAGAAGTCTCCAGTCTGCTGCAGCCCTTCACCTGCTGCGAAATCATCTTGTGTTTCCATGGCAGGGGAGGCAACGGGCTTTTTGCAGATGAGAGTCTACCCGATGTGCCGCTGGTCGCTGGGCCTGATACAACTGCTGGTGGGTTTCCCAGCAGCATCAGGAGCCTATATGGAAAAATAACACTGCTAGTGCAAGTGACAGCCACCAATCCCTGGCATTATCCCACATACAAGGGTACCTGCATATGAAACTGCTCAAGTCAGGTGGTGTTAAAACAGCATAAAAATATATTCAAGCTATGCATTTTCCAAATTCTGTCAAAATCATGGCCATAAAGTCCAAATGCTGGAGGAAGACTGCTGTCAGCATAACGGGAGAGACATAACTCTGCCCCAGCAGCTGTTCTCCCCATGGCTGTATGAGCATGGCAGCAGAGGCAAGGCTCTCACCGCACCCACTGCTGCTGGACCCAGTGCAGCATGCTGGAGTTGTTCCCACTGAACTCGGCACTGCCGCTGCAGCAGGAGCATCATTTCACACATTTGATAGCAAAGAATTTTAAGGCCACATTGGACTTGCCCCAAGAGCAACCAAAAAAATGGGGGTTAGAATAATTTGTTCCTTTTTAATACAAATATATCTGGATCTAAGGGGGGTGGGGTGGGCACTGGGCTAACAATACTGGAGACTGGTGTGTAACCCCTATCTCTAGCACTTTCCACCCATCTGCAAGATTTTTTTTCTATAGAAAGAGATAGGTAAGGTTTTATCACACATCCATGAGTAATTCTGAGCCACAATTTAAAACACAAGCCAAATACTGCCAGATCTGCCACCAAGTGGGAAAGGAAGGAGAAAAGCAGTTGAAACAACTGCTGCCCTTGTAGCTAAATTGCCTGCATTTATAGTGTTGCTGAGTTACCTATAGCACTTGCAGCACCTCAGAAAGCCTGAGGCTATGGCATAATGCATATTTAGGGATGCCAGCTATCCAGAAACTATATGCCATGCTCACATCAACAAATGCACATCCCACAGGACCAGTGGAGTTGTAGACAGTGTTATAGTGCACAGGTATATGAGAGTAAAGGAAGTTTAGGCTTAGCCCTTCAGGTTAGTGCTATAGCAAAACGTGACACTCATCAGCTTCAGTCCCTGCAGTCTGCTTCCTTACCAGTTTGGTTCCCTTCACTTCAAAACTCTCTATAGAGATTTCTTTTCACCTTCTGACAGACTTTAGTCACTATACAGGGCTTGGGCTTCCTTAAACATATCAGCCCATTTCATATGGCCTAAGTGAGAGGTAAGAGGGGATTTTGCAGACCGTGCCTTAGGATCAGAGGTCAGAATGGTAAGCCAGCAGTAAAATTCCTATAAACGTCAGTAAGTACAGAAGGATGCCAGTGTGAACCGCTTTTGAAAATCCACTCATAGGTGCCTCCAAAGCTCTGCAAACAGAACGACTATCACATGGTAGCTCAGTGCAGCCAGAAGGATCAATCACAGACACAGTTCAGTTGAAGTATTACAGAAGGAAAAATGCCTCTGCACTCAGTGGAAGCAAAGGCAGGTCCCTATTAATTTGTTCTGTAAGCTTAAAACAAATAAAAGGAATGCTGTACAAGGACTTGAGGTACCCTACTATCAATCAAACTTACAATCAGATAAAATGGCATCCTCAAGCAAATTTTAATAGAAATTTTTCGTATTGCAGCAAGGCCCTGTGCTGCTCCACCCCCTGCCCAAAAGATTTAACTCTGCTCAAAAGCTATCAAAGCATTCATCTGGAGTAAAACAAGTGATTTCAGAAAGGCTGGAGTTAGCAGAGACAGTTAACCCACTTCGGGCTTTCACTCTTTTTGTTAGTCTAGATAAATTCACAGAGACAGCTTAAGGTCAATGAATGAAGGTGCTTGGAGAGCTTTTAGAGCCTAATTCCCATTACTTTCAACAAAAGGCAGGCACTAAATACCCTTAAAAATACAAATATAGGTCTATTTGGACTGTACTTTAAAACAAGGGATAGAGGTATCATTGCAAGTGGGACTAGGACATAAAGCAGGGATCAAGGTATATTTTCTTTGGTCTCATTGCATAGGATGAATATCTAAGAAATATGCCAGCAGCAATTTTGCCTGGTTAAGATCACCTCCTAAATGAAGCTGAGCATGTCCCATTGCTTAAGGTATTAAAAATGCCCAAAAGAAAGCAGTAAGTACCAGAAATTAATGTATTCTGTAGCTAAAACAGAGGCTGCCTCTACCACTGACTTAACCCTGTTACACAAAGTCAGGCTGTCCATGCCTCAGCTTTGTTCCTCTGCCAGTCTGTCCTACCTAAATGCTAGCATGCTATAAAGCATAATTAGGAAGGGTATTACTTATGGCACCTCCATGGCCCCCAAAGACTTGATTGCCTAAATTCAGGGCATAGTACCTAAATTCAGGCCAGCTACATGATATGGAAAGACCCAAATGTACAGCTATATAGGGCCACCCCTTTCTCCCTTGCACTGAAACCACTGTAACCCAAATGATAATAGCAGAGCAATTTGCCTGCAGGCTGGGGGAAGCACTGGGTGTGCAGGATTCATCTTTTGCCACTGTTGATAGGAGCATGGAAAACAAGCTGGTGCCATTCTCTGTACAGAGGAGAACAGTAGCAGTAGTTCACTGCTGAGTGAAAAAAAGTGTTAGAAAATGGCTTTCTGAAGAAGAAAAAATGGAACGCAGCTGCATTTGAACAGCTCCAGGCCCTGGTGATGTTTCAATAGACAGTAACTGTACTCCTTGTCATCCTTCTGCTGGGTTAATCAAAAGGAAATGCATCCTTTGGGATTTTCAGCTTCTTTGGATCATTAGCACCCAGTAAATGAAAACAGAGATTATTTAATGCTATCATTACTTTCCTTCCCAACTAACAAGCTATTTCTCTGGTGGCTTCCCAGCACAGCAAACATACAGTATTGTTATGTGAAACTTGCTGATTCCAACAACCCTACAGAGCCCGTCAGGATTGGAGCCACTGTGGAGGTTGAACCCAGTATCTCACCAGCCAGACACTAGTTGTGAGGATAAAATGGAATTGGAGTGATGACAGTTGTTTGGGGTTTTTTTAGCCAGAGGATTTCAGCTTGCAGGGCCGTAACACATCTGTAGTATGAAGTTTTTATGTAGAGTAAAAAGCCATCGCCCAGTGGACCTGGGCAGTTCCCCCAGGCCTGCAGGAGAATCATGAGGCAGGTCCCTGTGCTACTAATTGCATCTCTCCCCACTTTTCTAAGTTCTTGGTGTCAAAGCCACTTAGGTTAGGCACACAGGTCACAAGAAGTGCTCCTGTGTCTTTCTGCACAATGATCCAAGCAAGATAACGCAGCCAAAATCTGTTTTCTCTTACCATTTTGAGGAATTTCTGAACCAGCAAACTTGCTTCCTCATATATTTTCTGTGCGTGGCAAAAAGCACAGACAAAAGATGTAACGTGAAAAGCATCACCCACGTGATGCTCTTTTTATAAGTTGTGCCCTCAGCATTCATTTGGAAGATCTTAAAAGTTCAATGTCCCTATGAAAAGCTCCTACAATGGCTGCTTCTCAGCAGAGCAGGGCTGTTCAACCATGAAACAAGAGTTACCACAAGCAGCAGCAGCTTACCCAGGGCAGCAAATCAAGAGTTGAGAATAAGCTGATCTGAATGCCAAACCTCATTAGCTCCTTCAAAAAACACTTGAACAAGCCCTCATTCCAGCTCTAATGAGGTGTTGTGCTGGACACCACGGTTATTTGAGTACTGTACACAAGTTTGCTCCCACTGAGCACTGCAACGGTCTCTGTTAGAGCTGTGGCCCAGAGCGGTTGTTCCCCAAAGGTGGGTGATTGATTGCTCTGTGGGCTCCTGTGACTGCCAGACACAATGAGTTGAGAAGAAGCCAAGTACACTGACACACCTTTGCCTTGAGCATAACCCAGCCTGGACCAAAAGCATTGAAAGGTTTCCCCTCCTTATCGAGGCACTTTGAAGAAGACCCTGAAACTGCAAGATGCTGAGGCCATGCAGGGGTTTGCAGAGCACCTCATGCAGAGAGGTCCTCGCCCTGAGGGCCTCCAGCTGCTAATGCTGTATGAACATAAATTAGCTGACAGCAATAAAGCTGCGGGGCCTAGCGCTAGAAAAAGCAGGCAACGATCAGCTGCTGCCATCTTTTCTGAGAGCAGGTCTTCACAGCACATGGGATTTCTGCCGTGAAGGACTCTTGGAAAGGCTCTAAATGCCCAACACTCAAGGCTTGGCTACAGAAGCAGTCACAATCAGCACCTTGAACTAATATATCCTCAAATTAAGTCCAACCAGCGGCCCATGTCTTGAAATGTTAGGCCAGCTGTTTGTTGGTTCACACTGGTTTCTTGAAAAAGCATTTTCCTTAGAAATACCAGGCTTGTCTGCCTCAGTGCCTTCCTCTCAGCTGCCTCAGGGAGAGCAGTCTCTCCCACCCCATACTCCTGTGTGAAACCATCCCAGAGGGCTACTAAAATATGTTCCCTGGCCAGTAGTTTTCTCCTGATAGGGCCCTGCATACTGTTCCACACATCTTTTGTAAAGGCACAAACCAACTCCAAGCAGTCTGACTAGAGCAGGTTTCCACAAACAGCTGCATAAATCCAAGATAACTCCAAGTGAGCATCCTAAGGGCTCTGTCCTGTTCCTGTGTAATCACCAGGCAGGGAAATTCTCAATGATATGAAGCAATTTCATTCAGTTGCAACATGGGATCCGAGCTCTGTATTGAAATTTTTCATTATGAGTAACAAGCATTGGGAGCATGAGGTGCAGGGCTGACATGCAAAAACAGGAGCATATCCTTTAACGAGACCAGTTTAATTGTCCATTTTACTACTCTTATATCTATTCCACTAAAGTCCCAGTACTGTTGTTAGTGCTGTATGAACCTTGAAATACAACAGTTCCCACTGCTTAGAATTTATTCCCTGGTCTTTACAGTATCTAAGCTCCTCTGTTTTGTTCAGGGCCTAAGTCTGCTATTGAAGCATCACTGAAATATTTAAAGCCTCCTGTGCTGGTTTTGGCTAGGATAGAGTTAATTTTCTTCATAGTAGCTAGTATAGGGCTATGTTTTGAATTTGTGCTGAAAACCATGTTGATAACACAGGGATGTTTTCATTATCGCTGAGCAGTGCTTACCCAGAGCCAAGGGCTTTTCTGCCTCTCACCCCACCCCGCCAGCGAGGAGGCTGGCTGGGGGGGCACAAGGAGTTGGGAGGGGACACAGCCGGGAAAGCTGACCCAAACTGACCCAAGGGATATCCCAGACCATATGACGTCGTGCTCAGCATATAAAGCTGGGGGATAAAGAAGGAAGGGGGGGATGTTTGGAGTGATGGCATTTGTCTTCTCAAGTAACTGTTACACGTGATGGAGCCTGCTTTCCTAGAGATGGCTGAACACCTGCCTGCTGATGGGAAGTGTATGGATTCCTTGTTTTGCTTTGCTTGTGTGCATAGCTTTTCCTTTACCTATTAAAATGTCTTTATCTCAGCCCACAAGTTTTTCTCACTTTAAGCCTTCTGATTCTCACCCCCATCCCACTGTGAGGGAGGTGAGTGAGTGGCTGTGTGGTGCTTAGTTGCCAACTGGGGTTAAACCACAACACCTCCATTCACCTAATCTACAAGGTATCACCTAACTCCACAGGCATTTAAATCCCTAGAGTGCCCAAGTGTCCATGGGCTCACACCTGCTAAACACAGGAGCTGTCTTGCATCTGACCTGTTGCTTAGAGCCCCACGCCATGGTGCCCAGAGGCCCCAGTGCAGGATCTTCAGTCAAGGTGGACAAATTACTATTTTTCAACATCTACCAGCTGGCAGCATTGGATGAGCTGGAGAGGTAAAGGAGTAATAGGCTGTCTCTGCAGCAAACAGCAATGCTTTACAGGGAAGGGGACAAAAAAGAGCTACCAGATATGAACACGGAACATAGTACTGCTGTCTGATGAAACCTTGCAATGGTTTGGCTCACTGACCTGACAGAAAATACCACATTTCCAAACTGCCATCGCTTCCAACATCCAAAAGTGAACAAAGCCAAAGAACAGCATGAAAAGTGGAAGACTGCAGAAGCAGGCTAGCTCTACTGCTGATTCATTGCCTGGCCTACAAAGAAATAGAAATATAAATCTCAAGGCCAGAAATACAAATCTTAGGGCCAGAAAAAAGTTAGGAGCATATAAACATGACCTCTGCAGGCCACAGATTTTTTAACAAGTCAACTTTTGTTCCTTACAGGTCAGTATCTCCAATGGAAAAATGCAAATGATGCTTGGAAGCTTTGCAAAGCTCTCAGATGCCCTGGGGTGATGGATATTATGCAAATAGGAGCAGTTACCACTGTCATTACAGCAGCAGTCTCTGCAGCAAAGCCCCAGCTTGCTAAATTGTTAGGGGTGAGGGAGCATAGATATTACCAGGAAGAAAGGGAGTGAAAAAACAAGTGAAGCAAAGGCATTATCTCCAGAGAGAAACAGAGGGAGAAAGTAACCAGCAAACACCTCTGATAATGTGCAGAGTCCCTGTATCTCAATCCTTCAGAGAGTTTGGTTTGTCCTCCCCCTACTGCTGTGGCAGGCCAGCATCTCTGCACGCTAAAAGAAATTCAAGACATGTTAGACTGTGGATCTTTCCTCCTCATCCTCCTACACCCTTCCCAGATCCAATTTTCAGAGCTTCATGCTTTTAGTAAAAAACGCCTTTGAAAACAGAGGCTAACCTGGAGGCAAGTTTGTTCGTCAGCGTGATATTGCTTTGGGACTAGCCATTTATGTATCAGAGAGACTGTGAGCTCACTAAAGTTTGCTTCTACTCTCTTTGCTTGCAGGAAAATGCACTTTTCCCCCACATCCTTTGGAGTAAGGTGCCAAGCTTAAACTTGGTGAAACGCAGCAATTTAAACCATTGGCAAGAGCAGACTTGATTACCATCGTGCAGGGGTGAACCGTCACCCCCAGGAGCCACATAATGCTGACCTAAACCTCAGCAGGGCCCGCTTCAGAAAGTTGGTTTGAGTTCGACCTTCCTTGATTCTACCAGGAAAATAACAGTGTGAGCCCAGGAAGGACCAAAGGTGCAGTGTTTGCTTTTTGGCCTCAGTCAGAGCAAGGGGAGTTTGAGCAGGAGCTAAGCGGGGCACTTGCCCATTTGCCCACACACAGCAGCAAAAGAAGCCCTGGGAGCCTGAGGACAGCACCTGAGCCAAGGTGGGAGCTCTCACTCTGCCTCCCGTGGTGAGGCAGAGACCAGGCTGTTGCTCTTCTCATGAAGAGGAGCTTCCCACTTCCCTGTTAACAAACCACTCCATCTGTTCTGCAGCTCCCACTTGTCCTCCTCTCCCCTCCTTCCATCTGCCACCCAAGCATTGCTGCTCTTCCACAAGTCCCAGGACTGTGTCTTTTTTAAATGACACCCAAACTCTCCAGCACACGGCTGGAGTCACCCAGCAGAAGCTTCCCTCATGTGGCTTTAAGAATTCAAAACAACTTTTTGAAAAGAGAAAAATAAAAGGAAAAATGATCAAATCTTTCTCCCAGATTTATTGCCTTCTGGGAGAGACGCTTGCACCCAGCAACCTCCACCAGAGCATGGTAAAAGCAACCCCTCTGCCTGGCTCCTGCCAGCCCCCGCCGGAGCACCACCTTGCTGAGAAAGCAACAGCGCATGAGACAGGGCTATCCACCAACCTCCTTCACAAACATGCGTGTCCTTCACTGTGGAAATCTAGCTCCACGTTGTTAAGCTTGTATTCCCCCCGGGAGCTGTAAAACCCTGCTGTGGGTTGCCTCCCACAAGGAAACAAGGATTTCTTCTGTTCCAGACCCTGTGTTTCCACAACTGCAAGCAGGGACAGCCATTTGTGAAGCTGGACCCCTTCTCCAGGAGTACAGCAGGCTCCCTCTTCCAGGTGTACAAGCTCAGCAGGCAAACAGTGCCAGACACCAGGAATAAACAAGGCTGCATAGCAACCACTTCTCTGAAGAAATCTTGAGCGTGAGATGCAAGGAATATCTTTTGCCTGCAGGGCTGGCGGGCAGATCCCTGGGTGCTGCAGCTGCAAACACCTGGGGGACCTCAGCAGCACCCAGACCTTCAGGCAGGGACACACTCTGACCTGCAGCATGTTCCCGGTCCCTCCCTGCCTGCTTGCCACCACTGTGTGAGAAACATGCCTAAAGCTGTGCACAACGCCCAAGCAAACAGCAAAGTATGCATCTGCTGGGAACTGGTAAAAGGGAGGGGAAAGTTTCCACCTCCTTCACTGCAGGATTTGATGACATCTCTGCATGGTAAATTGCTTAGCTAGGCAGTGTGAGCCTGGAGCCCCTCTCAGTTAGATTGGTGTAAATCCATACCAGCCCTACAGAAAGCACCACATTCAGGGAAGGTTAGGAAAATAGAAGAGCTAATTGCTTCAGCCTGGTCCTCTCCAATGTGGCATGTCCACAGTCGCTGCACTCTCCACTAAATGCTGCCAAACTGGAATTCTCCACCAGCCCCATTACAAATTTTTTATACCTCTCCCCTGTGCTGGTGATAATTATGCAATATGCAACACAGAGCAGAAATTTAGTTTTGCTACTGTGTGTGTTTTGTTGTTGTTATGCTCACTCAAAAGCTACTTCCAAATGTGAAAATAATATTTTGTTTGGAAATTTTCCATAACAAGGTGGTTTTATAAACACCCATGTACACAAAAAGAGAGAGAAATTTTGTGCAGAGGTGCAAGGGTTCACACGAGGTTCTCTGTTAACCATGGGGAACAGCAGCTCAACCTGTCTTTACAATTGTTTGGATGGAGAGTGTCCACACAAGTATTATAAGAAAAGGAATTCAGACACTAAGCAGCAAGTCCCGAGCCACTGTATCCAACCTGCAAGCCAACAGATAAGTGGGAAGGGTTTTTTAGCTGTAAAAATGTACAATAATTCAGCTTCTACGGGGGGGGGGGGGGGGGGGGGGGGGGAACCCCGCAGAAAACCATCTGCAGGAGTTAGCAATCCTTCTCCAACAAGCAAAGGCAGCACACGCACCCTGTTGTGATTTGGGGAGATGACTGTCACCTCACTTGGTAAAAGCAGCAGCAAAGCCAAAGGGAAGCATCTTCCTGTTACTGCTGAGCCACCCCGTTGGTACTGGTGCTGTAGGAGTAAAGGATTCAGCCTTACAATGAGTCATCTTAAACCACACAATTCTCTCAGCTTCTCCAAGGCTGAGTAATCAGACATGTGAGAAAATGACAACCCTATATATCACAGAACGGCAGAAAATGAGCTGACTGCAGCAAATGGGTCCCCAAATGTGACATCTCCTGCATGAAACAGGAGAATTCTCCCCAAAGGCTTCTCCCTTTTGCTACAAACAAGAGGCAGAGAACCACCCTCAGACTCCAGCACTGCTTTAGACCTTAAGAGACACGAGGAAAATTCTGTCTCAGCTGTGTTGGAGGCTTCAGGCAAGACTTAATCTACTCCAGCTCCTGCCTGCAAAGCAAGCATAGTAGAAATGCTGCTTGTTCACCTTTCCCCATGTTTTCTTTTAAGGGAAACCCTTTAAGGTAGGGAATTGTCTCTTCCTACATGTGTGTGCATCATCTAACAGAGCTGGCACAGCCATCAGCTAGGGACGTTACCATAAAATAGTGGTGGCAGTAGCTCTTCAAAGGACTTTCCCGGAAACAGTGTTTGGTTGTTCCCTTTAATTAAAGGGGCCAGCAATGAGCTACAGGCTCAGCTCTAGTGAAAAAGTTAAGCTCCTGGGTGTCTCAAAATGAGCACTTCTACAGGGAAACAGCATTAGCAGCACTGAAAAGTGTGACCATTGTTAAATCACGCAAAGTGATAAAAGTAGAGCAAAGGTAGTCAGCTGGTCAGACTAAGACCACCCAGGAGCATCTAATGTCCAGTCTCTCTCCCTGACCACCTGCTTAACACTCTCTTTTCTTTTGGCTCAGTAATACTGAAGCTGATGGGACAGATGCAACCAAAGAGAAACTTGAAAGCCTACATGCTTAGCCTTAAAAACAGCAAGCCAAAGTTTTATTTCATCCTTTCTAAAAGGAAGAAAAAAATTGCAGCCATCATCAGGGAACAGAGTACCTTCCTTCCTGAACCTAACTTGTGTCAGACCCACTTCACCTCCAGCAGCATCATCCACGTGGCCATGCTCTTATGTCACCTGCACACCCTGTAATGATGCGTTACGTTACACAAGGAAGGGGCAGTGTCCATGTGTTCACGTGCATCCTGGAAACGAACCTGGTGATGGCTATCACATCATTCCTTGAGACAGCCACGGGATAAACCTTGCTATGAGATCAAACCCTCTCTCTCATCCATCCATAGCACCCCAAGCGCCTCCGCCAGTCCTCCCTGACAGAGCAGTCCAATCATTCCTCACAAGTTCACAAAAATTGCCTTGAAATCCCCTTTCTCTAGACATGAAGCATGGCCTCTCTATTTCAATAAACACATCTTGGACTTATTTGGCTAAACCTCCACACTCTGCTTTGAAGCCTTGGGGCACCATA
The DNA here is from genome assembly GCF_929443795.1 of Astur gentilis. NCBI lineage: Eukaryota > Metazoa > Chordata > Aves > Accipitriformes > Accipitridae > Astur > Astur gentilis. The sequence continues at coordinate 17,121,799 of NC_064909.1, forward strand.
GGCAGGAGCACAGGGCTGAGCAGGGCTTCCCCCCACCATCTGCAGCAGGGACGGAAATCATGCCACCTTACATGCTTGTACCCAGAAACCGGCTCAGCTATTCCTCTCAGCACATTTTCTTTCACATAGCACACTTGCTGAGCAGCACAGCCCTTCGCAGCAGCCTCCTGGCACGAAGGCAGTTTCTTTTTTGTTCGCAGGACTGGGAGCCCTTGGGCTTTCCCCATGGCAACCTCATTTGTGCATTGGGCAAGGGCGATCAATATTATGTGGCATTCGAGCCTGTGAGGGAAACGGCCCAAGTGCACAAAGCAAATGTTAATTAGAGCCCAGCAGACAGGTCTGGAGCTGGTGAGCTTATACAGACCGTTTTAAAATGTTCATTTTTATCAATCCTGAATTCACAGTGATAGGAAAAGAGAGAAGAAAGATGGACAGACAACAGGAAAAACACAGATACTGCTGTATCTGCCTCTCTCCATCTGCCTCTGTTTTGCCCAGCCCTGGGGAGCATCAAGACCTCCCTGGCTGTTCCTTATTCATTAGACACTGTCCCCTAATCAACAGGAGCCTGAGGGCTTTGAGAGGGATACCACCTTCTACAACCCTTCCTCCACCAAGTGTTGTCATGAAGAATAAATCAAATTATCCAAAGAGTGACAAGTGAAGTGTGCAGGGCATGCACCTCAATGCCATGGAAGGCAAGCAGAAAAGAGCTGTTAATATACGAAAACATGCAAGACAGAAAAACCTGTGGCTTCAGCATCTACATTTTCAGAAGTCTCTGTTGCAGTGGAAGACTTACGCACTGCTGCATACTGAGGCCAATGCCTGAAACAAAAATCTCAGAAAAACAGTGCTTTGGTTTCCTTAAAGGAGATATGTTTTCTGAACAAAGCTTATGAAAGAAAATGGGAAAGGAAATGACAACTTTACACTTTAAAGCATAAACACACAGACTCAGAAACACTAAGGTCAGGGAAAATTATGACAGCAATACTTTGGACTCACAATTACATTGCAAATTCCCTCTGATGAGCCCAGAGCAGTTTGCATTGCCACAAGTGGCACTTAACACCTCTTCATGAGGTGACTCAAGCAGTGTTAAAGTACACTGAGAAACTGAGGCAGCCAAAAGTGCTCCAAACCTCACTTAGGACCTCAGAGTAAATAAACTGCAGCGAGACCAGCAAAACACAGCTTCTCTTGATCTAGTGACAACTGTCTGTGGCAGGGTAACAACTGGGATTGTGTCAGCTGGAAGAGAAAATGCTGAGGTGTTTCAAAAAGAAGTCTAAAACAACATAGGGTTTAAGAGCACTATTCTCATTTACAGAGGTACTATATTAAGAGATGCCAGCTAAGCATTATCAGAGCTTTACATGTGGGGACCAGGAGCTTTCAGGTTGATGGATAGAGTATCTTGACTACAGCTTGCAAATTTTTTTGGTGGAGAAGACAATAATTCCACAAAATTTATGTGATTTGTGAAAAAGTGCTTGTTTCAATTATTTCTGTGAAAAAGTAAGTTCTAGACCTGGACATTTGATATTTTTTCTCAGATACTTCCATGAAATTATAAAATTATCTCCATTCTGAGTAACCGTAATTCTACACAGTGACAACCTACCTACCACCTACCTCAGACACATTTCCAGATCAGACCTTGATGAGGCAAAAGCCTGTTTCCAGTGCTTCTTCAATATAGCAGTGGAATAGAAATTGCTGTATGCCTGGGAAGTCACAGAGAATATTTTAACTTCTGTAAGGATTGAAAAAAGGACTTCAGGATGCTTCTTGTACATTCATGATACAAAGGGATGCAGGTAAATAAGCTGCAAACGTGCCCTAGAGAACAAGGACGAGGTGTCCCAGATACTCAAGCACATCACAGCACCAGTCCCCAAAGAGGACCCACAAACTGGAACAGAGACTGGAAACCTCTGTGAGGCAGCAGAAAAACAGTCCAATTCAGGATTGCCCAGAACCCCTCTAACACCCTTGGGTGATCCAGGACACTGTACACACACAGTGCTTTGCTATCTAATTTATTCAGGATCATGTGGTCCTAAACCAAGGCCACTTGGTTCTCCATGTTGCTAATCTAGTTAACTGCATATTGGCTAATTGCAGGCTTTAACTCTCTGCCAAGCACAGCATCTCACCATCTGTTTGCTCTGGCTACCTGAAGAGTCAGCAGCCACACGAAGCTGCACCTCATCTGGGGACACAGAGAAACCAGCTGCTAGTGCCTGCTGTCTAGTACAGGTCTGCATTTCATTTGCTTTACATTAACAGAACTGTTGTTGTTATATAACAAGGAAAAAAAACCAACAACAAAAAAAACAAAACAAGAAACCAATCATCACTTCAAGATGCCCTTTGCAAACACAAAGTTTGGGGGCAGATGGACACAAGAAAAAAATAAAAAAAATACCCTGGTTTTTGCACAGGCATGTCAAAAGCAGTGCCAGCAAGCCACTTTGCTAACCCAGAGTATGCAAATACACTGCTCATATTCCTGAGAGTTAGAAGTGACTCAAAAGACCAAAGACTTCCCCCAGGTTTACCAGAATTTAGCACAAATAATTTTGAAAACTGAACCCAGCTACTATGGTTTTTACCAAATGCCCAGTCTCCTGAACATCAGCATGGGTACCCGTCTGTTGGAGGCAGACCTGGGCTGGTACACCTCTAAAGGGGTGGGCAAAGTCCATTAGCTCCACCGATGCTGCACCACGGACCACTATTACAGAGCAACACAAAGTGCTAACTGCAGCCCTCCTATACCCGCTCTGCTGCCTTGAAGTACAACTGCAGGGGTTACAGGCCCTGATGACTTGCTTTTAAGTGCTTCAGCGAGCTACTGTACACAGCGAGGCAGCTGCACAACATCAAAGCTGCACAAAAAAATAAAACACTTTCCCACAACACCACATTAAAGCCAAGGCAAGAACCATGAATTGAGCCCCAGTGATGCAGAGTTCAGTCCTCAGACTTTAAAATCCCTCTGCACCTACAGAAAGATTAGTTGCACTTGTCCCAAGAGCCCCATTTTTCCCCTCAATACCATTCATCTGCCAAGCAGAAAATTTGTCGGCACAGTTTGGAGTGCAGGGCTGAGGCTTTAGGACTGCATTTCTGATACAAACGGCTCATGAAGTTTACAAGCAGAGAACACACAAACTCAAAGCCTGTAAAACAACAGGTACTTTCATGGTAACAGACAGACCACCATGGAGATGAAGGATGAAGGTGCAGGGTAGGCATGTTTAGAAGCCCATGTTTTCCCACATGTTTTACCAGGTGGCAGCCACCAAACCATGTTTGGGATGCTGGATCTGCTAAGTCATCTCAGTACTCCCCCATCTCACAGCATGGGTCAGACAGTGGCCAGCCCTGAATTCACTGGGAGAAAAGTGACACAGAGAATCAGAGCTGTTTCTTTACTGTAAGTCTTACAAACAGCTGGAAAAGATCTTGTTTCATTCATTTCTGAAAGACAAAAAAAGTGTGATCATTTTGATGGAAAAATAAAAATGTTATCAGATGAAAAGACTTGTTTAGGCTATTGAACATCCATGTAATAAAGGTGATAGAGACTTGAATTGGATATAGAGACAAGAGAAATTAGACCTGCAACTCATTTTACCTGCCATCAACTTTGAAGAGGTCCTGAAACACACTTTCATCAGCCCCTGATAAGAGCTTGGCAAAGCACATACCACAAGCTGGAGGATACCCAGACTCACAGGCAGGTAACAGCCTGTCTCAAACAGACGGTGATGTAACAGCTTCTTCTTCACTTTCCTGTACTGGAGGACGTCACGACAAAATAAACACGGAGATGAGACACGATGAGGAAGGACCCCATTTCCTTGTTAACGGCTTTCCATTCAAATCCTCTACAGCTCCAGAAATTAGCTGCCTGAGCGCTACAGAAAGGAAAAATAGGCACAGGCTGGTGGATTTTTCTTTAAAAAAAAACACCAAACAACAACAAAATCCAAGTATTTACAGACCACAATAAATTCATGGAGAAGACTGCAGTGGTAGATGGATATGTTCCCCTTTTCACCTTCACTATTTTAACAAAACTCTGTGCCTACAGTGGAGAAAAAGTTTTGTATGGCTACCTTGAATTTAACTGTGTGAAAGGGGCGGTGGACTTTGAGTTTACTTGTTTGTTTATATAGGTGCTTTTGAAATACAATTGTATAGCATGCAATCCTGCCTCCTTTTCCCTTCATTGAACCTCCTGGGGCAGGGGAAGGAAATAGTAGGAATTAGAGGACTGAGTCTGACCCTGCTGAAATCAAACAGCTGCCATGCCCAGCCTGTGGACATTTTGAGAAACGGCTCCTCTTCTGAATCGCATTATCCCTGTCAGTCCTGGGCAGAAAATGATTTCCAGTCACTAGCCCACAGCAGACAATAATAACAAATGAAAAATAGCCAAGCTATCGTTTACACTAGATGCCAGAAATGAAGTATGGGGGAATTCTGCAGGCACAGCGCATCGGTGGGAGAACCGAGGAGGAATGGCATCACCCCTGCCCGCTCTGAGGCAGTGGCAGCACGGTGGGAACAGCTCGTTTAGCAGACAGCTCTTTTTCATCAAGCTGGTAGTTGTGCACTGAGCCTTTTGTATGAAGCAGAGTTTGCTCACGAAGAGGCAAACAAGAAGTGTATTGAAATGCCATAAATCCCATGTTGGCAGAGTTCAAAGCAATTCGAGCCTCCGTGCAAAATTAGGCCTCCGTGACTGCACCTAGAGGCAGGCAGGTAATTGAAACATCAGTATATCTGGAAGAGACTATGTGAGCACCAAAAAAAGGAGAATTTGGGGGCAGGGCGAAAAACTTCACATGGGGCTAGTGCCTGGTAGAGGTGACTGCTAACCAGTTTGTAGATCCCAAGCCAGCTGCTCCTCAAGGCCCTTCAAAGAAGATCCCACACAGCCTCACCAAGAACAAGGGTCAACAGCTCAATGGAGCGCTGCGTTTTGCAGTACACATATACCTTCTCATATCCTCTCTGCTCTCCGGCTGCAACAGTATGTTCTTCTCCGCATGTTGTTGATGGTCTTGCCCAGCTACACTGCAAGCTTGCTTTAGGCTAGAGATCCTTTCTATGTTTTTTTCCTCAGGATCAAGGGAAGTTCATCAGCTTGCACTTTGCCTCCACCACACATTTTTCTGCAAGAAACTCTAGGCATTCAGCCACAGATAAGAAAGCATTTTGGTAAACTAGCCAAGTAGGGTTATCCCTTCTTTGCAGATGGGGAAACTGAGGCACAGAACTTGGAAACACAAGTTTTCAGCCTGGACAGTCACTGGTTGCCCATCGCTCAGTCCTGAGATACTGTGGATACCACTGTGATAGCTTCAGCTGCTAAGGAAACAAATTTCTTTTCATACACGTTACTCATGCTGTGTCATTCGATTCCTTATCTGAGTGAGAGCGATTATGTCAGTGGTTTCACCATTATCTTAAAGCAAAGCCAGGACTCCACCATCTTTCTTGAACATAAAACTCCATCATCTAGTTAACAACATTTTCTGAGACTTTCAGCGAGGCTTTTTACAAGACATGCTGCCTCTCAAGAAATTGAGAGGACTAAAAGGTGAGCTTCCTGCAGGGAATAGTTTTGTGCTCTGCTGTGGGGCATCGAGTGCTGGTCTGTATCAATGTAGATAATGCCGAATTTGATGATTTTTGAGCAGTTACTGAAAGGCAGTGGAGATTTGTATTGTTTGTACCTAGGAGTGTAAGATAAGTGCCCAAATAAAGAAGTGTCCTTGAAATCTGGGTCTAATGGCAAGTCTAATACTGTGACAGGCTCTGCTGGAGGCTCAGGCAGAGTCATCTTCCTCTCTACAGCTGTCAAAGATCTCTGGGTCTGTGGGGCAAACACTGGCCATGAAATTATAATATACCCTAGGGCTGATTGATTCTGGCTGCTCAAGTTTTTGGGGTTTGGGGTTGGGTTGGGTTTTTTTTTAACCACAGGAAACCATGAGAAGAGATGACAGTTTAGGTCTTATCTCATTTCCATCAGTGCTAATAGCAAACCTGTAATTGATTTTAAATGTCAGGGGAAAACCTTCAGCACACAGACTAAAAGATGGAATAAAGCTGCTTTATGTAGCCTGGAGTCTGTGCATTTTTTTAAAGATGCAATAAAAGCCTTCACTGGAAGTATATTCTTCAATAAAAATACATATTTTCTCCAAACACATAGTTTGGTTGTGGTCTTCTATTTTCCACAGGATGGGCAAAAATGATCAAAATAATTTTCAGCCAAACAGTAGTCGAGAGGTTCAGAAACATTTGACAAAGCTGTGCAAACAAAAGCAGCTCATTTTTACATCAAATACTTGCCTTGTTAAGTTCCCACTAAAAAGAATTATATTTTGGCTAATATGCCTAGTGCTTTTGTAGGAAGTTTAAAGTTTTAGAAACTTCTCAGAGAAGCTACAATGTCCGAGAGGAAGTTCGCGGCCAGTTTTTTTCCTAAAGCAAAGGAATGGCCCCCTGGGATCTCACTGGTCCCACTGGTCCCCAGTGAAGCCCTAAGGAGAGCCCCGGAGGAGCTGTGGAATGGATGCGGTGCACACAAGACTTGCGCACACTCCTGCAATCCAGATGGGCACGGCATTCAGCAATGGAACCTTGCCTGAGATAGACCAAAATGTGCCACCAGTTCAGCCAACAAAGGAGTGAACACAGCGGCTGGCTGCAGAGCCTTGATGCCTGTTACACTGGGCATTTAAGGCAAGCCTAACTGTGCGTGATGAAGGAAAACCACTGACCTGTTCCTCTGAGCTCTAACGCAGTCTGTTTGGACTGAACATCTGCTAAGGCTCACCCCAAAAGCCCTGGTGGACCCTTGTATGGATGGATCCAGGCACCCTCCTCATACCGGCCAAAAGGCCAACCACTGTCATTTCAGCAGCTGAGTGAGTGGTCTTCCCAGTGTGAAGAGACATGCAGCACACTGTTTCTTTGAGGGTCAGTGCCACTGGCTACAGGCTGCTTTTTCAGAAGTGTCAGAATTTTGTGTACCAGCCCTTGCACATAAAATGTATCTGCTATAGAGCCGTCGATGCATCACCACAGGAGACAGGGAAGGAGCTAGCATACATTGAATCTGGTTTTCACATGCATTTTGCCAGGAATAACAAAGGCTATTATAATCCTGCATTCCCAAGTGATCCTTTAAAAAATATTTTTGAAACTATGACTCAAACACTAACAAGTAAAATCTACTCCAATGCAGCTAGCCAAGGAGTTCAAGTTCCTTTGGCAAAGGGCATTAACCACAAAGCAAATAACTTGTTTGCTGCAAGAATGACAAGAAGGGAGACCTACCTTCATCTTTGTTTTTTGTTTACATGCTTCCATTAGTACCCAGGGGAGTTTAACTCTGGGCTGGGGGACATGGCATGGTAAAGTCCTCAGGTTTCAGCACTCCTCTGGCCATCCATCACCCTGCAACTTCTCCTCAGCTATTCAGTCCCGAGGCATTAAGCTGTCACAGCTCACTAAGAAATTAGACTTGATGACACCTAAGCAGATTCATTAATGCATTAAGCAAATGCAATCTGATTGGTTCCTTTTTTTAGGCATTTGGCAAGCAGTGTGCAAATAAACCTGGAGGATGAGGCTCTCAGGGGAGGGCAGGCAGCTTGCCAGTGTTCTTGCTTAAACGGAGGGAAAGAAAGCACCAGTTCCACAAAGCCGCACTAGAAGAATTACAACCTACTGCTTGCTTCAAGAGAGTAAAAGACAGAAGGTGGCATCAGTTGCTTCTGCCTTCTGGAAAGATGATGCAGTTTCCATAAGTGTCATTGCACACAGAGCATTTCAACTGTGAAGGCAATGTGGCACTAATCATGACCAAAACAAATCTCAAGAGACTAATTGTCCCTTGCACGTGGACTGAATGACACAAATCACCTCTGAATTAATCTTCAGGACTGTACAGGGAACATTCTTGTCATCCATAACCACGTGGCTGCTGGCTATGCAGCTGCACTGACTTACAACTTTTATTGTTCACTGCTCTTCCATCCTAATAACACAGCCTAAGCAACGAGGCCACCAAACCAAACCAGCTCAAAGGGAGGCAGTTGCTGGTGTCAGGCACATATCTTCACTGTTAATTCTGTCACATCCTATAACACGCACCAGCTGGCACAGGTGGTGTGACTCAAACATCTGTCCTTCCCAGAGACTCACATTTCATTACTGATAAATATAGCTACCGGCCCTGTAATTCGGTAGAGTTACAGTTTTGCAAGGCACTTGAATACATTATAATTGGCATATATTTGACTTGTGCAGGCACAGCTTGCCCATAGTACTTTCTCCTTGGGCAATGATCTCATTAGACCTCAAGAATTAAGCAGGACCAGGCCGGAAAGATAGTTGGAGGGGAATCCTTAAGTGCAACAGGACACAGGACACGCAATTCCATAAGAAACACATTTCTAGGAGATACCGCTATGCAAAGACATTTTGCCAAGACGTTTTGTGCATGACTGCAAAGTACACCTTCTTTGGGGGGAGGAGAAATCAGTAAAATCCACACCAGTATGGTCTGTACATTAAGTATACTTATACTTATGTATAGGAATATTATCCATGTGATCTGACCATATAGGATGTAGCTATTTGTATTCTGCTCAGCTAAATTTCCCAAGGCACCCACCACATGCATTGCCATTCTTCACTGCAAGGTGACTGTAAAGCACCTATATGGCAGAGGATAATGCAGCAGTTGTTCCCTGCTTAACCTTCTCTCCAAGTTACTTTTATTTATTAGAATTAATGCTTTTGATTATTTTTCTATAATAAATACAAATGCCAGCCTCGTGGTTCTGGACAACCTAGCAAGAGCAAAATAACACACATGCAGCCCAGTGCTTATTCCTTCCTCCAATATCCAGTGAGTCTGTGCAGCCTGACACTGCAACCATCTCACTGTAATAGAGTAATTCCCATTTCTCATCTAGGCTTTGCACTTACAGATCAGTCCTCATGTGCCACTCCTCCAGGAAAAGGCTACCTAGATTGCCACTGAAGGAAGTGAGGCAACCAGACTTCAGAACCCCTACTGATTATTTCCTCATTTTGTTTTTAAAATCTTTTGTTTCTCTCAACACCTATTTAATTCTACTGCTGAATATTTAAAGAGATAAGATTCTTTGCAAAAGTTTTAACTTAGCTGCTGATTCAGGTGATGGCTGATAAAGCTCTTGAGTTTTAAAGCAAAACTGTATCTATTGACACAGATATTTTGTTTAGAAAAACAAGCTTTGGTTGAAATGTTTGTGAATAAATTAGCTGACAAATATAGCTCATTTTGCTATCTACAAACCAATACTGACTTTTATGCAGAAAGTGATTATTAGCAAATATTTTCCAAATAGCTCACAGAAGCAACATTCAGCTGAGTAATTATTCTTGGAACAATTCGCCACACTGCTGCCTCTGTGCTAACGGTATATGCGCAAGTGGGTGCCTAAGCCATATGGCATCATTTCTGCTTCCTAAGTAATTGAAGCGGGCAAAAACCAGAAACAAAATGAACCCTAAATTACAGCTGCTTTTGAGTTTGAATTTTGAGCAAGCAATTATATGTACTAAAATTCTTGAATCTTTGCAATTTCTGAATATTTCACTGAACAAACCAGTAGCTAGGCAAAAAAAGCTCCTGTAATAGCAAACACAATGCAGCTTTTCCCAGAAGATATCACAACATGATCATGTGTTTTATTCACAAAAACATAAACCAACCTTTCTTCAACCTGACCCATTCAGCCTGCTCTATTAGTTTTTCATCATACGACTCTTAGTGAGTCTGAAGTTCTGGACACAGCAGTCATTTGCTGCGGAAGAAGGTATAGCTGTGTCAAAGTGTAAGTTTTTCTGAGTGTGTCCTACTAGACAGATATTTAAGGACTCTACAACTGCTTGGATAACACAGAAAAAGGCATTTCTGTTTCCCATGTGCCCAATGTCTGGAAAGACACAAGACCACACAGTTCCACAGCCCCAAACCTCCGTGAGCTTCCCCTGGCAGCCAGCCCACCCTCTGGTGCCTCCACAGGGAAACTCTTCTGCTCATGGCCAAGCCAGGGTGCACAAGCCCCAAACAGCTGCATATCTCAGCAGTAGAGCTGAAGGAATAAATCTATGCGGGTCCATTAGCAGCCTAGTCCTTGTTTTACCCAACTGAAGCATCACACTTGCCTCTCCTGAAGGACAGCTATATAAGCGCAAACTGTATGGAGCTGGAAAGCAGCTCAAACAACTTTCAGCCCATCATTGCATTATTTGGGTTTTGCTTTGACACAGCAGGAGGGTTACATGAAGATAGACCAGATCCTGAATAGGAGGCAGCATCACCATAAGACTGATCTACTGTATTTTGGGGAAGGGAGTGGGAGAAGAACAAGAACCACCAGACTGCAGTGTGGTTTGCCTGCTCATCACAAAACCTTTCCAACATGTCTAATCAGCAGTCTCCTGACCAACAACTGCAAAACCTCTAGACTCCTGAGTAGCACTTAAAGAGTTAAATATATTTCAGTGCAAACCCCCCTACGTCCTCTTTACAAATAGGAGTCAATGTCTTACCCTGTTTCACATCTGGCCATCACTTCATTTTTTTTAAGCTGTGTAATTAAGAGCTTATATAAAGTTGATTTAAAGAGAGCCTGCACTCTGGATGACTCCACTGAGAGGGAGGTAAAAGAGCCTTGACAGGTCAGGGTTGGGTTCACTTGCTTTGTTTCCTCGAATATCTGAAGTTTCAAGGAGGGGTCCTAGGGAGTGCAAAGGATCTGAACAGAGGTGTGACTGGAAACCAGATCCCTTGGGGATCTTCAGTTCTTGTCTAATTCATAAATTTCCCAACAGCTCACATCAAGCACTCTGAAGCAGAGATCACAGCTGGGTTTATGCCCTCCATTAGGATGAAATACTGTACCTGCCCATGGCAGGTCTCTTGCACCTTGCTCTAAAATACAGAGCCCAGGACTGCCAGAGACAGGACTCTGGACAAGACAGGTGATCTAAGCCCCATCCCACCTGTCAATTCACACATTCCTAATTAAGCACACCTTGTCTCTCACCTTTGTGAAACAGGCCAGTTAAATTAGCTGCAGCTTTATTCCTCTTGCAAACCTCTGCCTAACTTTCAACAAGCTGATTTCACAGCCATTTGCAGCCCTGTAATTAACAGCTTATTTATAAATACCTTCTCAGGCTTCATACGCAGTGCTGGCAGGTGGTCATCACAGCTCCAAAACCAGGTGCCCAGTCCAAAGCAGATACACCTCCGTGTCTGCACCAACATTACACCAAGGCAATTCCAATAATGTATAGCCAGCGTGTTTCAGAGTTCTCAGCAAAGGTTTGTGGGTTTGGGTGCAAGTGCTAAGCACCCTGCAGAGGCTATTTGAGGGCTAATTAGGAAGAGGGAGTGAGCAGGAAACCACAGAGCAAGGTAAGGGATGAGGACAGCTGTCAAGGAGGCAGTTTCTCATTTTCAGTCAGATCATTGACCCTCGGCTCCAGATCCAGCCCCTATTCTCCTAATACTTTACTCACTATACGAAAGCAGTTTGGTGCTCACCAAAAAAAGGGGAGTTCTTCATCTCAGTCAGCCTGTTACCCAGTCAGGCATCCACAGCCCAAACCAGCTGCAGACACCAGCCCTCTGAAACAAGGCTGGAAACTCTCTGAAGAGCACGATGAAGCAAAACTGAAGCAGTTCCTGAATTTCTTCCGAGTGAGTAGCACTTGTTTAGCACATACTCTTTGGTGAGGTATTGGGTGCCCGTGCGGAGGCATTGGGAGTGGGGTTCTGTGGGGCAGTCTCTGTGAGGAGAGGCCGGGGCCAGTGCCACAGCTGCCCCACCACAGGGCCCTGCCCAGCCC